>NC_092333.1:451112500-451453125 GCF_046630445.1 Rutidosis leptorrhynchoides | reverse complement strand
CAGAGTGTATGCATGTATGCTCGACTCCAAGCAAGTATGAGTGTACGCGGAAGCATGTATCAAATAGCCAAGTATGAACCTGAGAAACATATAGAAAACTGTCAACGAAAAACGTTGGTGAAATCATAGGTGTTTGTAATAAACGTTGTTTTTGAACCACAAGATTTAGTATTCCCATAGTTGATTATCAAAATCGTTTGCATTCCAAAAGTATTGTTCGCGAGCACCCAATTATCAAGACTTAACGTTTCCTTCCATAGAACCCCATCACAATAGTGTTAGAACATACACTGTTTCCCGAAAATATATTTCATCCGTAGACGGTAGCGAACCGTCCGTAATGAGGGTTTGTCAAACCCGTATGGCCACACAATATAAGTTCTCGCTTACACCCTGCAAGTGTAACTAATGATAATCGAATTGAGGATTTTTGTTCTAACTCGCTGTGGAATGTTTGTTTTCCTTGTACTTGTGTTCAAAATATTAAAGCAAGTAGTACAAAATGTAACAAAGTATATGTTTCTCAGCCCACAATTTAAGTATAAAAAGTTGTTGAAAAGGTGGGACTATGATCTCACCTCGAGTGCACGAGTATAAATGTACTTCAACAAGTAAACGTATGCATGATAGTTGCTTAGCCTTGACCTAAACAAGTAAGTTGTATCAATTAACCGGTTACGACACAAGGTCGGGTGAAATGTATTCGATTAGTCCTATGGCTCGTTACGACTCGATTAAGTATAGCATGTGAATCACGTTGTCAAGTTTCATACAAGAAACAAGTATAAAAGCATGTTAGAATGATTGTATAAAAGTTTGACTAAAAGTCAAACTTGGTCAAAGTCAACGAAAAAGTCAACGCGTTCGGGTTCGGTCCCGAACTATTTTTCTGAGGTTTTTATTCATATATAAGCATATTAGAACAAGTTTCATGTGAATCGGAGGTCGATAGCTAGTCAAACATTTCGCGTGAAATGCGCCAAAGTGAGCAGAATCTGGCCAGGCCAATCCGCGCGCCGCGCGGGGATGGGGCGCGCCGCGCCACTACCTGGCCAGAGAATTCTGGTCAGTTTTCAAAGTATGCACGAACCAAAACACAAACAATCACATTTTATGATCCGCAAACAATTAGAACATGTATTTTATATCATCGGAAAGCTATTTCGACAAGGAATACAACTAACCACATATCATTAATCAGAAACATCATTTACAATAACCGAAAACTCGTCAATTGATCAAGAAATGTTTATTTTCAAAGTTTCAAGTTCGTAAAACGTATTTTATGATTCGGGAATCCAATTTACACATACGATATGCCGTTTCGAAGGTAATTAAGCATACATTACAACTAATCACTAACAATTAACGTTCCATGGCATTCAAGCATCAAAAGTTCATGTCAAGAACTATCAAACCCTAGTCAAACATCACAAAATCATTAATCGGGTTTTTGAAGTTTTCTTAATCAACCTACACATCCAAATGTGGCTAATGATACTAGTAACACAATTAAAACATGCACTTTAACAATCTAACAACATTAACTCATCCAAAATCAAGGATTAAGCACACCCATTTCAAGTTCATGCTAGTTACTCCAAAAACAACAAATCGAGCAAACCAAACATATATTCATGTTACACACGAGCCATAGACACTAACTAACACAATTTCAAGTATATAAAACGAATTTAGAGAAATCTAGAGTTTTAGAAATGTTACCCAAACGAGATGAAGTTTGTATCAAAATGTAGAGGATGAAGAGAGGATCACGAAAATGTAATCGGATTTGTTGTGAGCTTCCAAGATTGAATTTAGATGATGAATGATTGAATTGGGTGTTTGTGTGTGTGTTCTTGATAGAGAGAAAGAGAGAGAGGTGGAGGTGATTGAATGGAGGAGGGTGAGGGTTGACTAGTTGACCTAGTCATCTCTTTGCCCTCTTGGCAAGTTTAGTCCCTCAAGTTTCAAAGCGGGTGCGGGAATTAACCAAACGAATATTTTAAAAACGCTCGAGTAGACGAGTGATGTTATAATTAAATAACGAGAATATTATAAACGTTAGTCAACGGAAATTGGGAATTTAAATAGCGAAAGATATTATTTAAAAAAAAAGACGGTGTTAAAAATAAATTTAACGGAAAAACGCGGGATGTTACATTAACTATTAAATAAAAATTACATCAACTGTCCCTCTCAATTTTGGGTAAAATATAAAAAATGTTAAAATTAAATAACTAGATCCTAAATACATTTTTAGTAAGCCTAAAATTTATAGAACTCATTTTCGGATTACTGTTTATTTTAGTTTGAATATTAACTTATCAAGAGATACGAGACAATCATTATAAAGCATGCATTGAAAGTCAAGCAGGAAACTCCACTAACATTTGTCTTGTTCTTGTTAATTGACACTTTCGTTCTTTCATGTAAATCGCTTTACCATTTTCCGAATATTGTTAAAAAGAACAAATTTCTTAAATCATAGTGGACCTCATAACAGAGACTCGTAATCATAATCACATTGTATCTGATAATTCAATCATTTGATATTATCTTTTAATTCCATCGATAACCATATTCAAACAACTACGTTCATGTAAAGTATTATACGTTTAATACTTTGTTAATATTCTCAAGTTTTAATATATATATGCATATATATGTGTGTGTGTGTATATATATATATATATATATATATATATATATATATATATATATATATATATATATATATATAATCATATTCACTTATGTAATGGTTCGTGAATCGTCAGAATTTGGTTGAGGTTAAATGAATGTATAAACACAGTTTAAAATTCTAGAGATTTAACTTGACAAACTTTGCTTATCGTTTCGGAAACATATAAAGATTAAAGTTTAAATTTGGTCGAAAATTTCCGGGTCATCACAGTACCTACCCGTTAAAGAAATTTCGACCCGAAATTTGATCGAGGTCATCATGGCTAACCATAAAAATGTTTTCATGACGAATATGAGTTAATAAATAGAGTTTTATCATCATTGAGTAATATAGATAAAACAATTTGATTACGCGAAGAGTATAAGTGAAGATATCGCAAGAGAATGAAATGAGTAAATATAGAATTGTTTTAACCGATGACGTAGTTATGATTGGTTTCCGGAATTTAAAGGATTTAAAGAAAATCTTCGTAATAAGATTTGGTTCTTCGGTGATTAAGGAAATCAGGATCTTCTTTGATTAAATGCAATAATCTGTTCCGATTGTTCTGTCGGATATTTTTCTATAAATCCACCCCCATCGTTTCCTTATTCCCATAACTCACACATTATATTCTTCCTCCCTCAACTCATACTTCAAAGCTTCCATTAATATGCTCCATCCGGTACTGATTCTTGATATACTCCTAACTTTCATATCTGTCATTCTTCTTTTTCATTTACCACCGGAGGATTTTATTTATTTTTACTATTACCTTGGGGTTATAGTAATTTTAATTCTCCAGTGCCTTTACGTGGCAATACGTATTGATATGCACGGTTTGTAATTTATGTGTTGTTGTCGAGCTTTATATTTTCTTTTATATTCAAGAGTTCCATACTTTTGTCTCCTCTTCCCGACTTCAAGTCAAGCGAATAATGATCCAGAATTTGTAAGTATGGATTTTGAAATGAACCTAGTTAATATTCTAAGAAGAAAATTGTAATGGCACGATATTGATTTGTCAAATTACCAGAATATCCGGAAAGATAGAACTATCAAGAAGATATGTTCTTAATATGCTTGGAGATTGGATAGAATGTAAGAGTCGTGTAAATGGCACATGATGAAGGTATGTTCTGTGAATCATCACGTTCCATTAGAAACTCATCATGACTTACTGTAATATAATCACGTTGATCAAGCGTCATTATATTATACTAACTCATGCATCAGTTCCCAACACTACTTCAAAAACATTCATATTTTTAATTCGAAGGTTCGCAGAATATAGAAACTAAAATAGTTTCCTTTTATGATATAATACGGATAGCGCAGAGAGATAATTAATATCGAACGTGAATATTTATGAAGATATCTTCAGAAATATTGAGAATATTAATAAAGAAAGGTACGATGATATCTTAGGAACATATAACTGTTGATGTAGAAATGCTACGAGATTCAAAATACTGATTGCTAATTTCCTGTAATTGATATGGCAATTCTTGTTACAGGATGCGGATGAGTATATGATAAGACTTCAATAGATAAATATAGTGATTTGTCAGAAAGAATTAAGCCAAGGAGAAATGAGGTTGCTGGTACGTCTACTGATAATATGGTGGGATATAAAAGGTTCCCCGGTAACAACAAAAGAGCATGCATATATATCAAGATTATAATAAGGCTAATCCGAATGAAAATCAAAGTTGACTTGCTAGAGCTGTGACAAAATTGGCTAATCTGGAAAGGGATTGCAAAGTTATTTTCGGTAATAACAATGCCAAAAGAGCTAGCACAGATACGTGTTAAACGTTTACTCAGGTTCTGAGTGTTTTCAGGTGCATAACTGTATGTATCAATCTTTTCTTCCGTAGATGAAGTGCGGTTGGTTCATCCTCTCGATTGAGGTGTTTTCAAGAATCATGAAAGATTTAAACGTAGATTGTAATTGTCAAGATACAAATGAGGTTTAAGATGAAATCAAGTGGCAACTTGAAGAATTGTTTAGTTTCATATGTTATAATCAATATTTTAATTCATTTTAATTATCCAATGTTGGTAGTCCTCAGCTGATTAGTCCACAGTTAGCTAGGAACAGTTAGCTAGGATTTTGTTAGCGTGGATTCTTAACAAAATTTCCCATAGTTAATTTGTTTGTTTCTAGCAAATTTTATTCCGTCAAATGTTTTCTTCATTATGCCACTTGTTGGATTCTGATAGGTCAAAACCAAATATGAAATTGAAATTGAAATGGTTATTCTGTGGTGAATGGATTCATATATCTGTGGATGTAAGTAGGATAGGAAATGACTGTTGAATCATATTCGCAGAATGTACCGTGTAACTGATTAATGTGCAACCTAAATATTACTCGGGTATTACCTACCCGTTAAAATATTTTCACCATTAATAGTTTGTACAAAAGAATTTTTAATTACAATCTTTATGAAAATATATATACATATATATTTTCTTCAGATGTAATTATGGATTTAACAAGTCAATATAATATTAGACTCATTTGATTTTCTATTTGAGCTAGAATAAGTAATCTCTAAAATATTAGGAACCACATATTCTTCGCAGAATATTAATGAAGTTATGGATCAATACTTCATCGTTCATTGCTGTTGGTACTCCTTGGTATCTATGGTGCATATGATGTTGATGTTCGTGGGACAGATTGTGTAATTGAGGCTTGGGATGCGGATGTTGTTGTTGGTGGTACTGTTGATGCCGGTAATGTTGCTGAAGCTGGTAGATTTTGCACCATATTTTTCAAGGCTACAACTCGGGTTGCGAAGCTCGTTGACTTATTACTCCGAGATGATTGTCGGTAGGAACTAGCGAGTGAATAAGGTTTTTGAATTTGAGATAGTATATAATCATAGTGAGATATTCGGAAAATGAGGGTAAAAATTGTGTTTCTAATAGGTTCACCGGTAAGTGCTTCAGGTTCTTCGCCAAGAGGGGAACGTGGTGGATGGAAGGGATCACCTTCTTCTTGTCTTCGATGATTAAGTAGGCTACAAACCCATCAGATGAATTGGGGATGGCTGATTGGTTGATTCTTTCCGGTTACGCTGCTTTCAGAGTTGGAGTGGGATTCCATATCAGAATCCGAGGGACTTGAACTAGTGGTGAGTTCCATTGCATACGATTGAATAAAGGATTTGACGATATGAAATGATTTTCGGATATCGGTGATATTCTAATTACATAGAATACCTATACATAGTACAGAAGATCCCGGTGATTACGAAGGGAATTAAGGAAACGTGTCAGATAAAGTCTACAGTAACAGATACGCTAGGATATGAATTAGTAGATATGCTAAGATATGAATTTTGTCTATACACTATTCATGCAATCAATGAAGTAAGATGTGTCTAGACTAAGAATGATAAGCAGGTAATTTTCGACAAGAAATGATAAGCAAAACTTTTGACATGCAGACCAGGTTCAAGTCCAGATTCATTAATATAACCTAACAACTACGAGGTTGAAGTCCAGACTCACTAATGCATCCTAACATCTACTTGTTAGACACACTAATGCAGACCTGGTTCGCTAAGACCACCGCTCTGATACCAACTTTCACGCCCCGTCCTAATCCATAAGGATGAATACGTTATATTTGGTTACATCGCGAGGTACTTGACCTCTATATGATACATTTTACAAACATTGCATTCGTTTTTAAAAGACAAACTTTCATTTCATCAAAAGTTGACAGGTATGCATACCATTTCATAATATCCAAACTATAAATGACCTAATATGTCATTTACTTAAAAATAATCTCTAATGAACGTCAACGACTCGAATGTAACGTCTTTTGAAATATGTCATGAATGACTCCAAGTAATATCTTCAAAATGAGCTAATGCACAGCGGAAGATTTCTTTCAAACCTGAGAATAAACATGCTTTAAAGTGTCAACCAAAAGGTTGGTGAGTTCATTAGTTTATCATAATCATTCATTTCCATCATTTTAATAGACCACAAGATTTCATATATTTAATTGTACACGTAACCCGAGTACAAAATCATATGCGTAACCCGCGAATTAAAAATCATTCATATGGATTGAACACCTGGTAACCGACATTAACAAGATGCATATAAGAATATCCCCTATCATTCCAGGAAATCCTTCGGACATGATAAAAACGAATTCGAAGTACTAAAGCATCCGGTACTTTGGATGGGGATCGTTAGGCCCAATAGATTTATAAAACATTTTATAAAATTATTCTACATTGAGGTGTAACAAAAATATTTAATGATACAACTCAGCTTAGAATTTAAAATCAATGCTAAACAGCATATAATAATCCATGCTAAACAGCATATAGTAATCTATAGTTCTATTCCACAGCCAGAGGTGTAACCAAAAATATTTGTTGATACAACTCTACATAGAATTTAGTTTTTGACGGAACTATTTTGTAAATCAAAAAGCTCATTTATTCATCCCAAAAAATTTAAAGAGTGTTAAAAATGGGGTTAATTTTTGTGTCTATTTCGTCAAACATTTATAAAACAGCGCATGTATTCTCAGCCCAAAAATATATAATGCAAAAGCAATTAAAAAGGGAGCAAATGAAACTCACCATACCGTATTTTGTAGTAAAAATACATATAATGACATTGAATAAGTATAGGGTTGGCCTCGGATTCACGAACCTATATCATTTATTGATATATATTAACACACATAATTGTAATCGAATAAATTTATATATATATCTTAAATTATATATACCTTATATATTTAGTTTCTAATAATAATATTGTTAATATGAAAATAATAATAATGATAATAATAATAATAATACTAATATTGATAATAATAATAATAATAATAATAATCTTAAATGATAATTTTAGTAATAATGATAACTTTAATGAAAATGAAAATCCTTAGTATTAATGATATTTTTGATAAAAATGATAACGATAATAATAATAGTAATAATAATAATAATAACTATGATATCTATCAAAATCATACTTTTACTAATAATGATAATGATAATAATAATAATAATAATAATAATAATAATAATAATAATAATAATAATAACTTGATACTAATACTAATATTAATGATAATAATAATAGTTTGTGTTATTTTTGTAATAAAAATAATAATAACTATAATCATAATAATAATAAATAAATGATAAATAATAATAAATGTGTATACCCTCAAAAGCTTTTAGTAAAAAGAAGTGCTCCAAGCGAGACTCGAACCCAAGACCTCTCGGATAACGCAAACACCCTCAAACCATTACTCCATTTCGGATTTCCTGAATTTAATTACACCTAATCTATATTTAACCCAATTTCCTTTTATTTCGGCCTAACAACTACATGGATCCTCACGGCCCAACAGAATTTCTAGTCTCTGCCCAATCATCATACTATATACGGCCCAACAATCATAACAGATCACGGCCCACAGCTTCTCTTGATAATAAAAAGAATACGGTAGTGGCCTGGGTTTGAACCCAGGACCTTCTGTTTAACAAAAAACCTCCTGAACCATTGCTCTACCATTCCATTTCTGTTTAATAAGAAATTTTAATTCTTATAACCTTAAATGCTATTGTCATCTTAACATAAAATCACTTATTTCTTTATCATCATCAATCGTGATCTTCATCATCATTTATCACGATCTCCTCATCATCATACATATTCGTTGTACCATATCATTACTATTGCATCATCTCCTCATCAAACACCAATATCATCATCATCCTAAATTAGATCCGACATAACCATCACAGAATCATTCGACATTTCATCCCATCTCGTAAATCATCTTCATATATCATCATGATCATTATCGTCTTCAGTATAACCGTATCACTATCCTAATCTAATCATGATCATCTTTATTTTTGTTCACCTCACTTACAATGAACCGAAAAGTCCAATCCAATTTACTTAAATTCACGGCCCAATAGATGAAATTCGTGGTCTATGTTTCAAGAAGCCAAAAGCATCCCAACTAACAGTCCATTATCATAAACTAGATTGTGTTTGGTTTGTAAAGATAACAGGGAAAATAAAACGAGTGGGCAGCCGTGAAACTAAAAGGAATAAAGGGTTTTTGGTTTGTATGAAGAAAACGTGATACCAAATAACAAGTTGCAGTAACCTTTAATTAACCACTAAAGCAACATTATTAAAATAGAAGAATACTTTTGTTGAGGCGGTCCACATAGCTGTATACACGACAACATTAGAGATAATATTAAGTGGTTTTGTGATTCAAATAGAAACAGAAAAGAAAACGAACTATAAGGATGATAATGATGGTTTTTGCGATGGTTTGAAATAGAAGGAAGAAAAATAAAAAGAAACGCAGTAGCTGCAGTGACATGTTTTTGATAATAATGGGTTTCTAAAGGTGGTAATGGTTTGTATTGTTTTCACGAACAGAAATAGAAAAAAGAGACTAATAACTAGCAGCGAGTAGTGGGGTGTTTGATGATGGGTTGTGGATGGTACTCTAATGACAGCTACATGGACACAAGTAATTGAGTGAAGTAGTGGTTTAACAGAGATGGTGGAAGTTTAAAGTGGACGAGTGTGGTGATCAAGGTGTTTTATCATGGTGGTCGGTTGAAACATAAACCAGAAACACAATGGTGGTTTACATCAGCGAGTGACACAAGTGATTTTGATAATAAAAGTGGGTTTCAATAAGGTTTTGAAGAAGAAAGAATCAAAGGTGGTGATATGGTTCGGTGTGATCGAAGATGGTTTCCAAGATTGTTATCAAGGGTGGTGTATGGCTATCCAAAATAGAAAAGAACATGAGTAGACATGGGTTGTTCGAGTTGTGATCGTATGGTGGTGTAGTCGTGGTGAGTGTTGGCCGAAGGATGGTGATAGCATATATGTGTAAGTGTCTAGGCAAGCATGTTCATAAATTTATATATAGAAGATAGGTTGTGAGATTGAGTGGGTTTTTGTCTCTCTGCATTTTTGTATATGTATATATATATATATATATATATATATATATATATATATATATATATATATATATATATATATATATATATATATATATATATATATATATATATATATATATATATATATAAAGAAAGGGATGTTTATCATATATGTATTATTTAGAGAGATAGGTAATTGGATTCGGTTGACACATATCAAAACACAGTAATCAATAATAATTAATGATAATAATATAATACTGATTCATATTTCAAAGAAAGAATAGTAATTAAGAAGGATTAGGATGCATATCAAACCGTACAGCAGCCATGATTTTTGGATGATACTACCGATAGTTTTAACGGACTATTATATCGTACCCCGTTGTTCACTCAGTGGCGCATAAAAAATCTTCAAAAAAATTCCATATTTTTATAATAATTATCTTTATTTATTTCAGTCATTATGGTACAAAATTCGATCATTAACTATTAAATAAAAATTACATCAACTGTCCCTCTCAATTTTGGGTAAAATATAAAAAATGTTAAAATTAAATAACTAGATCCTAAATACATTTTTAGTAAGCCTAAAATTTATACAACTCATTTTCGGATCACTGTTTATTTTAGTTTGAATATTAACTTATCAAGAGATACGAGACAATCATTATAAAGCATGCATTGAAAGTCAAGCAGGAAACTCCACTAACATTTGTCTTGTTCTTGTTAATTGACACTTTCGTTCTTTCATGTAAATCGCTTTACCATTTTCCGAATATTGTTAAAAAGAACAAATTTCTTAAATCATAGTGGACCTCATAACAGAGACTCGTAATCATAATCACATTGTATCTGATAATTCAATCATTTGATATTATCTTCTAATTCCATCGATAACCATATTGAAACAACTACGTTCATGTAAAGTATTATACGTTTAATACTTTGTTAATATTCTCAAGTTTTAATATATATATATATATATATATATATATATGTATATATGTGTGTGTATATATATATATATAATCATATTCACTTATGTAATGGTTCGTGAATCGTCGGAATTTGGTCGAGGTTAAATGAATGTATAAACACAGTTTAAAATTCTAGAGATTTAACTTGACAAACTTTGCTTATCGTGTCGGAAACATATAAAGATTAAAGTTTAAATTTGGTCGGAAATTTCCGGGTCATCACATCATATAACTATATATCAAACATATTAACATTATAATTACTTACATATAACAAACTATTGATTTTTTTAATATAATATTAAATATATACATAAATATAGATATATATTAATATAATAAAATGTATAGATATTAATAATTTCTATATATATATATATATATATATATATATATATATATACATATAACCTATAAGTTAAGATATAGTATATATAAATAAAGAATATGTTATAAATTAAAATTTAGGATAAATTCTATATAATTACAAATGTATAAATATTATATAATTAATAAATGAAATCATGTGATTTCTATTATATGTTTTAATAGATATACAATTGATATAGGTTCGTGAATCCAAGGCCAATCCTGTATTGTTCAGTATCATCGTATGAATATTTTTACTACAAAATATTGTATTGTGAGTTTCATTATTCCCCTTTTAAGTGCTTTTGCAATATATATTTTTGGGACTAAGAATACATGCACTGCTTTTATAAATGTTTTACGAAATAGACACAAGTAATCGAAACTACATTCTATGGTTGAATTGTTATACCAGATATCGCCCTTGTTGAACTTGGTAACCTAAGAATTGGTGTTTATTATAATTGCCACCAATTGACGCGAATCCTAAAGATAGATCTATGGGCTTTGACACGCCCAAGTCAGAGAATTTGAACTGCTTTAGTACTTCGATATTTATATATGGGGATATTCTAGATGCATTTTGTTAATGTCGGTTATCAGGCGTTCAATCCATATGAATGATTTTTATTCAGATGCATAATGTTTATGAGAAATAAAAATGAAAATCTTGTGGTGTATTAAATTAATGGAAATGATTGTTTATGATAAACTAATGAACTCACCAACCTTTTGGTTGACACTTGAAAGCATGTTTATTCTCAGGTATTAAGGAAATCTTCCGCTGTGCATTTGCTCATTTTAAAGATATTACTTGGAGTCATTCATGAAATATTCCAAAAGACGTTGCATTCGAGTCATCGAGTTCATCAAGATTATTATTAAGTCAATTATAGTTGGATATATTATGAAATGGTATGCATGCTGTCAACTTTCGATGAAATGAAAGTTTGTCTTCTAAAAATGAATGCAATGTTTGTAAAATGTATCATATAGAGGTTAAATACCCCGCGATGTAATCAACTATTGTGAATCATTTATAATGTATATGAACGGGGCATTTCAGTTGGTATTAGAGCGGTGGTCTTAGCGAACCAGGTCTTGCATTAGTGTGTCTAACTGATAGTTGTTTAGATGCATTAGTGGGTCTGGACTTCGACCGTGTCTGCATGTCAAAAGTTTTTCTTATCATTTCGTGTCGAAAATTACCTGCTTATCATCCTTAGGAAATTACCTGCTTATCATTCTTAGTCTAGAAATGTTTTACTGCATTGATTGCATGAATAGTGTATAGACAAAATTCATATCTTAGCGTATCTGTTATTGTTACCTTTGCCTGACAGCTTCCGTAGATTCCTCCGTAACTTATGGAATTTTAGTATTATATGTATATGTAAATTATGTATTGCAGGGTACTAATCTACATCCTATAATCTATTTCATATCGAAAATCTTTCATCTGATTGTACGAGACGGATCCCTCAACTAGTTCGAATTTCCTCGAATTCCGACAGCTATTCCGATATGGATTTCCACTCGAACTCCGAAAGCAGTGTAACTGGAATGGATCAAACAATTAGCCATCATTAATTCTAGATGAATTAGGGATGAGTTCGTAGTCAACTTAATCAATGGAGAAGAGAAGAAGGTGATCCTTTCCATCAACCAAATTCCCCTCTTGGCGAAGAACCTGAAGCACTTACCGGCGAACCAGTTCGAAACACTATTTTCTCTCTCATTTCCAGAGTAGCTCGCCACGACTATATCATAACTCAGATTCTAAACCTTATTCATTCACTTGTTCCTACTGACAATCATCCCGTAGCAATAAGTTAACGAGATTCGCGCTCGAGTTGTAGCCTTGGAAAATATGGTGCAAAACGTACCAGCTTCAGCAACATCACCGGCATCAATAGTACCACCAACAACCTAAGTTTCAACATCACATGCCTCAACATCTCATTCTGTACCTCGAGTATAATTATCGTTCTACGAATCGTTCTATGTCATTTATCTTCGTTCTACATGACGATTATGTAATCTCTAATGTTTTAGAGATTATGTATTTTAGTTTTGACGGTAAACCAAATGAGTTTAATACTATATTAACTCATTAAATCCATAGTTACATCTGAAGAAAATATATATGTATATATGTTTTCATAAAGATTGTAATTAAAAATTCTTCTGTACAAACTGTTAATTCCTTATTACATTTTATTATCGCAAGTTATTTATCGCAGTTTATTTATCGCAATTTATATTCTCGCAATTTTATTTATCGTCATTTAATTTCTGTTATTTATTTTACGCACTTTATTTATCGTCATTCAAATACTGTTATTTACGCATTTTAAATATCGGGACACGTATACAATGTTTTGACATATCATATCGACGCATCTATATATATTATTTGGAATAACCATAGACACTCTATATGCAGTAATGATTGAGTTAGCTATACAGGGTTGAGGTTGATTCTATAATAATATATATACTTTTAGTTGTGATCGAGTCTGAGACATGTGTACAATGGGTCACGATACGTATTAATTAATTCGAATATTATATATTAAACTATATATGAATTATTGAATTACTAATTGTGGACTGCGAACTGTGGACTGCCAACATTGGACAATTAAAATGAAATAAAATATTGATTATAACATATGAAACTAAACATTTCTTCAAGTTTTCCACTTGAGTTCATCTTAAACCTCATTTGTATCTTGACTATTACAATCCGCGTTCAAACCTTTCATGATTCTTGAAAACCCCTCAATCGAGAGGATGAACCAACCGCACTTCGTTTATGGAAGAAAAGATTGATGCATATAGTTATGCACTTGAAAACTCTCGGAAACTGAGTAAACGTTTAACACGTAGCTGTGCTAATTCCTTTAGCGTTATTATTACCCAAAATAACTTTGCAATTCTTTTTCGAAGTAGCAAATTTTGTCACAGCTGCACCATGACAATTTTGACTTTTCATCCGGAGTAACCTTATTATAACCCTATCATATACTCATCCGCATCTTGTAATGAGAATTGCCATACCAATTACCGGGAACCAGCAATCAGTATTTTGAAGGGTAGTGATATCTACACAACCAATTTTTACAAATACACAACTAAACATGTTTTACAGTGTTGTACTGTACAACACCGTAAAACATGTTTGGTTATGTATTTGTAAAAATTGGTTGTGTATATATCATCACCCTATTTTGAAATCTCGCAGCGTTTCTATTTTAACAGTTATGTATATACATATTACGTCTATCTCCTAAACTTACATACTTCGAATGTGAAGTTTCTGAAAAACACCCCAGCCTACGAATCAGTCCTATGAAGTTTTGAAAAAGACTGATGAAGTGGTAAGGACTGTAGACAGCAATTACGGTCAGAAGTTTAATAATAAAGAATAGTAGATTAGAAAAGCTCAAACGAAAAATTTGGTACTGAAAAACGGATTAAGCAAAGTATGAAGGAAGCTGTAGATAAATCACAAGGACGAAACCTGCCTTCAAAGAATCCAAATGATTCAGTGTCTGCTCAAATCCTTAGCGAATACCTTGCACCTTACTCTAAACCCTTGTGGATAATATTCTTCATCATCCTCTGATCTTAGATATTCTAAGATATCATCATATCTTTCATTATAAATATCCTCCATATTTCTGAAAATAATTTCATAACTATTCTTATCCGAAATCATTTATCTTCTCGCGTTATCAGTGTTACATCATAAAGGAAACTTTTGTCGTTTCTAAATTCTGAAAAATTCGAATCAAAATATGAATGTTTTTTAAGTAGTGATGGGAACTGAAGCATGAGTTAGTATAATATAATGACACTTTATCAACGTGTTTATATTACAGTAAGTCATGCTGAGTTTCTAATGAGACATGATGATTCACAGACTATAACGTCATCATATGCCATGTTACACGACTCTTACATTCTATCTAATCTCCAAGCATATTGAGAACATATCTTCCTGATAGTTCTATCTTTTCTCTTGAGTTTTGGTAATATAATCAATCAAGATCGTGCTACTACAATTTCTCTCTTAGAACATTAGTCATGTTCATTCAAAACTTCATACCTATGAATTTTGGACCATTACTTGCGAAGAGAAAGCAAGAGGATGGAACTCCGAAATAGAAATGGGAGTATAAATCACAGCAAATAAAAGAGAGCACTAACTTTGGATGATAATGATTATAGAAGACAGTAGATGGAACTTCAAAATATAAGGGAAAATATAAAGCCCAACAACAATGCCGAAATTACAAACCGTGTATATTAATGCGTATAGCAATATAAAGACTCGGGAGAACTAAAAACACTATAAACCCAAGAGCATAGTAGAAGTAGACAGATTCCTCCGGTGGTAGATGAAAAAGGAGAATGATTGATATGAAAGTCAGGAATATATCCAGAATTAAAACTGGATGAAGCATATTGACTGATGATTTGGAACTATGAATTAAAGTATAGAAAATGGGAATGGTGGAAAATAATGGAACGAAAAAAGTTTAATTTATAATGGAAATATCAGACAGAGTAATCGAGGTAGATCACCGTATTTAATTAAAGAGATCTTAACTTCCTTATTCACCGAAGAATCAGATCTTATAGATTATGAAGATTTTCTTTAAATCCCTTGAACTTCGGAAATCAACTCTATCTACGTCAAAAAATATGATGAAATTTTATTTTTCCCATTTTATTTTTCTGTGATAGCTTCACTCATACTCTTAACAAAAATCTAATTGTTTTATCTATATTACTCAATGATGATAAAACTTTAATTTCCAGCCCATATGCGTCACAAAGACCTACTTATTGTTTGCCAGGACCATTTCTTTAACGGGTTGGTACTGTGACAACCCGTAAATTTTCGACCAAATTTAAACTTAATCATTATGTGTTTCCGACACGATAAGCAAATTCTGTAATGTCGAGTTTCAAATACTTTGAAATTATATTCATGTATTCAATTACCCTTCGACTATTCCCAACGATTCATGAACCATTATATTTAACTTGATGTGCATATATAATTATATGATATATAAATAGTAGTTAAAGACGTTAACAAAGTATTAGATGTATAATACTTTACATGAACGTAGTTGTTTCAAAATTTTTTTTCTTTTTCTTCGACGGAATTAAAAGATAATATCAAATGATTGAATTATCAGATACCCTATGATAAGATTACGGGTCTCTGTTATGAGGTCCAAATTGGTTTGAGAAATCGTTCCTTTTTAAACGATATACGGAATAATTGGTAAAGTGAGCTACATATGAGAACAAAGTGTCAAATAACGAAAGTTAGACAAAAGATAGTGGAGATTCGTGCTTAACTTCTGAATGTGTGCTTTATCATAATTTCCTTGTCTCTTTTGATGTGTTAATTATTTAGTTTTCATAACATCTAAAATGTTTTTCGATATAAAAGAATTTGATTTCAAGTGTTGAAATATTAATTGTTAGAAATAGTTATATAAATAACTTTCAATGTATATTTAAAAATGTGTTCATGTATATTGTTAAATTGTACAAATATAAAATATATATTATATATATATAAATATATATATATATATATATATCGATATTAAATATTTCATAATTAATAATATATAATATTAATATATATAATAACAAGTTGAAATATAGTTAATATAATTATATTGTTATTATTACATTCATTATTATTATCTATATCAATATTAGTATTATTAATATTATGATTATTATTATTGTTATAATTATAAGTATTAAAATTCTAGAATTATCTTTATTATTAATATAGGTATTATTATTTATTTTATGTGATTATATGTGTACAAATAGATAGATGACAGATGGAATCAATTATCACCAATCTATTTTTTTCCTGTTTCATGTCATTTCACATTCACATTCACATTCACATTAATATTATTATATAATTATTATTAATTATTATTTATATAATTACTAATTTTATTATTAATATTATTAGTAATATCATTATTACTAAAATTATTATTAAAATTCTTTTAAATATTGTTATTGCTATTACAATACAACTAATTATCATCATCACTAATAAAATTATTATTAGTATTATTAGATTATTATTATTATTATTATTATTATTATTATTATTATTATTATTATTATTATTATTATTATTACTAATAGTTGTATTATTATTATTATTATTATTATTATTATTATTATTATTATTATTATTATTATTATTATTATTATTATTATTATTATGATTAGGATTATTATGATTATTATTATTATGAAAACAATACAAGTTATTATTATTTTCGTTAATATTAATATTAGTATCATTTTTAACAATGTCATCATTATTATTAGTATTATCATTATAAATAAAATTATTATTATTATTATTTTTAGTAAATCATTATTATCAAAACTATCATTTTTAATAGATAAATATTTTGTACATAAAACATAATTATTACATATACTATAATATTTCATATAACTATATATCAAACATATTAATATTATAATTACTTACATATAACAAACTATTGATTTTTTTAATATAATATTAAATATATACATAAATATGGATATATATTAATATAACAAAATGTATAGATATTAATTATTTCTATATATATATATACATATAACCTATAAGTTAAGATATAGTATATATAAATAAAGAATATGTTATAAATTAAAATTTAGGATAAATTCTATATAATTACAAATGTATAAATATTATATAATTAATAAATGAAATCATGTGATTTCTATTATATGTTTTAATAGATATACAATTGATATAGGTTCGTGAATCCAAGGCCAACCCTGCATTGTTCAGTATCATCGTATGAATATTTTTACTACAAAATATTGTATTGTGAGTTTCATTACTCCCTTTTTAAATGCTTTTGCAATATATATTTTTGGGACTGAGAATACATGCGCTGCTTTTATAAATGTTTTACGAAATAGACACAAGTAATTGAAACTACATTCTATGGTTAAATTGTTATATCGAATATCGCCCTTGTTGAACTTGGTAACCTAAGAATTGGTGTTTATTATAAGTTCCACCAATTGACGCGAATCCTAAAGATAGATCTATGGGCTTTGACACGCCCCAGTCAGAGAATTTGAACTGCTTTAGTACTTCGATAGTTATATATGGGGATATTCTAGATGCATTTTGTTAATGTCGGTTACCAGGTGTTCAATCCATATGAATAATTTTTATGTAGATGCATAAGGTTTATGAGAAATAAAAATGAAAATCTTGTGGTCTATTAAATTAATAGAAATGATTGTTTATGATAAACTAATGAACTCACCAACCTTTTGGTTGACACTTGAAAGCATGTTTATTCTCAGGTATTAAGGAAATCTTCCACTGTGCATTTTAAAGATATTATTTGGAGTCATTCATGATATATTTCAAAAGACGTTGCATTCGAGTCATCGAGTTCATCAAGATTATTATTAAGTCAATTATAGTTGGATATATTATGAAATGGTATGCATGCTGTCAACTTTCGATGAAATGAAAGTTTGTCTTCTAAAAACGAATGCAATGTTTGTAAAATGTATCATATAGAGGTCAAATACCTCGTGATGTAATCAACTATTGTGAATCGTTTATACTGTATATGAACGGGGCATTTCAATGTCAAACCCTATGGATCCATATCTAATATTCGCGTTTACCGGTTCAAAAACCAATGATTAAACATTACCGTGCTAAGGGGAATCTTTGTGCCGTTATATCACCCACACATATATAAATTAAGTACTCGTGTCTAGTATGTAAAAACATAAAAGCGCATGTATTCCCAGTCCCAAAAATATTTAAGTAAAAAGGGAGCTATAACTCACAGTGAATGTGCGGTAAAAGTCGATATGAAAAGTATGCAAGTAGTAAGTTGGTCCGAAAGGTCCTCAACCTAAGTCAAAGGTTACTAAGTCAGTAAATTTTCCCCAAAAGTTTAAAGGTAAATATTTTAAGTCTTAAGTATCGTCATCATCATCATCATTCGTAAAAGATAAAGTAAGTTTTCAACAAGAATAGAGATCGAAACAAAGGGCTGACTTCGGACAGCTGATACGACCTCTATACAAACTGAAATGACGCGCGGCCAGTGGCCAAGGCTCCGTTTTTGAGTCCTCTTACCGCTTTCCAATTTTTAGGTAATAACTCGATGTCATTTGACCGTGGCGACGGTTAATGCGCGAGTAGGTCAGAAATTTCAGCACGTCGTTACGAAGGGGTAGTGATTTTCGGAAGGCCATAAATCCTAAACCGTATATCGGATTTAGGTGAGTCTTAAACGAAAAGTCATCTACTCGAACCGAAATATCCGAAAATCAACTTTTCAGAAGCCCCAAGTGAAATGTCCCATTCTTATTGATTAAAAACGTTCCATATTAATTGATTTCGTTGCGAGGTTTTGACCTCTATATGAGACGTTTTTCAAAGACTGCATTCATTTTTAAAACAAACCATAACCTTTATTTCATAAATAAAGGTTTAAAAAGCTTTACGTAGATTATCAAATAATGATAATCTAAAATATCCTGTTTACACACGACCATTACATAATGGTTTACAATACAAATATGTTACATCGAAATCAGTTTCTTGAATGCAGTTTTTACACAATATGATACAAACATGGACTCCAAATCTTGTCCTTATTTTAGTATGCAACAGCGGAAGCTCTTAGTATTCACCTGAGAATAAACATGCTTTAAACGTCAACAAAAATGTTGGTGAGTTATAGGTTTAACCTATATATATCAAATCGTAACAATAGACCACAAGATTTCATATTTCAATACACATCCCATACATAGAGATAAAAATCATTCATATGGTGAACACCTGGTAACCGACAATAACAAGATGCATATATAAGAATATCCCCATCATTCCGGGACACCCTTCGGATATGATATAAATTTCGAAGTACTAAAGCATCCGGTACTTTGGATGGGGTTTGTTAGGCCCAATAGATCTATCTTTGGGATTCGCGTCAATTAGGGTGTCTGTTCCCTAATTCTTAGATTACCAGACTTAATAAAAAGGGGCATATTTGATTTCGATAATTCAACCATAGAATGTAGTTTCACGTACTTGTGTCTATTTTGTAAATCATTTATAAAACCTGCATGTATTCTCATCCCAAAAATATTAGATTTTAAAAGTGGGACTATAACTCACTTTCACAGATTTTTACTTCGTCGGGAAGTAAGACTTGGCCACTGGTTGATTCACGAACCTATAACAATATATACATATATATCAAAGTATGTTCTAAATATATTTACAACACTTTTAATATATTTTGATGTTTTAAGTTTATTAAGCCAGCTGTCCTCGTTAGTAACCTACAACTAGTTGTCCACAGTTAGATGTACAGAACTAAATCGATAAATATTATCTTGAATCAATCCACGACCCAGTGTATACGTATCTCAGTATTGATCACAACTCAAACTATATATATTTTGGAATCAACCTCAACCCTGTATAGCTAACTCCAACATTCACATATAGAGTGTCTATGGTTGTTCCGAAATATATATAGATGTGTCGACATGATAGGTCGAAACATTGTATACGTGTCTATGGTATCTCAAGATTACATAATATACAATACAAGTTGATTAAGTTATGGTTGGAATAGATTTGTTACCAATTTTCACGTAGCTAAAATGAGAAAAATTATCCAATCTTGTTTTACCCATAACTTCTTCATTTTAAATCCGTTTTGAGTGAATCAAATTGCTATGGTTTCATATTGAACTCTATTTTATGAATCTAAACAGAAAAAGTATAGGTTTATAGTCGGAAAAATAAGTTACAAGTCGTTTTTGTAAAGGTAGTCATTTCAGTCGAAAGAACGACGTCTAGATGACCATTTTAGAAAACATACTTCCACTTTGAGTTTAACTATAATTTTTGGATATAGTTTCATGTTCATAATAAAAATCATTTTCTCAGAATAACAACTTTTAAATCAAAGTTTATCATAGTTTTTAATTAACTAACCCAAAACAGCCCGCGGTGTTACTACGACGGCGTAAATCCGGTTTTACGGTGTTTTTCGTGTTTCCAGGTTTTAAATCATTAAGTTAACATATCATATAGATATAGAACATGTGTTTAGTTGATTTTAAAAGTCAAGTTAGAAGGATTAACTTTTGTTTGCGAACAAGTTTAGAATTAACTAAACTATGTTCTAGTGATTACAAGTTTAAACCTTCGAATAAGATAGCTTTATATGTATGAATCGAATGATGTTATGAACATCATTACTACCTTAATTTCCTTGGATAAACCTACTGGAAAAGAGAAAAATGGATCTAGCTTCAATGGATCCTTGGATGGCTCGAAGTTCTTGAAGCAGAATCATGACACGAAAACAAGTTCAAGTAAGATCATCACTTGAAATAAGATTGTTATAGTTATAGAAATTGAACCAAAGTTTGAATATGATTATTACCTTGTATTAGAATGATAACCTACTGTAAGAAACAAAGATTTCTTGAGGTTGGATGATCACCTTACAAGATTGGAAGTGAGCTAGCAAACTTGAAAGTATTCTTGATTTTATGAAACTAGAACTTTTGGAATTTATGAAGAACACTTAGAACTTGAAGATAGAACTTGAGAGAGATCAATTAGATGAAGAAAATTGAAGAATGAAAGTGTTTGTAGGTGTTTTTGGTCGTTGGTGTATGGATTAGATATAAAGGATATGTAATTTTGTTTTCATGTAAATAAGCCATGAATGATTACTCATATTTTTGTAATTTTATGAGATATTTCATGCTAGTTGCCAAATGCTGGTTCCCACATGTGTTAGGTGACTCACATGGGCTGCTAAGAGCTGATCATTGGAGTGTATATACCAATAGTACATACATCTAAAAGCTGTGTATTGTACGAGTACGAATACGGGTGCATACGAGTAGAATTGTTGATGAAACTGAACGAGGATGTAATTGTAAGCATTTTTGTTAAGTAGAAGTATTTTGATAAGTGTATTGAAGTCTTTCAAAAGTGTATAAATACATATTAAAACACTACATGTATATACATTTTAACTGAGTCGTTAAGTCATCGTTAGTCGTTACATGTAAATGTTGTTTTGAAACCTTTAGGTTAACGATCTTGTTAAATGTTGTCAACCCAATGTTTATAATATCAAATGAGATTTTAAATTATTATATTATCATGATATTATGATGTACGAATATCTCTTAATATGATATATATACATTAAATGTCGTTACAACGATAATCGTTACATATATGTCTCGTTTCAAAATCATTAACTTAGTAGTCTTGTTTTTACATATGTAGTTCATTGTTAATATACTTAATGATATGTTTAATTATCATAATATAATGTTAACTATATATATAACCATATATATGTCATCATATAGTTTTTACAAGTTTTAACGTTCGTGAATCACCGGTCAACTTGGGTGGTCAATTGTCTATATGAAACCTATTTCAATTAATCAAGTCTTAACAAGTTTGATTGCTTAACATGTTGGAAACATTTAATCATGTAAATATCAATCTCAATTTATATATATAAACATGGAAAAGTTCGGGTCACTACAGTACCTACCCGTTAAATAAATTTCGTCCCGAAATTTTAAGCTGTTGAAGGTGTTGACTAATCTTCTGGAAATAGATGCGGGTATTTCTTCTTCATCTGATCTTCACGCTCCCAGGTGAACTCGGGTCCTCTACGAGCATTCCATCGAACCTTAACAATTGGTATCTTGTTTTGCTTAAGTCTTTTAACCTCACGATCCATTATTTTGACGGGTTCTTCGATGAATTGAAGTTTTTCGTTGATTTGGATTTCATCTAACGGAATAGTGAGATCTTCTTTAGCAAAACATTTCTTCAAATTCGAGACGTGGAAAGTGTTATGTACAGCCGCGAGTTGTTGAGGTAACTCAAGTCGGTAAGCTACTGGTCCGACACGATCAATAATCTTGAATGGTCCAATATACCTTGGATTTAATTTCCCTCGTTTACCAAATCGAACAACGCCTTTCCAAGGTGCAACTTTAAGCATGACCATCTCTCCAATTTCAAATTCTATATCTTTTATTTTAATGTCAGCGTAGCTCTTTTGTCGACTTTGGGCGGTTTTCAATCGTTGTTGAATTTGGATGATCTTCTCGGTAGTTTCTTGTATAATCTCCGGACCCGTAATCTGTCTATCCCCCACTTCACTCCAACAAATCGGAGACCTGCACTTTCTACCATAAAGTGCTTCAAACGGCGCCATCTCAATGCTTGAATGGTAGCTGTTGTTGTAGGAAAATTCTATTAATGGTAGATGTCGATCCCAACTGTTTCCGAAATCAATAACACATGCTCGTAGCATGTCTTCAAGCGTTTGTATCGTCCTTTCACTCTGCCCATCAGTTTGTGGATGATAGGCAGTACTCATGTCTAGACGAGTTCCTAATGCTTGCTGTAATGTCTGCCAGAATCTTGAAATAAATCTGCCATCCCTATCAGAGATAATAGAGATTGGTATTCCATGTCTGGAGATGACTTCCTTCAAATACAGTCGTGCTAACTTCTCCATCTTGTCATCTTCTCTTATTGGCAGGAAGTGTGCTGATTTGGTGAGACGATCAACTATTACCCAAATAGTATCAAAACCACTTGCAGTCCTTGGCAATTTAGTGATGAAATCCATGGTAATGTTTTCCCATTTCCATTCCGGGATTTCGGGTTGTTGAAGTAGACCTGATGGTTTCTGATGCTCAGCTTTGACCTTAGAACACGTCAAACATTCTCCCACGTATTTAGCAACATCGGCTTTCATACCCGGCCACCAAAAATGTTTCTTGAGATCCTTGTACATCTTCCCCGTTCCAGGATGTATTGAGTATCTGGTTTTATGAGCTTCTCTAAGTACCATTTCTCTCATATCTCCAAATTTTGGTACCCAAATCCTTTCAGCCCTATACCGGGTTCCGTCTTCCCGAATATTAAGATGTTTCTCCGATCCTTTGGGTATTTCATCCTTTAAATTTCCCTCTTTTAAAACTCCTTGTTGCGCCTCCTTTATTTGAGTAGTAAGGTTATTATGAATCATTATATTCATAGATTTTACTCGAATGGGTTCTCTGTCCTTCCTGCTCAAGGCATTGGCTACCACATTTGCCTTCCCCGGGTGGTAACGAATCTCAAAGTCGTAATCATTCAATAATTCAATCCACCTACGCTGCCTCATATTCAGTTATTTCTGATTAAATATGTGTTGAAGACTTTTGTGGTCGGTATATATAATACTTTTGACCCCATATAAGTAGTGCCTCCAAGTCTTTAATGCAAAAACAACCGCGCCTAATTCCTAATCATGCGTCGTATAATTTTGTTCGTGAATCTTCAATTGTCTAGACGCATAAGCAATCACCTTCGTTCGTTGCATTAATACACAACCGAGACCTTGCTTTGATGCGTCACAATAAATCACAAAATCATCATTCCCTTCAGGCAATGACAATATAGGTGCCGTAGTTAGCTTTTTCTTCAATAACTGAAACGTTTTCTCTTGTTCATCATTCCATTCAAATTTCTTCCCTTTATGCGTTAATGCAGTCAAGGGTTTTGCTATTCTGGAAAAGTCTTGGATGAACCTTCTGTAGTAACCAGCTAGTCCTAAAAACTGGCGTATGTGTTTCGGAGTTTTCGGGGTTTCCCACTTTTCAACAGTTTCTATCTTTGCCGGATCCACCTTAATACCTTCTTTGTTCACTATGTGACCGAGGAATTGAACTTCTTCCAACCAAAATGCACACTTTGAAAACTTAGCGTACAATTCTTCCTTCCTCAATACTTCTAACACCTTTCTCAAATGTTCACCGTGTTCTTGGTCATTCTTTGAGTAAATAAGTATGTCATCAATGAAAACAATGACAAACTTGTCAAGGTATGGTCCACACACTCGGTTCATAAGGTCCATGAACACAGCTGGTGCATTAGTTAAACCAAACGGCATGACCATAAACTCGTAATGACCGTAACGTGTTCTGAAAGCAGTCTTTGGAATATCATCTTCTTTCACCCGCATTTAATGATACCCGGAACGTAAGTCAATCTTTGAATAAACAGACGAGCCTTGTAGTTGATCAAATAAGTCGTCGATTCTCGGTAGTGGGTAGCGGTTCTTGATGGTAAGTTTGTTCAACTCTCGGTAGTCGATACACAACCTGAATGTACCATCTTTCTTCTTGACAAACAAAACAGGAGCTCCCCACGGTGATGTGCTTGGTCGAATGAAACCACGATCTAAAAGTTCTTGTAATTGGCTTTGCAGTTCTTTCATCTCGCTGGGTGCGAGTCTGTAAGGAGCACGAGCTATTGGTGCAGCTCCTGGTACAAGATCTATTTGAAATTCAACGGATCGATGTGGGGGTAATCCCGGTAATTCTTTCGGAAATACATATGGAAATTCTTTTGCAATGGGAACATCATTGATGCTCTTTTCTTCAGTTTGTACTTTCTCGACGTGTGCTAGAACAGCATAGCAACCTTTTCTTATTAGTTTTTGTGCCTTCAAATTACTAATAAGATGTAGCTTCGTGTTGCCCTTTTCTCCGTACACCATTAAGGGTTTTTCTTTTTCTCGTATAATGCAAATTGCATTTTTGTAACAAACGATCTCTGCTTTCACCTCTTTCAACCAGTCCATACCGATTATCACATCAAAACTCCCTAACTCTACTGGTATCAAATCAATCTTAAATGTTTCGCTAATCAGTTTAATTTCTCGATTCCGACATATATTATCTGCTGAAATTAATTTGCCATTTGCTAATTCGAGTAAAAATTTACTATCCAAAGGCGTCAATGGACAACTTAATTTAGCACAAAAATCTCTACTCATATAGCTTCTATCCGCACCCGAATCAAATAAAACGTAAGCAGATTTATTGTCAATAAGAAACGTACCCGTAACAAGCTCCGGGTCTTCCTGTGCCTCTGCCGCATTAATATTGAAAACTCTTCCGCGGCCTTGTCCATTCGTGTTCTCCTGGTTCGGGCAATTTCTAATAATGTGGCCCGGTTTTCCACATTTATAACAAACTACATTGGCATAACTTGCTCCGACACTACTTGCTCCGCCATTACTCGTTCCGATACCATTTGTTCCTTTCGTTCTATTAACCCCTGGTCCGTAGACCTCACACTTCGCCGCGCTATGACCATTTCTTTTACACTTGTTGCAAAATTTGGTGCAGAACCCCGAGTGATACTTTTCACACCTTTGGCATAGCTGCTTCTGATTGTTGTTGTTGTTGCGGTTATTATTGTTGTTGGGATGATTGTTGTAGTTGCTGTAGTTGCTGTTGTTGTTGTTGTTGTTGTTGTTGTTGTTGTTGTTGTTGTTGTTGTTGTTGTTGTTGTTGGGCCGTTTGTTGTAGTTGCGATTGATGTTGCGATTGTTGGGATAATTGTTACGATTATTGTTGTAATTGCTGTTGTTGTTGTATTGGTGATTCTTATCACAGTTTTCCTCCCACTTTCTTTTGACTTGCTTCACATTGGCCTCTTCAGCAGTCTGTTCTTTAATTCTTTCTTCAATCTGGTTCACTAGTTTGTGAGCCATTCTACATGCGTGTTGTATGGAGTCGGGCTCGTGTGAACTTATATCTTCTTGGATTCTTTCCGGTAATCCTTTCACAAACGCGTCGATCTTCTCTTCCTCATCTTCGAATGCTCCCGGACACAATAGGCACAATTCTGTGAATCGTCTTTCGTACGTAGTAATATCAAATCCTTGGGTTCGTAACCCTCTAAGTTCTGTCTTGAGCTTATTGACCTCGGTTCTGGGACGGTACTTCTCGTTCATCAAGTGCTTGAATGCTGACCACGGTAGTGCGTACGCATCATCTTGTCCCACTTGCTCTAGATAGGTATTCCACCATGTTAACGCAGAACCTGTGAAGGTATGCGTAGCGTACTTCACTTTGTCCTCTTCAGTACACTTACTTATGGCAAACACCGATTCGACCTTCTCGGTCCACCGTTTCAATTCGATCGGTCCTTCGGTTCCATCAAATTCCAAAGGTTTGCAGGCAGTGAATTCTTTGTAGGTGCATCCTACACGATTTCCTGTACTGCCAGATCCAAGGTTATTGTTGGTATGTAGCGCAGCCTGTACCGCGGCTATGTTTGAAGCTAGAAAAGTACGGAATTCCTCTTCATTCATATTCACGGTGTGTCGAGTAGTATGTGCCATTTCCTTCAAAATAGTCAAATGGAACAAGTTAATCATACAGAATATTAAGAGTAGTTAATAGTATTTCGTAGCATAATATGAACTCATTTATAAAAGCTTTTTCTTCATATTAGCATTTTATAAGTTTAAATTCGGGTAGTACCTACCCGTTAAGTTCATACTTAGTAGCTAATATACAATTCAACTACTACAATTCTATATGAAAAACTGATTGTAATAATATTTCACGTTCAAACTTTTATACAATATTTTACAAACTTACAATACTGCTTATTTTACATAAAGCATGAAATATAGCACACAATAACTTTGATACAAGATAGTTGTGAAGATAATTCTAGCTAGTACACAAGTCGTTCAGCAAAGGCAATAAAGACACGTAATTCATATGTCCAGAAACAAGTCATGCATTCTGGTTTTACTAGGACTACTTCCCATCCTTGGTCTTGTGGAACATAACCGTTATGGCCGTTGATAAGACAGCGTGTTGTAACGTCATCAAAGGGACGAGGGTTACGTAATGACCAACAGTCTCGTAATAACCTAAAAACCTCATTTGTTATCCCAATTACCGACTCCGTTACTTGTGGGAACGTTTTGTTTAATAGTTGTAGCCCGATGTTCTTGTTCTCACTTTGGTGAGAAGCGAACATTACTAACCCGTAAGCATAACATGCTTCTTTATGTTGCATGTTAGCCGCTTTTTCTAAATCACGAAGTCCTATATTCGGATATACTGAGTCAAAATAATTTCTTAACCCGTTGCGTAAAATAGCATTTGGGTTCCCCGCAATATATGCGTCAAAGTAAACACATCGTAACTTATGGATTTCCCAATGTGATATCCCCCATCTTCCGAACGAAAGCCTTTTATAAACCAAGGCATTCTTAGAACGTTCTTCGAATGTCTTACAAACTGATCTCGCCTTAAATAGTTGTGCCGAGTAATTCTGACCGACTCTAGACAAGATTTCATCAATCATGTCTCCGGGTAGGTCTCTTAAAATATTGGGTTGTCTATCCATTTTGTGTTTTTATACTGTAAAATAGACAAGAGTTAGATTCATAAAAAAAATACTTATTAATACAAGCAATTTTTACATATATCATAAAGCATAAGCACACTATATTATATATATTACACCACACGAATATAACTATCTTATTCCGACTCGCTCGTTTCTTCTTGTTCGGTTTTGGTTCGTTTTGCCAAGTTTCTAGGGATATATGATGTTCCCCTAATACGAGCCGTCGTTGTCCACATTGGTTTAGAAAAAACCTGGTGGTTTAGAGGTTCCCGGGTCATTGTTACAACTTAAGGACTTCGGGGGTTGACGATACATATAAAGTTCATCGGGGTTGGAATTATATTTCTCTATTTTTATGCACTTTCCCTTATTATTTTCTTTTGCCTTTTTAAATTCAGTTGGGGTAATTTCTATAACATCATCGGAATTCTCGTCGGAATCCGATTCATCGGAGAATTGGTAATCCTCCCAATATTTTGCTTCCTTGGTGGAAACACCATTGACCATAATTAACCTTGGTCGGTTGGTTGAGGATTCTCTTTTACTTAACCGTTTTATTATTTTCCCCACCGGTTCTATTTCTTCTTCCGGTTCCGATTCTTCTTCCGGTTCTGATTCTTCTTCCGGTTCCGACTCTTCTTCCGGTTCCTCTTCGAGAACTTGTGAATCAGTCCACGAATCATTCCAATTTACATTTGACTCTTCATTATTATTAGGTGAGTCAATGGGACTTGTTCTAGAGGTAGACATCTATCACATAATATCAAACACGTTAAGAGATTAATATATCACATAATATTCATATGTTAAAAATATATAGTTTCCAACAAAAATGTTAAGCAATCGTTTTTAAAGAAAACACGGTCGAAGTCCAGACTCACTAATGCATCCTAACAAACTCGATAAGACACACTAATGCAAATTTTCTGGTTCTCTAAGACCAACGCTCTGATACCAACTGAAATGTCCCGTTCTTATTGATTAAAAACGTTCCATATTAATTGATTTCGTTGCGAGGTTTTGACCTCTATATGAGACGTTTTTCAAAGACTGCATTCATTTTTAAAACAAACCATAACCTTTATTTCATAAATAAAGGTTTAAAAAGCTTTACGTAGATTATCAAATAATGATAATCTAAAATATCCTGTTTACACACGACCATTACATAATGGTTTACAATACAAATATGTTACATCGAAATCAGTTTCTTGAATGCAGTTTTTACACAATATGATACAAACATGGACTCCAAATCTTGTCCTTATTTTAGTATGCAACAGCGGAAGCTCTTAGTATTCACCTGAGAATAAACATGCTTTAAACGTCAACAAAAATGTTGGTGAGTTATAGGTTTAACCTATATATATCAAATCGTAACAATAGACCACAAGATTTCATATTTCAATACACATCCCATACATAGAGATAAAAATCATTCATATGGTGAACACCTGGTAACCGACAATAACAAGATGCATATATAAGAATATCCCCATCATTCCGGGACACCCTTCGGATATGATATAAATTTCGAAGTACTAAAGCATCCGGTACTTTGGATGGGGTTTGTTAGGCCCAATAGATATATCTTTAGGATTCGCGTCAATTAGGGTGTCTGTTCCCTAATTCTTAGATTACCAGATTTAATAAAAAGGGGCATATTCGATTTCGATAATTCAACCATAGAATGTAGTTTCACGTACTTGTGTCTATTTTGTAAATCATTTATAAAACCTGCATATATTCTCATCCCAAAAATATTAGATTTTAAAAGTGGGACTATAACTCACTTTCACAGATTTTTACTTCGTCGGGAAGTAAGACTTGGCCACTGGTTGATTCACTAACCTATAACAATATATACATATATATCAAAGTATGTTCAAAATATATTTACAACACTTTTAATATATTTTGATGTTTTAAGTTTATTAAGTCAGCTGTCCTCGTTAGTAACCTACAACTAGTTGTCCACAGTTAGATGTACAGAACTAAATCGATAAATATTATCTTGAATCAATCCAAGACCCAGTGTATACGTATCTCAGTATTGATCACAACTCAAACTATATATATTTTGGAATCAACCTCAACCCTGTATAGCTAACTCCAACATTCACATATAGAGTGTCTATGGTTGTTCCGAAATATATATAGATGTGTCGACATGATAGGTCGAAACATTGTATACGTGTCTATGGTATCTCAAGATTACATAATATACAATACAAGTTGATTAAGTTATGGTTGGAATAGATTTGTTACCAATTTTCACGTAGCTAAAATGAGAAAAATTAACCAATCTTGTTTTACCCATAACTTCTTCATTTTAAATCCGTTTTGAGTGAATCAAATTGCTATGGTTTCATATTGAACTCTATTTTATGAATATAAACAGAAAAAGTATAGGTTTATAGTCGGAAAAATAAGTTACAAGTTATTTTTGTAAAGGTAGTCATTTCAGTCGAAAGAACGACGTCTAGATGACCATTTTAGAAAACATACTTCCACTTTGAGTTTAACTATAATTTTTGGATATAGTTTCATGTTCATAATAAAAATCATTTTCTCAGAATAACAACTTTTAAATCAAAGTTTATCATAGTTTTTAATTAACTAACCCAAAACAGCCCGCGGTGTTACTACGACGGCGTAAATCCGGTTTTACGGTGTTTTTCGTGTTTCCAGGTTTTAAATCATTAAGTTAGCATATCATATAGATATTGAACATGTGTTTAGTTGATTTTAAAAGTCAAGTTAGAAGGATTAACTTTTGTTTGCGAACAAGTTTAGAATTAACTAAACTATGTTCTAGTGATTACAAGTTTAAACCTTCGAATAAGATAGCTTTATATGTATGAATCGAATGATGTTATGAACATCATTACTACCTTAATTTCCTTGGATAAACCTACTGGAAAAGAGAAAAATGGATCTAGCTTCAATGGATCCTTGGATGGCTCGAAGTTCTTGAAGCAGAATCATGACACGAAAACAAGTTCAAGTAAGATCATCACTTGAAATAAGATTGTTATAGTTATAGAAATTGAACCAAAGTTTGAATATGATTATTACCTTGTATTAGAATGATAACCTACTGTAAGAAACAAAGATTTCTTGAGGTTGGATGATCACCTTACAAGATTGGAAGTGAGCTAGCAAACTTGAAAGTATTCTTGATTTTATGAAACTAGAACTTTTGGAATTTATGAAGAACACTTAGAACTTGAAGATAGAACTTGAGAGAGATCAATTAGATGAAGAAAATTGAAGAATGAAAGTGTTTGTAGGTGTTTTTGGTCGTTGGTGTATGGATTAGATATAAAGGATATGTAATTTTGTTTTCATGTAAATAAGTCATGAATGATTACTCATATTTTTGTAATTTTATGAGATATTTCATGCTAGTTGCCAAATGATGGTTCCCACATGTGTTAGGTGACTCAAATGGGCTGCTAAGAGCTGATCATTGGAGTGTATATACCAATAGTACATACATCTAAAAGCTGTGTATTGTACGAGTATGAATACGGGTGCATACGAGTAGAATTGTTGATGAAACTGAACGAGGATGTAATTGTAAGCATTTTTGTTAAGTAGAAGTATTTTGATAAGTGTATTGAAGTCTTTTAAAAGTGTATAAATACATATTAAAACACTACATGTATATACATTTTAACTGAGTCGTTAAGTCATCGTTAGTCGTTACATGTAAATGTTGTTTTGAAACCTTTAGGTTAACGATCTTGTTAAATGTTGTTAACCCAATGTTTATAATATCAAAAGAGATTTTAAATTATTATATTATCATGATATTATGATGTACGAATATCTCTTAATATGATATATATATACATTAAATGTCGTTACAACGATAATCGTTACATATATGTCTCGTTTCAAAATCATTAAGTTAGTAGTCTTGTTTTTACATATGTAGTTCATTGTTAATATACTTAATGATATGTTTAATTATCATAATATAATGTTAACTATATATATAACCATATATATGTCATCATATAGTTTTTACAAGTTTTAACGTTCGTGAATCACCGGTCAACTTGGGTGGTCAATTGTCTATATGAAACCTATTTCAATTAATCAAGTCTTAACAAGTTTGATTGCTTAACATGTTGGAAACATTTAATCATGTAAATATCAATCTCAATTAATATATATAAACATGGAAAAGTTCGGGTCACTACACCAAGAGTCTGATCAGACCTCGAAAAACAGAAAACAAGTGCTCCGGTGGGTTTCTTGGTGCTTGATGCTCATCACGGTTCTCATCCTTGATGCGTGTAAGCTTCAAGTGTATAACTCTTTGATGTTTTAGCATCACTTTGACCAAGTTTTAACCATCAACACAAAATGTCAAGACTAAGAAGAAATACAACTCACTTAAGAGTTTTAGAAAGGATGATGAACCAAGGTTACATCATGTTCTTAGTCTTAACACAAATACAAGTTCTATTCAAGATTAAAGCTACAAACTTTAATTCAAATCAAGTAAGATCTTAAGTGAAATAACTTAGATCAAACAAAGTAATGAAACCCTAAGCTAGAAAGCTTGGATCCCTTAACAATAATTATGAGATTTCAAAGCTAGAAAGCTTGAATCTTTTATGTTCTTGAAGATCTTTAAAGCAAAAAAGCTAGATCTTTAAGTTTCATGAAGATCATAAACACAAGTTTTGAAATTTTAGCAAAAACAAAGTGATCTTAAGCTATAAAGCTTAGATCCATCAAAGTAATGAAGATCCAAAGCTAGAAAGCTTGAATCTTTTATGTTCTTGAAGATCTTTAAAGCAAAAGGTTAGATCTTCAAGTTCCATGAAGATCATAAATACAAGTTTTGATCTTTTAACAAAAATAAAGAGATCATTAGCTCGAAAACTTAGATCCAACAAAGTAATGAAGATTCAAAGCTAGAAAGCTTGAATCTAACAAAGTAATTAAGATGATGATGATGTCGTGATCATGAAGAGAAGAAGAAGAAGAAGAAGAAAATTTAAAACTTACAATTATTAGTGTGAGAAAGACTAGAGAGAAAATTAGAGAGCAAGTGTGTGTAAAATGAGAATGGGATTAAGTTTGAAATGAAGAATGAAGTGTGATATTTATAGTGGTGGTGGTGGTAGGTTGGCCGACGGCTGGGGGGGACAAGGGGGGGACAAACTTTGCTTTTTGCATGGTGGTGGTCTAAAGGTGGTGCTTGTTGTTGGGATCCCATGCAACATGTGTGGAAATAATTAACAAAAATGCTAGCATGTTGGCTCATATAAATGAGTTTTTGTCCTACATCTTAATGGGTCATAATTCTATTAAAATTGGGCTAATTAAATGGTCCATTAGCTAGAGTAGGGTGGGCTTAAGTCCATTAAGGTAAAAAGTCCAATAAGACTAACTAGTGTGCATTAGTAAAATACTAAGCGTAATTAAGCAACCAAAAAGCGAAGTAATTGTCATTAAAAAATAATAATTAGTTTTATGTAGCCATAATATTCCAATTATGACAAAAGTTAAACGTGTACCAAGTACGTAGCTCGCTTTAAACGACAAGTGACACTAACGGTCATACAAGCATTCGGGAATCAAGTAAACTAACTAAGTACTTACTAACACGTTTTAAAATATAAACGAATGTAATCAACATGAATTAAGATCCCAGAATATAATATAGCTCAGTACGCACAAATACACATTTTCGTGAAAATATAAGGTACAAATATAAGTCGAAAAAGTCAGGTCGTTACAACTTCAGGTTGGTCGTAATGTTGTACTCTAAGGATGGAGGTGGGACTATGTCCATTGACGTCTCTAATACGGTTACAACATTAGCAACTACTTTGATGCTATAATCCTCCATCTCTTTCTTCTCATCCGGGCTCTCCATTTCAATTTCTTCATCCACCTCCTCGTCACTCTGGTCGGGAGTTTCAAGTAGAATTGGTTCAGAGAGTTCTTCTAGAACGAAATCCTCTCCAGTCATTAAAAGATCAAAATAACGTGGGAGTGAAGATTGGGTTGGTGTCGAGCGTGATATCGCTCCATCTATATATGTTTTATTTCGCGATATCTACCTCACTTTGCTCGGTTTATGACTATCTTGGAGTATATTTTGTGTGCTATTGAGCTAATTGGTAAAATAAGGGCTAAGGAGTTGATTTGGTGTAAAATTTACCAAATCTTGGGCAAAATTGGCTAAGAAAATGAAAAGTGCAGAATCAGCATAAAAAGCGCCGCTCCTCATTCAAGAGCGCCGCTCCTGTGAGCCAAAAGCGCCGCACCAACTGCAGAAGCGACGTTCTTATGCACATTTCAGCTCCATTTTCCTCCTGTGAGTAAAAGCGCCGTTCCTACAGTGAAAAGCGTCGCTCCTATTTAGCCAAAAGCGTCGCTCCTCAACAAAAGCGTTGATGTGCGTAGTGATGTATACAAAATAGTTATAATTTTTTACAAAGAAATACTATTAAATATGATACAATTTTACACAAGATATTTATTTATTTATAGAATGGAAGTACCTAAACCTTGCTACAACACTTATAGGCAGTGTACCTAATCGTACAGTAGTATTATTATTATAAAAGGGGGGTTTTTACCATTTAATGACCGGTTTGTCGATTTCAAAACTTTAGTCGCAGTTAAAACCTAATGTAAAAATATTAAAAATAAATATAACTTAATTTAAAGCGTAAAGTAAATGACAATAATTAAAGTGCGATAAATAAAAGTGCGATAATTAAAATGAAAATAAATTAAAGTGCGATATTTAAAAGTGCAATTAAATATGAAATAAAGGAATTATGCTTATTTAAACTTCCGTAATCATAATGTTCGACGTGTTGTTTTTAGTTTAGTACCATGGGTTAATTGTCCTTTGTCCTGGATTATTTGATATGTCCATACGGTTTTGTCCATAATAGTCCATCAGTCATAAATATAAAGTTCGAGAGTCTTCGTCAAATTATCCTTATACCCGAAGTCAAATATTCCAACTAATTGGGGATTCGAATTGTAACAAGGTCTTAATACTTTATTTAATGAATACATCAGGTTATCGACTACGTGTAATCCAAGGTTTTATTACTTTATTAACAATTACACCAATTACCCTTGAATATAATCCACCCCTGTTTCAACTAGTCCATTAACTATTAATCCAGTCCCGTGTCCGGTAAAATGAATAATTATTGGTATTTATAGATATCCCGCCCACCATACCCAGTCAAGCGTATGTGGTTATATATAAATACGTCAAATTATAAGTCTATATATTAAATTAATGAGGTATCATTTAGTTAATATAAAGGCCATTAATAGCCCATAGTCTAATTTCCACAAGTGTCGTTCTTTTATCCAAACCTCAATTATAGTACAAAGCCCAATTATCCCGTCTTTAATATTTAGCCGAACATCACAATTACTTTGGAATTAAATAAGCATAATAATAACTTAGCTACGAGACATTAATTTAAAAAGGTTGAACATAACTTACAATGATTAATAATAGCGTAGCGTTACACGGACAGAATTTCGACTTACACACTTACAACATTTGCTAACATACCCTTATTATTATTAAATTAAAATTATAATATATATATATATATATATATATATATATATATATATATATATATATATATATATATATATATATATATATATATATATATATTACGTAGAGATTGAGAGATAGATTTGAAAAAGTGTGTTAAAATTCGGCCAAAACACACGAACTTTATAGGACCTGAGCTGATACTGTTCACCATGCGACCGCATGGATTTTGCACTTCCAAGCCATGCGATCGCATGGCCTGCTTTTCCAAGTCACATGCTTTTGTTTTTTATTTGCCGACGGTTTTAATAAATAAATATAATATATATATAATTTTAAGAATTATTTATATATTATATTATATTTATGTGCATAGTTGACTTGTAATTTTTAGTCCGTTGCGTCGAGCGTTGAGAGTTGACTCTGGTCCCGGTTTTGGATTTTCGAACGCCTTTTCGTACAATTTAATATCTTGTATTTTGCGTTTTGCGGCTCGTACTCTTGTAACTTTTAGACGTTTCTCATCATTAATTTGAACCTCTTGGATTGTACTTTGTACTTTTGAGTGTTTTGGTCGTTTCGCCTTCAATTCGTCGAATCTGTCTTTTGTCTTCACCTTTCATTATTTAAACAAATATCACTTGTAAATAGAACAATTGCAACTAAAAGCTTTTCTTTCTTGAGGGATAATGCTATGAAATATATGTTCGTTTTTAGCCTTATCAAATATTCCCACACTTGAGCGTTGCTTGTCCTCAAGCAATATAGTCTTGAAATAAAAATACTAGAATCACTTCTTTATTCTTCACACTTTGTACATCAGTGATTTTTATACGGCGGTATGAACAATGGTAGTAACGATGTGGTTTACAGTCCCACATGACTATGAAAATTTAGATCCTTTAGGAAATTGGATCTTTATGAAAACATTTGATCTTTTGAAAATTCAATCTAGCTTTTACCCTAGATAAGTTTTCCGGAATAACCCTTCACCGGTGTTTGCAAAATCTTTTTGTGGGTTTTGTGGGTTTCAGATTTGAAAATTTTAGCTCAAAACTTGCGGTTTTGTGTCACCCACTTGCTAACCTTATATTGGGAAAGTAACACGTCCAGTATACTTGCTCCGTATATTACCTTTCGGTAAACTACCTTCCGGTTGTAAAGGAAAGCGTTGAACAAGTAACTGTTAAGGCAATGTCCCGTGACATGCTTTTAATTATCTTCTATAACGTGTCGGATGCAATTACTATCCTTTGTAGGAGCAATAGTAAAGATCACCCTATAGTTTTTCGGTCTGGAACAAGGTCCTGTCTTCGACCATGCTATGCAACCACTGTTCTTACGGTTGACACCCGATTTGGTTCAGGTGACCTAATGAATTCCAGGTAAATTCTTAAGATTTTACGTTCAATGGTAATGAACGCATTAAAAATGGGTTTTCAGAAAACAAATCGGTTTGTAATTTGATCAAAATATTTTCTCATTCAAGCTCGAGTTTAGATATCATCGAATTTCATGAGTTTGAATTCTCAATCTTTAAGGTCAATCTCAAGGATTGAGTAATATCAGTCTTAAAAGCTGATTTTTGATCTTTAAGGAGATTATCCTTTCTGGGGATCTGATTCATTAGTCTTATAAGCTAATTTGCATGGTGCTCCCCCCCATTGTACGAGACAGATCCTCTCATGGTTAGGATAAGTCTGACCACTTGGCGACCCTGTTTGATGCTGAGGTCCGTGGATTTCCTGCTTATTTTAGAGATGACTTTTATAGATTTTTCATCAACCTACAGCTGGTCTGGACGACAAATTCCTGACCTAAATCAAGAAGCGCATTTCTTTTTCGGAAGACTTTACTTCCTTTTAATGATGAAATTGATTCATCGTGTAGATCCATCTTTCTTTCAAATATATTACAATAAACTGGATAAAACTGATTAAAATTGTCCAAAACAAAAGTATCTTCAATTATTTGTACAAAAATATGTGACATATGTTCTAAATAACTTGATAAATTTTTCCCACACTTGGCTTTTATTTTCCTTTCTTTGCCTTTTTATTGTCCTCTATTCCATTTTAAATGAATTCTAACATTTTAGGCTGTTTCTCAATTTATGTCCTTTCCGAGGTAACAATAATTTAGGTGTTATCAACTAGTTTTATCGTTCATAAATTTGTATAAACATGATTTTGAGTTCATTTAATTGAAAATTTTGAAAAATTTTACTAGAATTGGGTAGTCAGTATATAAGACTAGGGCTGTTCTTTATTATCAGAGAGCACTAGATTCTAATACAACTACTGTGTTACTAGTATTTTTAATGGTAACCAAGTGTATAAGTCAAAAATTTTACAAATCCGAAAGAATTTAACCCCTTCCCACACTTAAGATCTTGCAATGCCCTCATTTGCAAGAAATCAGTACAAATTCAAATTATTGAAGGTGATTAGTGAAGAAAAAATGATTAAATTTTACCAAAGTTTCCAAACATATTGGCGTTTGTTTGCTGAATGATAAATGGTAAACATCATTTGTTCATTCCGTCTTATTGTTACATCACATTTGTTTTTTCATTTTGTCGTCAAAATTAGTAGCTTTTACTGAACTTAATGCCAGTCTTTGAAAATGCGATGTTTTACCCTGTTGTGTACATAAGATAAACTACAAACATACATAATATTTTTATTATTATCATTATTATATTTTTTTTTTAAAAATCTTTATTTATTAAAACGATTTAAATGAATAATTTTTTTAAAATTTTGTTTCGTTTTTCTTTAGGTAGTTTCGGTATGTTTACCTAGTCCGTCCCTCGACAAAATTTAAAATTTGTCATTTTTAAAGTGTTTGTTTTAAAAGCAAAGATTTTTGGGTTTTTTAAATGTTTTTGGCATACTTTAAATCAATAAGATTAAAAATAATGATAATAAAATTTCTCGTCCCTCCCTTGGGTAAAGCAATTTCGGTTCAACGACCTAGTTTTCAACTCACGACGAATTTTTAGAAATCACATTTTTAACTTAATGAAATAAAGTAAATTTTTGTTTTTAAATTCACACCAAACTTAAATTTAAAATGCATAAAATTAAAAATTCATATTATTAAAATTAAAAAATCACACCAAACTTAAATTTAAAATGCATAAAATTAAAAATTCATATCATTAATATTTTTATACATACAAACTTATATTAAAAATATTAATTTTTCAAATATTTACAAACTTAAATATATTGATTTTAAAAAGTTTACAATATTAATTTAATATTTATATATTAATTTTAAAAACAAGGTAAAAATTAAAATGAAAAATCTTTTTGGTCTTTTATCCCACTTTAATCAATCAAATATTATCAAAAATATACGCCCCTCTTTTCGGTAAAGTAATTTCGGTTCCATAACCTAGTTTTACTCCTGACGAATTTTTGAAATATTTTGGGTTGATTAATTAAAGATATTTATACCTTAAGAATAAACGTTAAATTTCGCAGTGATGTAATAAATTTTTGTATGATATCAATAATTTCGGTTACGCATACCTAATTTTATTGAATACCAATTTAATACTTTATAGCGAACGATTCAGCGTTTATTATCAAAAGGTTAAAAGCAATAAAAATAAAAATAAAAATAAAATAAAAACTGTACATACTTACCTGTGAGAAAGAATTCTCAGAGACCTGCTTTAGCCGACTCATAGGAGAGTCGTGTGATTTGGTTCTCCATAGCTACATAAGTGTAACCTCGAATCTTCAATATATTTTCTTCTAAACATATAAACGGTCCTTCTTTGCATAGAGTAACAAATTCGGTATTTGAATATGTTTGATTATTTGAACATTTACCTTCGTGTGACCATTTTCCGAATTTGTAACATCTTTCAAGGTATCGTGCTCTTCTTTTTGTTGCGGATTTTGATTTTCCTTTTCCAAAATGTATCTTATGATGATCTTTTCTGAGTTCTTTTCTTACTCCGTCCATTTTTTCTCTTATGAATGATACCAGTTCACTCGGAAGTGTGTCATTATTACGTCTAGTAATCATAGCATGTAGCATTAGACCATGGTTCAGATCAAAGGAATTCTTCATTTCGTAAAACCTAAAAAAAAAATCAGAATGGGGGGAGAAGACTAGTTCTTTAGGGTCTGCTAGGGAAAGACCATTCGGATTTCATTCTCGGAAACTACACGAAAACAGAATATCTAACTTTAACAGAAATAACGATTATCCTTAAAAGACTTGATTCTCCCCACACTTAGTTAGCTGTGGTTTCGAAATTGTGATTAACTTCGTTTTCAATTGGACTATCAACAACTTGTATATCTCTGACTTTTGCTTCAAGCCAATTGTTGATTTCCTCTTTAACTTTCACAAATTCAACTAACATTGCCTTTTCTTTAGGTGACAAATTGGATACTAATCGGTTACATAACTTAAAGTTCTCCTTAATCCTAGCATCTTGAATCCGTTTATAAAGTTTCTTCCTTGAACTGTTAAAAACGGGTTCATCTAATTTCGTATCAATAACGGGGTTCTTTGTTATCTGGTCATCATTGGTTGTTGCTTCATCTTCCCCACACTTAGGCATTTTTATTGGTTCAACAATTTTGGTTGGAGGAGATCTAAACTTTCGGTTCACAAAGGTGATCGATTTGTCACCATCCCTAAGTGTCATTCTACCTTCTCTTACATCAATGAATGCTTCGGTGGTTGCTAAAAATGGGAGACCTAAAATTAGAGGAATATCAAGGTCTTCCTCCATATTAATAGCTATGAAGTTTGCAACAAAGGTCAAACTTCCCACTTTAACAAGTAAATTGTTTGCTATTCCAACTGGGTGTTTAATGGTTTGATCAAATAATTGAACACCTATTCTGGTTGGTCTTAATTTACCCACACCTAATCTTTTATATAAGGAAAGAGGCAAAACATTTACACTTGCTCCTAAATCTGCGAGTCCATTATACATAGCACCATCATTGAGCAAGCAAGAAATGATAAATTCACCTGGGTCTCCCACTTTAGTAAGTAGAGTTGGTTTGTTAACCTTTTCCAAGTGATCTTTTCTTGGTTCTTTCACTTCTACTTGAACTTCTTGTTCACATTTTTCTTCGTTTCTTGGAATGGGAGGTTTGTATAAGAATTCTTCTTCATCACTCCAATTTGAAGCTTCCCCGTCTTCTAATTTTGGTTTTTCATACGTTGTTGATAGCATATTTATGTTTTCATTCTGAGAGTTTTCTTGGGTGGTGAAATTATGATTGACTTCATTGTCAACTTCCATCGGACCATGTATGTAATGTTTAACTCTGTGACCATTAACCTTAAATTCAATCCCATTTGAATTTATTAACTCTATTGTTCCGTATGGGAAAACTCTTTTAACTATGAATGGTCCAGACCATCTTGATTTCAATTTTCCAGGAAATAGCTTGAATCGTGAATTGAAAAGAAGAACTCTGTCTCCTTCTTTAAATTCTTTTGAACTTCTGATTCTTTTATCATGCCATTTCTTCGTTCTTTCTTTATAGATTAACAAATTTTCATATGCTTCATGTCTTAATTCTTCTAATTCATTTAATTTGCTTAACCGTAGACGTCCAGCTTCATTTAAATCAAGATTACATGTCTTCAAAGCCCAAAATGCTTTGTGCTCAATTTCTACTGGAAGATGACATGCTTTTCCATAAACGAGTCTGAAAGGTGTGGTTCCAATTGGAGTTTTGTAGGCAGTTCTAAAAGCCCAGAGTGCATCCTCCAATTTCATGGACCATTCCTTCGGATTTGATCCTACAGTTTTCTCTAGAATACGTTTTAAAGCTCGGTTGGTATTTTCAACTTGTCCACTTATTTGTGGATGATAAGCGGTTGATATTTTATAAGTTACTCCATATCTTTTGAGAACTTTCTCAAGTTGATTATTACAAAAATGAGTACCCCGATCACTTATTAAAGCTTTTGGTGTTCCGAACCTTGCAAAAAGACGTTTTAAGAAGTTGACTACAACTCGTGCATCGTTAGTCAGGAGAGCTTGTGCTTCCGCCCATTTAGATACATAATCAATGGCAACAAAAATGTAGAGATTATTATGAGATTTTGGAAATGAACCCATAAAGTCAATACCCCAAACGTCAAATACTTCACATACTTGAATGACATTTTGTGGCATTTCATCACGTTGACTTATTTTTCCGGCCCTTTGATAAGCATCACAGGATTTGCAAAGAAGGTGTGCGTCTTTGAAAATTGTAGGCTAATAGAATCCAGCATCGTAAACATTTCTTGCTGTGAGTTGAGTCCCATAATGCCCTCCTGTTGGTCCTATGTGACAATGGTTTAAGATTTGACTTGCTTCTTCCCCGAATACTTGATGTGCGTAGAGGTGTATACAAAATAGTTATAATTTTTTACAAAGAAATACTATTAAATACGATATAATTTTACACAAGATATTTATTTATTTATAGAATGGAAATACCTAAACCTTGCTACAACACTTATAGGAAGTGTACCTAATCGTACAGTAGTGTAGTTTTTAGTAAGTCCGGTTCGCCCACAGGGAACTAGCCAAGTTTAACGCTATATTTTTAAAACTATATTTGTATAAATATAAATATATATAAATATAAGTAGTATTATTATTATAAAAGGGGGGTTTTACCGTTTAATGACCGGTTTGTCGATTTCAAAACTTTAGTCGCAGTTAAAACCTAATGTAAAAATATTAAAAATAAATATAACTTAATTTAAAGCGTAAAGTAAATGACAATAATTAAAGTGCGATAAATAAAAGTGCGATAATTAAAATGACAATAAATTAAAGTGCGATAATTAAAAGTGCAATTAAATATGAAATAAATGAATTACGCTTATTTAAACTTCCATAATCATGATGTTCGACGTGTTGTTTTTAGTTTAGTACCATGGGTTAATTGTCCTTTGTCCTGGATTATTTGATATGTCCATACGGTTTTGTCCATAATAGTCCATCAGTCATAAATATAAAGTGTGAGAGTCTTCGTCAAATTATCCTTATACCCGAAGTCAAATATTCCAACTAATTGGGGATTCGAATTGTAACAAGGTCTTAATACTTTGTTTAATGAATACACCAGGTTATCAACGTGTAATCCAAGGTTTTATTACTTTGTTTACAATTACACCAATTACCCTTGAATGTAATCCACCCCTGTTTCAACTAGTCCATTAACTATTAATCCAGTTCCGTGTCCGGTAAAATGAACAATTATTGGTATTTATAGATATCCCGCCCATCGTACCCAGTCAAGCGTATGTGGTTATATATAAATATGTCAAATTATAAGTCTATATATTAAATTAACGAGGTATCATTTAGTTAATATAAAGCCCATTAATAGCCCATAGTCTAATTGATGTGCGTAGAGGTGTATACAAAATAGTTATAATTTTTTACAAAGAAATACTATTAAATACGATATAATTTTACACAAGATATTTATTTATTTATAGAATGGATATACCTAAACCTTGCTACAACACTTATAGGCAGTGTACCTAATCGTACAGTAGTGTAGTTTTTAGTAAGTCCGGTTCGTTCCACAGGAAAAATTAAACAAGCTTAACGCTATATTAGTTTTAAATTTATAAAAATAAAAATATATATATATAAGTAATATTATTATAAAAGGGGGGTTTTTACCATTTAATGACCGGTTTGTCGATTTTAAAACTTTAGTCGCAGTTAAAACCTAATGTAAAATATTAAAAATAAATACAACTTAATTTAAAACGTAAAGTAAATAACGATAATGAAATTGCGATAAATAAAAGTGCGATAATTAAAAAGTACGATAATTAAAAGTGCAATTAAATACAATGACAATAAATAAAAGTGCGATAATTAGAAGTGCAATTAAATATGAAATAAAAGAATTATGCTTATTTAAACTTCCATAATGATGATGCTTGACGTGTTGATTTTTAGTTTATTCCCATGGGTTAATTGTCCTTTGTCCTGGATTATTTAATATGTCCGTCTGGTTTTTGTCCATAACAGTCCATTGGTCATAAATTTAAAATGCGAGTGTCCTCGTCAAATCATCATTATATCCGAAGTCAAATATTTCAACTAATTGGGGATTTAAACTATAATTACACCAATTTTCCTTGTATATACTTCACCCCTGTTTTAATAAGTCCATTGACTATTAATCCATTCCCGTATCCGGTTATATGAACGATTATTAGTACTTATAAATATCCCGCCCATCGTGTCCGATCGAGTGTATATGGTTATTTATAGGTACGTCCAATTGTAAATATTTATATTAAATTAACAAACTATCATTTAATTAAACAAATATAAAACCCATTAATAGCCCATAGTCTAATTTCCACAAGTGTCGTTCTTTTGTCCAAACCCCAATTATGGTACAAAGCCCAATTACCCAATTTTAGTATTTAGCCAAACATCACAATTACTTCGGCATTAAATAAGCATAATAATAAGTTAGCTACGAGACATTAAATTAAAAATAACATTAATCATAACTTACAGTGATTAAAAATAGCGTAGCGTTACACGGACATAATTTTGACATACACCCTTACAACATTCGCTAACATACCCTTATTATTAGAATTTAAAATTAAAATTAAAATTAAAATATATATATATATATATATATATATATATATATATATATATATATATATATATATATATACGTGAGTGAATGAGAACAGAAAAAGATGTGTAAAAGATCGCTCAAAACTGCAAAATTTATAGGACCAGACCTGTCACCTACTGCCATACGATCGCATGGCTTTTTGCCTTCGATCGCATGGCCCCTTTTTCCAGCTCACATGTTGTTGTTTGCATTCTGCCGACGGATTTAATAAATAAATATAATATATAAATAATTATTAGAATTATTTAAATTTTATATTATATTCATGTGCATAGTTGACTTGTAATTTTTAGTCCGTTGCGTCGAGCGTTGAGAGTTGACTTTGGTCCGGTTCTGATTTTTCGAACGTCCTTACGTACAATTTAATATCTTGTATTTTGCGTTTCGCGTCTTGTACTCTTGTAATTTTAAGACGTTTCTTATCAATAATTGGAACCACTTTGATTGTACTTTGTACTTTTGAGCTCTTTGGTCGTTTGCGTCTTCAATTTATCGAATCTGTCTTTTGTCTTCACCTTTTATTATTTAAACGAATATCGCTTGAAAATAGAACAATTGCAACTAAAAGCTTGTCTTTCTTGAGGGATAATGCTATGAAATATATGTTCGTTTTTAGCATTATCACTAATTTCCATAAGTGTCGTTCTTTTATCCAAACCTCAATTATAGTACAAAGCCCAATTATCCCGTCTTTAATATTTAGCCCAACATCACAATTACTTCGGCATTAAATAAGCATAATAATAACTTAGCTACGAGACATTAATTTAAAAGGGTTGAACATAACTTACAATGATTAATAATAGCGTAGCGTTACACGGACAGAATTTCGACTTACACACTTACAACATTCGCTAACATACCCTTATTATTATTAAATTAAAATTAAAATTAAAATTATAAATTATATATATATATATTACGTAGAGATTGAGAGATAGATTAGAAAAAGTGTGTTAAAATTCGGCCAAAACACGCAAACTTTATAGGACCAGAGCTGATACTGTTCACCATGCGACCGCATGGATTTTGCACTTCCAGGCCATGCGATCGCATTTCCTGCTTTTCCAGCTCACATGCTTTTGTTTTTTTATTTACCGACGGTTTTAATAAATAAATATAATATATATATATATATAATTTTAAGAATTATTTATATATTATATTATATTTATGTGCATAGTTGACTTGTAATTTTTAGTCCGTTGCGTCGAGCATTGAGAGTTGACTCTGGTCCCGGTTCCAGATTTTTGAACGCCTTTTCGTACAATTTAATATCTTGTATTTTGCGTTTTGCGGCTCGTACTCTTGTAACTTTTAGACGTTTCTCATCAATAATTTGAACCTCTTGGATTCTACTTTGTACTTTTGAGCTTTTTGGTCGTTTGCGTCTTCAATTCGTCGAATCTGTCTTTTGTCTTCACCTTTTATTATTTAAACAAATATCACTTGTAAATAGAACAATTGCAACTAAAAGCTTGTCTTTCTTGAGGGATAATGCTATGAAATATATGTTCGTTTTTAGCATTATCAAGCGTCGTCTCTGTTTAGAGCTAAAAGCGGCGTTCCTGATCAAAAGCGCCGCTCCTGACCAAAAGCGGCGCTCCTGTCGCTGTTTCAGTCCAGATTTTTAGCACTATAAAAGGAACGAGATTAAGTCATTTTTCATATGCATCTTAGAGAGCAGCTTCTTAGGGTCCGAATTTCACATACAAAACCTTAATTTCATCATCCATTGGTGTTTAAGGGTAGGTTCAAGGAGGTTAGCTCAAGATCCATCATTGTTTAGCTTAGATCTTCATCTTCTTTACATTTTGGGTTGTAATCTTCACTTTACTTACATACTTTGCATTGATTACTTGTAATAGCTTGAAGATGATGATGATTTACATTTCTATGCTTATTATTAGTTTAATTTTAGCTATGATTGGCTAAATCTCTTGTGTTTGCTTATCTATGAATCTCCAAAGCTAGTGTTTGCCCCAAATCAATTGATTATTGTTGTTTGAATGAATTAAATGATCACGTGTTGTTGAGTTAGCTAAAGATCCATTGCTATGAGTTTGTTTTAGGCTTAACTTTGATTACATATGTTGTGTAGCTCTCTTAGTGATTTGAGAAGTGAATCAATGTGTGCTTCAACACCTTAGGTGATCTAGACAACTAGCTTAGGAATTGCAAGTGATTGTGTTCTAGATCTAGGTTGGTTTTCAATTAGCCTCTAGTCAACATAGTAATGCCGATTATCTTAAGTGATTTCGATAGTTGGGGGTTTTAAGTGATTTCAACCCAAGCTCAATCTCAATGACCAAATCATGCTTAACTCGATCTTAGGATACAAATCTTATGTGAATTCATGGAGTATCATTTGATTTGAGGTTTAGTAGTGATGCTAAACATTTAATAGTTCAACAACTAATGAGATAGCAAAAATAGGCAAAACAGGGCAAGCCAAGCATAGAGAGGATTAGATAAGTGAACACGTCTTACTTAATTTGTTTTTAAGTCTTAATACTTCACTACTTGTTTCTTGCTACTAGCTTAATTGTTAAATTTAGGTTTGTTTAATTGTGCAAGTTTTAGTTGTTAGTTGATATCAATCGAAGCCCCCTAATCAAACAAACCCTAGGACAATTGATAGTTTCAAATATCCAGCTTACACCACTTCCCTTGGGATGAACTTGATAAGAATACCTACATTAAAGTGCTATAATAACCGGGTTCTAAGTGCTCGTTAGTTGTGTGTACTTGATTGTAGTGTTTGAATCAAATATAAATTTAGAGGGTAAGATTTATAAGCTTAGTTTGTATCGTAGTGCGTTAAACTCTCATTTATGATTTAAACTAGCCCTTACTTAAATCTACCCAATAAATCCCTTAGTTATCCATCATGTACTATATTTATAGTGGTTCCATAGCTTCTAACCTTGACCATGCTCAAGTGGTCCTATAGTACATCAACACTGTACTCTACTGTTGCAACAGTATTTCCTCGAGTTTTATACTCTTGACCAATGTCTTGATCTGGTCCTATGGTAATTCCCCATGTACTTTATAGTATTTGTGATGGGTTCAAACCTTGACCAATGTATAAACACAAATAATTAATTACCTTATATTTGTCGACATTATAAAAGGTTTTAATCATGTTTATTGGTGGAAGGACGATAATAACGAGGTTTAATATCATAGACAGAAAGTGAATACGAAATGATAATCATCCTTAACTAACATTATTAAATTATGGCAAACAATCAAGCAATTACTCACACATCATGGCAACAAGCATTTCTAATATTAACAAATCATAAACATCGAATCGAATAAGAATATTATAATAAATTAATAAAAGAAAGGATAGATATTACCGAATAATGTCGGCAGAATAACACTTGTATTTCTTCATAATATCCGTAGCGTTACAATGCTTGATAGCTTCTACAATTAACTACATACTAATCTTCTATTGATCACTAGAGAGTGACAATATAGAGATAATTATTTTCCTAATCTCTGTACTTTTCTCTCTCTAGAAACTAGAGAGAGAAAGTAGAGAGAGAACTAATCTCCTACTGATCATTAGAGAGTGACAATAGAGAGATATTTAGAGAGAGAAGTGAAGAAGGTGTGTGTTAAAATGGTAGGATGAAGCCCCCATTTATAGGAAATGCTTGGTGGCAAAATTGTAATTAAATGGCTGAAAAACGACTGGATGGCCGTTTAGCATGCCGTTTGGCAGGCCGTTTGGCAAGCCATTTTTCAAGGCCATTTTTGGTGCCCGTATGCTGGCAAGCCGTTTGCTGGATCGTAACTTGTCTTTCACCGTTTTCGCTCTAGAATCTTCGTTTTAGCTCCGTTTCTGACGATTCTTGCGCCTACGCGTTCGTAATTAAATTGCTACAACATGAGATTAAGTAAATAAACTTTTTAAAAAATTATAAAATAAGTTATTTAAACGCGAGTTAATTGTCTTAGCCAATTTTGCTCTTTTTACTCGTTTTCATCCGTTTTTAGCGATTCTTGAAACATAACCTTTGTAATGACATAATCTACCAAATGAAGCAAATAAATGCTTATTTAGATGATAAAGTAAATTACTTTATCAGAAATGGGGATAATATCGGAGATAAAAACGTGACTTTTTAGCCGATATCAGCATGTAAAAATTTGATTTTATCCATTTTTGTAAGTTAAAGTACTTAAAATAACTTTAAAATGCCAAAATAACTCCTTAAAATGTATCTAAAAATATGTATAATTTAAGAGTTATCAAATTTTCCACACTTGAGCTTTTGCTTGTCCTTAAGCAAATAAAGATTTAAACATACTCCCTTAAGCATTTTTATCAAACATACTATTTAATGAGATGTTTTGACAATACTTTGGTTAATCTTGTGTTTTCAGCTAAAAATTATCTTCAATTTTTTTTCAAAGATAACACTTATTTATGATTTTCACCTAGTTAATGTATCAAAAGAAATATTAAATGGGTAGTTTATATCGGAATTTAGTTTATCGGGGTGGTCATGACACATGATATAAAATGGGTGTAAAAGCAAAAGCAAAATGCAAAGTCAAAAAGACGTCTAATCATTAAAGTTTAGTTATTATTATTATAAGAACTAGTCTGAATCAGACCAAGGAGTACAAGTGATCCTAATGTTTATTAAACCAGATTTATACAATAGTTGGTCATCATTGGTGTGACAACCCTTAAATTTCCGATCAAATTTAAACTTAATCTTTAAACGATTTAATGTTTTCGACATGATAAGCAAAGTCTGTAATGTTGAAATCTCAAAAACTTTGAACTGTGTTCATGTATTCATGTACCCTTTGACTATTCTCGGCGATTCACGGACAATTGTGTTTAAATAAATATGTATGTATGTATATATATATATATGTATGTGTATATATATATATATATATATATATACATATATATATATATATATATATATATATATATATATATATATATATATATATATATATATATATATATATATATATATATATATATATATATATATATATATGAGTGTATATTAAATCGAGAAATATTAAAATGAAAATAAGTTATGAAAGCTATCATATGACTTATAAACATTAACAAAGTATTGGATGTATAATACTTTACATGAACGTATTTGTTTAGCTATATTTATCGACAGAATTACAAGATAATATCAAATGATTGAATTACCAGATACATTGTGATATGATTACGGATCTCTGTAGTAAGGTCCACTTTGATTTAAGAAATCTGTTCCTTTTAACTGTATTCGGAATAAATGGTAAAGTGATTTACAAGTAAGAATAAATGCGTCAATTAACGAGAACTAGACAAAGGTTAGTGGAGATTCCTGTTTGATTTCAAATTCATGTTTTACAATATTTTCCTCGTGACTTTGTCAAGATAACTATTTTAAACTTCATTTTATTTAATGTGAAAGTAAGAATGTAGAATGTAGATAACTTAGATGTCGGATAGTGGCAAGTTAAGTAATCAACGTTTTACATTAAGATGATTTTATAATTAACCTTTGGACTTTATCTCACGTTTCATCAATAAATGGTAATTCAAAAACTTGAAACCTATTATGAGTACATATAATTTTTCTTTTCTAAAACATTCTATGATATAACGGATTCCATAATTTTAACCTTTTAAAATGATTCATATATATATATTTAGTTTTGGAAAACAAAGTTATCATATATAGTTTCAAATGTACAAAATGTTTTCAGTTTAAAAAGAACTTTATTATTAAAACACTTTATAAGATAACTTGTTTATGAATTTTAAAGAACTTAATTAAAGCTTGTATTATAAATTTGTAAATATATTTTTTTTGTTTCAAAAAGATAAGAGTATTACTAAATAATAATTTCGAAACAATTTTAAAGTATATATATTAAGACTTTGAAATATAATTATTTTTGAAAAACTATATATTATATTGTTAAATAAATATTTCAAATTTATATTTCGAAATGAAAATATATATATATTTTTTTTCAATGTAATGAAATTTAATATTAGGTTAGTTATAGAACGTTTTGAGTTAAAATAATACTATATATATATATATATATATATATATATATATATATATATATATATATATATATATATATATATATATATATATATATATATATATATATATATATATATGTGTGTGTGTGTGTGTGTGTGTGTGTGTGTGTGTGTGTGCGTGTAAATGTATATAACGAGACGTTGATTTATAAAAGCTAATGACCAAAAGACTCTAACATTCAAGTTACACTTCGAATGATTTAGTTATTGATATGCTAAGTCTATATTTTTGTTAAAGGTACACATCACGAAACGTAAAACGCTAGTTTTCTAAGCGTACGAAAATGCGTTCGAGAAACCGGACCTGGCACATAAGTCGATCGTCAACGTACGAGTCATTGGAACTAAAATTTCAAGTCAACTATCCACGAGAATAAAATATAATATTTAAATAATTATATGAATTAAATATAATATATAATTGAACGTGTGTCTTAAATGAATGATTGATCATTTTCGTTGGATACACTTTTACCATGCGATCGCATGGTCGTAGCTCTCCAAACCCATGCGATCGCATGGGTGTCGGTGGCAAGACACATTATATAATGAGGTCAAATTCTGGTTCCATTTAATCTATCTATCCCTCCCGATATCTCTCTACATATATGTATATTTATTATTATTATTATTATTATTATTATTATTATTATTATTATTATTATTATTATTATTATTATTATTATTATTATTTTCTATTATTATTAATATTATTATTATTATTATTATTATTATTATTATTATTATTATTATTATTATTATTATTATTATTAATTCTAATATTATTATTAGTAGTACTATTAGTATTATTATACATAAAATATTACGACAAGGTTATGAGCGAGTTATTTTCAAAATTGGTTTTCGAGTGGGATAGAGCTAAGAAAATTATGGGTTATAGCTATGGAGGTTATGGGTATGGTTCGGGGATATGCTCGTGAGTCAAACCTAGTGTTTATCATCTCCGTTGCATCTACGTACTTTCCTGCAATATTGAATCACAATATTGATATGTGAGCACTCATAACTTAACTTTTATATATTAATAATTTATCCCTGACTAGTGCTCGAGTATATATGATTACGCATGCTTGTATGTTTAATTTCGTCGTTAAATAGTTTATGATAGATCATGAATTTAATACATATGCTACTAGGATAAGGTATATGATATGCATGTCATTGGAAAGGTAGCGAAAAATTAATAACTTTTCATTTAGAAAGCGTATGGTTTCGATGAACGCATTAAAAGATATCGTCAACTGAATTATCACTAATTTTCGTATTATTATTGAAAATGATTATTATTAATACTATCGTCGTTATTATCATTGTTATCATTACTACTTAATAACTATTACTATTATTATTATTAGTATTATTTTCGTCATTAATATAAGTATTATCATTAAAAATTATGATTGTTATTACTATCGTTAATATTATTAAGGTTATTATTAATATTATCATTATTATTATTTTTATTATTATTATCATTATAATAACTATTAGAAGTATCATTAATATTATTATAATATAATATCATTATCATTATCATTAAAAATAATATTAGTATCATCTAATTATTAAGATTGTTATTATTATTATGAATGCAATATAAAAGAGTACTAAAAGCTATTAAACAAATCGATTAAGAAATAATGAGTATGAGTATCATGATGAAATTTAAAATATTGTAAGATATTGATTTAAGAGAAAAATATCGTTTTCATTATTTTATCATTAGTATTATGATTAAAAGGATCACTTATATTAAAACTGTCACTTTTACTAAAATTATCATTTTTAATAGAAATATCGTTGTTATTATAAAATATCATTTTTATTATCATTTTAGTATTATTATTATTATTATTTTTATAAATTATCATTTGAATAGAATTATTTTTTTTATATATATATAAAATATTATTGTTACAGTTAATATTAAAAAGTATCGTTATTGTGATAGGTTTTATCATTTTATTTTAATCATCAATATTGTTATTATTATTAGTAGTAGAATAATAATAATTATTATTATTACAAAATAATACAAACTTTTACTCATTAGTATAGTTATCAATATTATTGTTACCACACGTAATATAATTACATTAATAATACATACCACTATATTTTTATAATATTAAGTGAACTTTATAAATTTTATTACTTGAGATATATAAAAGTATATGTTTATCATATATAAATCTTAATATAAATTTTTATTATTAAATGACTTGATTTATTTACTCTAATAAAATCCGATAAATATATTTGAATATATATAACGACTATATTTAAATATATAATAAACAGGTATAGATTTTGGGAAGTCATTTTGGGTAAAGTTAAATTTTGTTGACTTTTGCATAATAATCTCGAGCATTAGGATTGTGATACACTACGGTTTGACCTAAATTGTTAGACAGATATTGACCAACATATAAATATCTATAATTAATATAGGTTCGTGAATCCGAGGCCAACCTTGCACTTGTTCAATGACGTCATATGTATTTTTACTACGAAATACTGTATTGTGAGTTTCATTTGCTCCCTTTTTAAATGCTTTTGCAATATATATTTTTGGGACAGAGAATACATGCGCTTTTATAAATGTTTAACGAAATAGACACAAGTAATCGAAACTACATTATATGGTTGGATTATCGAAATCGAATATCGCCCTTCAAGTCTGGTAACCTAAGAATTAGGGAAATGGCCCCAAATTGACGCGAATCCTAAAGATAGATCTATTGGGCCTAACAACTGAAATGTCCCGTTCTTATTGATTAAAAACGTTCCATATTAATTGATTTCGTTGCGAGGTTTTGACCTATATATGAGATGTTTTTCAAAGACTGCATTCATTTTAAAATAAACCATAACTTTTATTTCATCAATAAAGGTTTAAAAAGCTTTACGTAGATTATCAAATAATGATAATCTAAAATATCCTGTTTACACACGACCATTACATAATGGTTTACAATACAAATATGTTACAACAAAATAAGTTTCTTGAATGCAGGTTTTACACAATATCATACAAGCATGGACTCCAAATCTCGTCCTTATTTAAGTATGCAACAGCGGAAGCTCTTAGTATTCACCTGAGAATAAACATGCTTTAAACGTCAACAAAAATGTTGGTGAGTTATAGATTTAACCTACATATATCAAATCGTAACAATAGACCACAAGATTTCATATTTCAATACACATCCCATACATAGAGATAAAAATCATTCATATGGTGAACACCTGGTAACCGACATTAACAAGATGCATATATAAGAATATCCCCATCATTCCGGGACACCCTTTGGATATGATATAAATTTCGAAGTACTAAAGTATCCGGTACTTTGGATGGGGTTTGTTAGGCCTAATAGATCTATCTTTAGGATTCACGTCAATTAGGGTGTCTGTTCCCTAATTCTTAGATTACCAGACTTAATAAAAAGGGGCATATTCGATTTTCATAATTCAACCATAGAATGTAGTTTCACGTACTTGTGTCTATTTTGTAAATCATTTATAAAACCTGCATGTATTCTCATCCCAAAAATATTAGATTTTAAAAGTGGGACTATAACTCACTTTCACAGATTTTTACTTCGTCGAGAAGTAAGACTTGGCCACTGGTTGATTCTCGAACCTATAACAATATATACATATATATCAAAGTATGTTCAAAATATATTTACAACACTTTTAATATATTTTGATGTTTTAAGTTTATTAAGTCAGCTGTCCTCGTTAGTAACCTAGAACTAGTTGTCCACAGTTAGATGTACATAAATAAATCGATAAATATTATCTTGAATCAATCCACGACCCAGTGTATACGTATCTCAGTATTGATCACAACTCAAACTATATATATTGTGGAATCAACCTCAACCCTGTATAGCTAACTCCAACATTCACATATAGAGTGTCTATGGTTGTTCCGAAATATATATAGATGTGTCGACATGATAGGTCGAAACATTGTATACGTGTCTATGGTATCTCAAGATTACATAATATACAATACAAGTTGATTAAGTTATGGTTGGAATAGATTTGTTACCAATTTTCACGTAGCTAAAATGAGAAAAATTATCCAATCTTGTTTTACCCATAACTTCTTCATTTTAAATCCGTTTTGAGTGAATAAAATTGCTATGGTTTCATATTGAACTCTATTTTATGAATCTAAACAGAAAAAGTATAGGTTTATAGTCGGAAAAATAAGTTACAAGTCGTTTTTGTAAAGGTAGTCATTTCAGTCGAAAGAACGACGCCTAGATGACCATTTTAGAAAACATACTTCCACTTTGAGTTTAACCATAATTTTTGGATATAGTTTCATGTTCATAATAAAAATCATTTTCCCAGAATAATAACTTTTAAATCAAAGTTTATCATAGTTTTTAATTAACTAACCCAAAACAGCCCGCGGTGTTACTACGACGGCGTAAATCCGGTTTTACGGTGTTTTTCGTGTTTTCAGGTTTTAAATCATTAAGTTAGCATATCATATAGATATAGAACATGTGTTTAGTTGATTTTAAAAGTAAATTTAGAAGGATTAACTTTTATTTGCGAACAAGTTTAGAATTAACTAAACTATGTTCTAGTGATTACAAGTTTAAACCTTCGAATAAGATAGCTTTATATGTATGAATCGAATGATGTTATGAACATCATTACTACCTCTAGTTCCTTGGATAAAATTACTGGAAATGAGAAAAATAGATCTAGCTTTAAAGGATCCTTGGATGGCTTGAAAGTTCTTGAAGCAGAATCATGACACGAAAACAGTTTCAAGTAAGATCAGCACTTGAAATAAGATTGTTATAGTTATAGAAATTGAACCAATGTTTGAATATGATTATTACCTTGTATTAGAATGATAACCTACTGTAAGAAACAAAGATTTCTTGAGGTTGGATGATCACCTTACAAGATTGGAATTGATCTAGCAAACTTGAAAGTATTCTTGAATTTATGTAACTAGAACTTGTAGAATATATGAAGAACACTTAGAACTTGAAGATAGAACTTGAGAGAGATCAATTAGATGAAGAAAATTGAAGAATGAAAGTGTTTGTAGGTGTTTTTGGTCGTTGGTGTATGGATTAGATATAAAGGATATGTAATTTTGTTTTCATGTAAATAAGTCATGAATGATTACTCATATTTTTGTAATTTTATGAGATATTTCATGCTAGTTTCCAAATGATGGTTCCCACATATGTTAGGTGACTCACATGGGCTGGTAAGAGCTGATCATTGGAGTGTATATACCAATAGTACATACATCTAAAAGCTTTGTATTGTACGAGTACGAATACGGGTGCATACGAGTAGAATTGTTGATGAAACTGAACGAGGATGTAATTGTAAGCATTTTTGTTAAGTAGAAGTATTTTGATAAGTGTATTGAAGTTTTTCAAAAGTGTATAAATACATATTAAAACACTACATGTATATACATTTTAACTGAGTCGTTAAGTCATCGTTAGTCGTTACATGTAAGTGTTGTTTTGAAACATTTAGGTTAACGATCTTGTTAAATGTTGTCAACCCAATGTTTATAATATCAAATGAGATTTTAAATTATTATATTATCATGATATTATCATGTATGAATATCTCTTAATATGATATATATACATTAAATGTCTTTACAACGATAATCGTTACATATATGTCTCGTTTAAAAATCATTAAGTTAGTAGTCTTGTTTTTACATATGTAGTTCATTGTTAATATACTTAATGATATGTTTAATTATCATAGTATCATTTTAACTATATATATATATCCATATATATGTCATCATATAGTTTTTACAAGTTTTAACGTTCGTGAATCACCGGTCAACTTGGGTGGTCAATTGTCTATATGAAACATATTTCAATTAATCAAGTCTTAACAAGTTTGATTGCTTAACATGTTGGAAACATTTAATCATGTAAATAACAATTTCATTTAATATATATATATATAAACATGGAAAAGTTCGGGTCACTACAGTACCTACCCGTTAAATAAATTTCGTCCCGAAATTTTAAGCGATTGGAGGTGTTGGCTCATCTTCTGGAAATAAGTGCGGGTACTTCTTCTTCATCTGATCTTCTCATTCCCAGGTGAACTCGAGTCCTCTACGAGCATTCCATCGAACCTTAACAATTGGTATCTTGTTTTGTTTAAGTCTCTTAACCTCACGATCCATTATTTCGACGGGTTCTTCAATGAATTGAAGTTTTTCATTGATTTGGATTTCGTCCAACGGAATAGTGAGATCTTCTTTGGCAAAAAATTTCTTCAAATTTGAGACGTGGAAAGTGTTATGTACAGCCGCGAGTTGTTGAGGTAGCTCCAGTTGGTAAGCTACTGGTCCGACACGATCTATAATCTTGAATGGTCCAATGTACCTTGGATTTAGTTTCCCCCGTTTACCAAATTGAACAATGCCTTTCCAAGGTGAAACCTTAAGCATGACCATTTCTCCAATTTCAAACTCTATATCTTTTCTTTTACTGTCTGCGTAGCTCTTTTGTCGACTCTGGGCGGTTTTCAATCTTTGTTGAATTTGGATGATTTTCTCGGTAGTTTCTTGTATTATCTCCGGACCTGTAATCTGTCTATCCCCCACTTCACTCCAACAAATCGGAGACCTGTACTTTCTACCATAAAGTGCTTCAAACGACGCCATCTCAATGCTTGAATGGTAGCTGTTGTTGTAGGAAAATTCTGCTAACGGTAGATGTCGATCCCAACTGTTTTCGAAATCAATAACATAAGCTCGTAGCATGTCTTCAAGCGTTTGTATCGTCCTTTCGCTCTGCCCATCAGTTTGTGGATGATAAGTAGTACTCATGTCTAGACAAGTTCCTAATGCTTGCTGTAATGTCTGCCAGAATCTTGAAATAAATCTGCCATCCCTATCAGAGATAATAGAGATTGGTATTCCATGTCTAGAGACGACTTCCTTCAAATACAGTCGTGATAACTTCTCTGTCTTGTCATCTTCTCTTATTGGCAGGAAGTGTGCTGATTTGGTGAGACGATCAACTATTACCCAAATAGTATCAAAACCACTTGCAGTCCTTGGCAATTTAGTAATGAAATCCATGGTAATGTTTTCCCATTTCCATTCCGGGATTTCAGGTTGTTGTAGTAGACCTGATGGTTTCTGATGTTTAGCTTTGACCTTAGAACACGTCAAACATTCTCCTACGTATTTAGCAACATCGGCTTTCATACCCGGCCACCAAAAATGTTTCTTGAGATCCTTGTACATCTTCCCCGTTCCAGGATGTATTAAGTATCTGGTTTTATGAGCTTCTCTAAGTACCATTTCTCTCATATCTCCAAATTTTGGTACCCAAATCCTTTCAGCCCTATACCGGGTTCTGTCTTCCCGAATATTAAGATGCTTCTCCGATCCTTTGGGTATTTCATCCTTTAAATTTCCCTCTTTTAAAACTCCTTGTTGCGCCTCCTTTATTTGAGTAGTAAGGTTATTATGAATCATTATATTCATAGATTTTACTCGAATGGGTTCTTTGTCCTTCCTGCTCAAGGCATCGGCTACCACATTTACCTTTCTCGAGTGGTAACGAATCTCAAAGTCGTAATCATTCAATAATTCAATCCACCTACGCTGCCTCATATTCAGTTGTGTCTGATTAAATATGTGTTGAAGACTTTTGTGGTCGGTATATATAATACTTTTGACCCCATATAAGTAGTGCCTCCAAGTCTTTAATGCAAAAACAATCGCGCCTAATTCCAAATCATGCGTCGTATAATTTTGTTCGTGAATCTTCAATTGTCTAGACGCATAAGCAATCACCTTCGTTCGTTGCATTAATACACAACCAAGACCCTGCTTTGATGCGTCACAATAAATCACAAAATCAACATTCCCTTCAGGCAATGACAATATAGGTGCCGTAGTTAGCTTTTTCTTCAATAACTGAAACGCTTTCTCTTGTTCATCATTCCATTCAAATTTCTTCCCTTTATGCGTTAATGCAGTCAAGGGTTTTGCTATTCTAGAAAAGTCTTGGATGAACCTTCTGTAGTAACTAGCTAGTCCTAAAAACTGGCATATGTGTTTCGGAGTTTTCGTGGTTTCCCACTTTTCAACAGTTTCTATCTTTGTCGGATCCACCTTAATACCTTCTTTGTTCACTATGTGACCGAGGAATTGAACTTCTTCCAACCAAAATGCACACTTTGAAAACTTAGCGTACAATTCTTCCTTCCTCAATACTTCTAACACCTTTCTCAAATGTTCACCGTGTTCTTGGTCATTCTTTGAGTAAATAAGTATGTCATCAATGAAAACAATGACAAACTTGTCAAGGTATGGTCCACACACTCGGTTCATAAGGTCCATGAACACAGCTGGTGCATTAGTTATACCAAACGGCATGACCATAAACTCATAATGACCATAACGTGTTCTGAAAGCAGTCTTTGGAATATCATCTTCTTTCACCCGCATTTGATGATACCCGGAACGTAAGTCAATCTTTGAATAAACAGACGAGCCTTGTAGTTGATCAAATAAGTCGTCGATTCTCGGTAGTGGGTAGCGGTTCTTGATGGTAAGTTTGTTCAACTCTCGGTAGTCGATACACAACCTGAATGTACCATCTTTCTTCTTGACAAACAAAACAGGAGCTCCCCACGGTGATGTGCCTAGTCGAATGAAACCACGCTCTAAAAGTTCTTGTAATTGGCTTTGCAGTTCTTTTATCTCGCTGGGTGCGAGTCTGTAAGGAGCACGATCTATTGGTGCAGCTCCTGGTACAAGATCTATTTGAAATTCAATGGATCGATGTGGGGGTAATCCTGGTAATTCTTTCAGAAATACATCGGGAAATTCTTTTGCAATGGGAACATCATTGATGCTCTTTTCTTCAGTTTGTACTTTCTTGACGTGTGCTAGAACAGCATAGCAACCTTTTCTTATTAGTTTTTGTGCCTTCAAATTACTAATAAGATGTAGCTTCGTGTTGCCCTTTTCTCCGTACACCATTAAGGGTTTTCCTTTTTCTCGTATAATGCGAATTGCATTTTTGTAACAAACAATCTCTGCTTTCACTTCTTTCAACCAGTCCATACCGATTATCACATCAAAACTCCCTAACTCTACTGGTATCAAATCAATCTTAAATGTTTCGCTAACCAGTTTAATTTCTCGATTCCGACATATATTATCTGCTGAAATTAATTTACCATTTGCTAATTCGAGTAAAAATTTACTATACAAAGGCGTCAATGGACAACTTAATTTAGTACAAAAATCTCTACTCATATAGCTTCTATCCGCACCCGAATCAAATAAAACGTTAGCAGATTTATTGTCAAGAAGAAACGTACCCGTAACAAGCTCCGGGTCTTCCTGTGCCTCTGCCGCATTAATATTGAAAACTCTTCCGCGGTCTTGTCCATTCGTGTTCTCCTGGTTCGGGCAATTTCTAATAATGTGGCCCGGTTTTCCACATTTATAACAAACTACATTGGCATAACTTACTCCGACACTACTTGCTCTGCCATTACTCGTTCTGACACCATTTGTTCCTTTCGTTCTATTAACCCCTGGTCCGTAGACCTCACACTTCGCCGCGCTATGACCATTTCTTTTACACTTGTTGCAAAATTTAGTGCAGAACCCCGAGTGATACTTTTCACACCTTTGGCATAGCTACTTTTGATTGTTGTTGTTGTTGCGGTTATTATTGTTGTTGGGATGATTGTTGTAGTTGCTGTTGCTGTTGTTGTTGTTGTTGTTGTTGTTGTTGTTGTTGTTGTTGTTGTTGTTGTTGTTGTTGTTGTTGTTGTTGTTGTTGTTGTTGTTGTTGTTGTTGTTGTTGTTGTTGTTGTTGTTATTGTTGGGCCGTTTGTTGTAGTTGCGATTGATGTTGAGAATGTTGGGATAATTGTTGCGATTATTGTTGTAATTGCTGTTGTTGTTGTATTGGTGATTCTTATCACCGTTTTCCTCCCACTTTCTTTTGACTTGCTTCACATTGGCCTCTTCAGCAGTCTGTTCTTTAATTCTTTCTTCAATCTGGTTCACTAGTTTGTGAGCCATTCTACATGCCTGTTGTATGGAGGCGGGTTCGTGTGAACTTATATCTTCTTGGATTCTTTCCGGTAATCCTTTCACAAATGCGTCGATCTTCTCTTCCTCATCTTCGAACGCTCCCGGACACAATAAGTACAATTCTGTGAATCGTCTTTCGTACGTGGTAATATCAAATCCTTGGGTTCGTAACCCTCTAAGTTCTGTCTTGAGCTTATTGACCTCGGTTCTGGGACGGTACTTCTCGTTCATCAAGTGCTTGAATGCTGACCACGGCAGTGCGTACGCATCGTCTTGTCCCACTTGCTCTAGATAGGTATTCCACCATGTTAATGCAGAACCTGTGAAGGTATGTGTAGCGTACTTCACTTTGTCCTCTTCAGTACACTTACTTATGGCAAACACCGATTCGACCTTCTCGGTCCACCGTTTCAATCCGATCGGTCCTTCGGTTCCATCAAATTCCAAAGGTTTGCAGGCAGTGAATTCTTTGTAGGTGCATCCTACACGATTTCCTGTACTGCTAGATCCAAGGTTATTGTTGGTATGTAGCGCAGCCTGTACTGCGGCTATGTTTGAAGCTAGAAAAGTACGGAATTCCTCTTCATTCATATTCACGGTGTGTCGAGTAGTCGGTGCCATTTCCTTCAAAATAGTCAAATGGAACAAGTTAATCGTACAGAATATTAAGAGTAGTTAATAGTATTTCGTAGCATAATATGAACTCATTTATAAAAGCTTTTTCTTCATATTAGCGTTTTATAAGTTTAAATTCGGGTAGTACCTACCCGTTAAGTTCATACTTAGTAGCTAATATACAATTCAACTACTACAATTCTATATGAAAAACTGATTATAATAATATTTCGCGTTCAAACTTTTACATAATATTTTACAAACTTACAATACCGCTTATTTTACATATAACATGAAATATAGCACATAATAAATTTGATACAAGATGGTTGTGAAGATAATTCTAGCTAGTACACAAGTCGTTCAGCAAAGGCAATAAAGACACGTAATTCATACGTCCAGAAACAAGTCATGCATTCTGGTTTTACTAGGATTACTTCCCATCCTTGGTTTTGTGGAACATAACCGTTATGGCCGTTGATAAGACAGCGTGTTTTAACGTCGTCAAAGGGACGAGGGTTACGTAATGTCCAACAGTCCCGTAACAATCTAAAAACCTCATTTCTTACCCCAATTACCGACTCCGTCACTTGTGGGAACGTTTTGTTTAATAGTTGTAGCCCGATGTTCTTGTTCTCACTTTGGTGAGAAGCGAACATTACTAATCCGTAAGCATAACATGCTTCTTTATGTTGTATGTTAGCCGCTTTTTCTAAATAACGAAGTCCAATATTTGGATATATTGAGTCAAAATAATTTCTTAACCCATTGCGTAAAATAGCATTTGGGTTCCCCGCAATATATGCACCAAAGTAAACACATCGTAACTTATGGATTTCCCAATGTGATATCCCCCATCTTTCGAACGAAAGCCTTTTATAAACCAAGGCATTCTTGGAACGTTCTTCGAATGTCTTACAAACTGATCTCACCTTAAATTGTTGTGCCGAAGAATTCTGACCGACTCTAGACAAGATTTCATCAATCATGTCTCCGGGTAGGTCTCTTAAAATATTGGGTTGTCTATCCATTTTGTGTTTTTATACTGTAAAATAGACAAGAGTTAGATTCATAAAAAAATACTTATTAATACAAGCAATTTTTACATATATCATAAAGCATAAGCACACTATATTACATATATTACACCACACGAATACAACTATCTTATTCCGACTCGCTTGTTTCTTCTTCTTCAGTTTTGGTTCGTTTTGCCAAGTTTCTAGGGATATATGATGTTCCCCTAATACGAGCCGTCGTTTTCCACATTGGTTTAGAAAAACCTGGTGGTTTAGAGGTTCCCGGGTCATTGTTACAACTTAAGGACTTCGGGGGTTGACGATACATATAAAGTTCATCGGGGTTGGAATTAGATTTCTCTATTTTTATGCCCTTTCCCTTATTATTTTCTTTTGCCTTTTTAAATTCAGTTGGGGTAATTTCTATAACATCATCGGAATTCTCGTCGGAATCCGATTCATCGGAGAATTGGTAATCCTCCCAATATTTTGCTTCGTTGGCGGAAACACCATTGACCATAATTAACCTTGGTCGGCTGGTTGAGGATTTTTTTTTACTTAACCGTTTTATTATTTCCCCCACCGGTTCTATTTCCTCCTCCGGTTCCTCCTCTTCTGGTTCCGATTCTTCTTCCGGTTCCGACTCTTCTTCCGGTTCCTCTTCGGGAACTTGTGAATCAGTCCACGAATCATTCCAATTTACATTTGACTCTTCATTATTATTAGGTGAGTCAATGGGACTTGTTCTAGAGGTAGACATCTATCAAACAATATCAAACATGTTAAGAGATTAATATATCACATAATATATACATGTTAATAATATATAGTTTCCAACAAAAATGTTAAGCAATCATTTTTAAAGAAAACACGGTCGAAGTCCAGACTCACTAATGCATCCTAACAAACTCGATAAGACACACTAATGCAAATTTTCTGGTTCTCTAAGACCAACGCTCTGATACCAACTGAAATGTCCCGTTCTTATTGATTAAAAACGTTCCATATTAATTGATTTCGTTGCGAGGTTTTGATCTCTATATGAGACGTTTTTCAAAGACTGCATTCATTTTAAAACAAACCATAACCTTTATTTCATCAATAAAGATTTAAAAAGCTTTACGTAGATTATCAAATAATGATAATCTAAAATATCCCGTTTACACACGACCATTACATAATGGTTTACAATACAAATATGTTACAACAAAATAAGTTTCTTGAATGCAGTTTTTACACAATATCATACAAGCATGGACTCCAAATCTCGTCCTTATTTAAGTATGCAACAGCGGAAGCTCTTAATAATCACCTGAGAATAAACATGCTTAAAACGTCAACAAAAATGTTGGTGAGTTATAGGTTTAACCTATATATATCAAATCATAATAATAGACCACAAGATTTCATATTTCAATACACATCCCATACATAGAGATAAAAATAATTCATATGGTGAACACCTGGTAACCGACAATAACAAGATGCATATATAAGAATATCCCCATCATTCCGGGACACCCTTTGGATATGATATAAATTTCGAAGTACTAAAGCATCCGGTACTTTGGATGGGGTTTGTTAGGCCCAATAGATCTATCTTTAGGATTCGCGTCAATTAGGGTGTCTGTTCCCTAATTCTTAGATTACCAGACTTAATAAAAAAGGGCATATTCGATTTTCATAATTCAACCATAGAATGTAGTTTCACGTACTTGTGTCTATTTTGTAAATCATTTATAAAACCTGCATGTATTCTCATCCCAAAAATATTAGATTTTAAAAGTGGGACTATAACTCACTTTCACAGATTTTTACTTCGTCAGGAAATAAGACTTGGCCACTGGTTGATTCTCGAACCTATAACAATATATACATATATATCAAAGTATGTTCAAAATATATTTACAACACTTTTAATATATTTTGATGTTTTAAGTTTATTAAGTCAGCTGTCCTCGTTAGTAACCTAGAACTAGTTGTCCACAGTTAGATGTACATAAATAAATCGATAAATATTATCTTGAATCAATCCACGACCCAGTGTATACGTATCTCAGTATTGATCACAACTCAAACTATATATATTTTGGAATCAACCTCAACCCTGTATAGCTAACTCCAACATTCACATATAGAGTGTCTATGGTTGTTCTGAAATATATATAGATGTGTCGACATGATAGGTCGAAACATTGTATACGTGTCTATGGTATCTCAAGATTACATAATATACAATACAAGTTGATTAAGTTATGGTTGGAATAGATTTGTTACCAATTTTCACGTAGCTAAAATGAGAAAAATTATCCAATCTTGTTTTACCAATAACTTCTTCATTTTAAATCCGTTTTGAGTGAATAAAATTGCTATGGTTTCATATTGAACTCTATTTTATGAATCTAAATAGAAAAAGTATAGGTTTATAGTCGGAAAAATAAGTTACAAGTCGTTTTTGTAAAGGTAGTCATTTCAGTCGAAAGAACGACGCCTAGATGACCATTTTAGAAAACATACTTCCACTTTGAGTTTAACCATAATTTTTGGATATAGTTTCATGTTCATAATAAAAATCATTTTCCCATAATAACAACTTTTAAATCAAAGTTTATCATAGTTTTTAATTAACTAACCCAAAACAGCCCGCGGTGTTACTACGACGGCGTAAATCCGGTTTTACGGTGTTTTTCGTATTTTCAGGTTTTAAATCATTAAGTTAGCAAATCATATAGATATAGAACATGTGTTTAGTTGATTTTAAAAGTCAAGTTAGAAGGATTAACTTTTATTTGCGAACAAGTTTAGAATTAACTAAACTATGTTCTAGTGATTACAAGTTTAAACCTTCGAATAAGATAGCTTTATATGTATGAATCGAATGATGTTATGAACATCATTACTACCTCAAGTTCCTTGGATAAACCTACTGGAAATGAGAAAAATAGATCTAGCTTCAAAGGATCCTTGGATGGCTTGAAAGTTCTTGAAGCAGAATCATGACACGAAAACAGTTTCAAGTAAGATCATCACTTGAAATAAGATTGTTATAGTTATAGAAATTGAACCAAAGTTTGAATATGATTATTACCTTGTATTAGAATGATAACCTACTGTAAGAAACAAAGATTTCTTGAGGTTGGATGATCACCTTACAAGATTGGAAGTGAGCTAGCAAACTTGAAAGTATTCTTGATTTTATGTAACTAGAACTTGTAGAATATATGAAGAACACTTAGAACTTGAAGATAGAACTTGAGAGAGATCAATTAGATGAAGAAAATTGAAGAATGAAAGTGTTTGTAGGTGTTTTTGGTCGTTGGTGTATGGATTAGATATAAAGGATATGTAATTTTGTTTTCATGTAAATAAGTCATGAATGATTACTCATATTTTTGTAAATTTATGAGATATTTCATGCTAGTTTCCAAATGATAGTTCCCACATGTGTTAGGTGACTCACATGGGCTGCTAAGAGCTGATCATTGGAGTGTATATACCAATAGTACATACATCTAAAAGCTGTGTATTGTACGAGTACGAATACGGGTGCATACGAGTAGAATTGTTGATGAAACTGAACGAGGATGTAATTGTAAGCATTTTTGTTAAGTAGAAGTATTTTGATAAGTGTATTGAAGTCTTTCAAAAGTGTATAAATACATATTAAAACACTACATGTATATACATTTTAACTGAGTCGTTAAGTCATCGTTAGTCGTTACATGTAAGTGTTGTTTTGAAAACTTTAGGTTAACGATCTTGTTAAATGTTGTCAACCCAATGTTTATAATATCAAATGAGATTTTAAATTATTATATTATCATGATATTATCATGTATGAATATCTCTTAATATGATATATATACATTAAATGTCTTTACAACGATAATCGTTACATATATGTCTCGTTTAAAAATCATTAAGTTAGTTGTCTTGTTTTTACATATGTAGTTCATTGTTAATATACTTAATGATATGTTTAATTATCATAGTATCATGTTAACTATATATATATATATCCATATATATGTCATCATATAGTTTTTACAAGTTTTAACGTTCGTGAATCACCGGTCAACTTGGGTGGTCAATTGTCTATATGAAACATATTTCAATTAATCAAGTCTTAACAAGTTTGATTGCTTAACATGTTGGAAACATTTAATCATGTAAATAACAATTTCATTTAATATATATATATAAACATGGAAAAGTTCGGGTCACTACAACAACCCCCATTCATGTCTATGGATGGCTTTAGTACTTCGAGATTATTATTATACAGACGTCGATGTCTGTGGGGATATTCTATGCATTATGGTTAATGTCGGTTACCATGTGTTCAATCCATATGAATGATTTTTATGCAGATGGCTATATGCATGCAAGATGTTTATGAGAAATTAAAATATGAAATCTTGTGGTCTATTAAAAATGATGGAAATGAATATTGATGATAAAATAATGAACTCACCAACCTTTTGGTTGACACTTTAAAGCATGTTTTTTCTCAGGTTTGAAATACATAACCTTGAGCTGTTTCTGCTGTGCATTTGCTCATTCTAAAGATATTACTTGGAGTCATTCATGGCATATTTCAAAAGACGTTGCATTCAATTCGTTGAGTTCAATAAAGATTATTATTAAATAAATGACAGATTAGGTCATTTATAGTTTGGATATTATGAAATGGTATGCATGCCTGTCAACGTTCGATGTAATGAAAGTTGTCTTTTAAAAACGAATGCAATGTTTGTAAAATGTATCATATAGAGGTTAAATACCTCGTAATGTAACCATATGTTATTGTATTCGTCCTTATGGATTAGGACGGGTCATCTCAATTTGACTCTTTTATTTTCTAACTAGAGGTTTTATAAGTGTGTGGTTCTCATAGGAACTCTTTTCTCTCGCTCTCATCATTCTCATTGGCCTTCATTGGGCTCTTTTACTTTTCCAATTCTTTTACTTTCATGCTTAGTATTTAGCTTTACATTTGTAAATTTTTTCTAAGTTGGCCCTCATTGGGACTCTTTTGTTACCTTAGTGGTCCATGCTTATTATGCCATATGGTAGTGGCTATAAGTTTGCATTCGTTTCACAATATTTGGTGTTTACTTCCTATCTTAGACAAGTAGTCCCATCTCAAAGTTGAGAGTAGTTCTATTAGCTTTTAGATTAGATTAATGAAAAGACATAAGTTTGACTAAGAATTTATACTTCCAAAAATATAGGGTTAGGAATGGGAATCTCGTTTAATTGGGTTATTCCTAGAAAGGTTAAGGTTTTTACGATAACTATTTGTTTCTAGCACACATATTGGGTGCTAACGACCTGGGTAAACTGGCTTAAATTGGTTTTAAAACAAAAAGCTAACAAAAAAAATAAAATCCTAGATATTTCTTTATCATTTACATTACCTTGATTTTAGGTGTTTTATATTTCTTTTTATTTTATCTCAAAATTTTACCATATAGAGAGTCAAAAACTAGTTACTTTTAAGGGTATGAATTATTAATCAAAAAGCAACAATTTTTTATAATGTAGGACAAACAAAAACTCAAGTGTGATTTTTAAACCATAAAACCTCATTTTATTAGTATTTCCTTAACATCTTTCAAAAAAAATAGCTTAGGTTTTTAATTATGTGAAGTATTCACCCCTCCCCCACACTTATTTCATGCTATGTCCTCACTAGCATAAAATCAGACTTATAAAAATATAGGAAAGATAAATAATAGTAAATAGGGAAAAAATGATGTTACTTGGAAGTAAATTGTAGTTACAAGATATTGCAGCAGTTGAATTTGAATAACACGCGCCCAATCACCCCATTTATTCAAATAATCACTAATAAAAAAGAAATAAATACGTTAATCTTTATTAACGAGTCATAAGCTTGACTCGACCCCATTTCATTTTTTCCTTAGTGGGGTTTAACTTCCCCCACACTTATCGGGCGGCATATAAAATCAGTGGAAAACGTTCCACGAATTAGTAACGTTAACCAGTCATTAACACCTCGGGTTGTAAAGATATACTTAATTTGCTGTTTGTTAAAAATTTTGAAATTAAACCAAGTGTCAATAAATAGTTTCCCATTGTGTAAGTCTTGCAGCAATAGGTTTGTTTTTGTAGCGGGTTCTTGCCAAAATAGGTCTTTAAAGTCTATCAGAGTTATACATATTTTAAATGGTGTTTCCGGTATAAGTTCTTTCTTAGTAAATATTTTAAACAATTCATCATCGGATTCATCATTGATGTTGACCTTCATAAACTCGTCAAACTCGGCATCTAGATCTTCATCCTTAATACTTACAGGTGTGAAATCCCCCGTGTCTATATTCACTAATTCCCGAAAGTCTTCCTCAAGAGAAGAATCAATGTCATATAACCTTAAAATTGGAGCAGTTTCCATTAACCTAGTGTTTTCTAGCAACTTTTCCACCTCGACTTTGAAATACAAATCCTCATCTTCATCATCCGAAGAATCCCATTTTATCGGATGAAACTCATCATTTTCCTCTGTATCCGAAATGTCCTAATCTATACTTGTTGGTTCCTCATCTAAAATTTCATCGCTAAATATACTATCCGGGATTACTAACATAGGTGGTGAAATGGTAGGTTGTGGAGTTATTGGTTGTGGTATTGGAATAGATTCTGTAATACTTAATTGTTCTAGGTATAAATCGGTAGGTAGTTGTGTATTAGATGGGGTACTTGAATGTTTTACGTCTGGATTTGTGCAACATTGTAAAGATCCATATAAACACGGGCAAAATCCCTCGGCTAACATGCTCTCTTCTATCGACATGTTTCTAATACTTACCCCAAAATCCTCTACTTCTTCTTTGACTGGTTCGAACTCCTCATTAACCATCTCTTCCTCATCATTAGTCCAATAATAGGCATTGGAAAGATATGGTGTGACAGTTATCGTATGTTGAGTTTGAATATTTTCTTCATTTTCCTTTACTTGTCTCATGTATTCATTCCATTCTAATATCGATTGTAATTGTTTTTGTGAAAATGGAGCAGCCTTATATTCAACCTTATTTTCCTTAATAACGTCTCTAGCCATTTCCATAAAAGTTCTCTCTTCTTTTTTCTTTATTGGTTGTTTCATATTTTTAAATAAGATTTTTTATTTTAGAATGGAGATTTTAGTTATATGAGTAATTAAGATTTGAATGAAAAAATAATTTAAGTAATTAAATAATAACTAAATAGACTAAATTTTAAGTAATAAAATATAAATAACTTATAAATAAATTAAATAACAACTTTTATCGCATAACAGCGAATAATCAAACATAAATTAGCCTATTGAATCTTTCAATACTTAAGTGACCGTTAGCGTATAGGTTTGAGTAGGAGCATTTAAATCGGAATCCCAGCAACCCTCCCCTAAAGAAAGACCGTCCGTCATCACTTATTTCCAAGAAATATCAATAACCAAAATATATCCAATTTTCGTATTTACCGCGCTCCCCGGCAACGGCACCAAAAAGTTGATGTGTCAAAAGTATGTGCAGTAGTGCTTAATTTGCTTTTCAACTTTTAAATTTATAAAACCTTTATTTTTACTTTTAACAACCTAACGAGCAACAAAACCCGGTCAGATGTAGTATTTTAGGTTATCATCCAATGAGAGTGTGAAAGCAGATAAGAGTTGTTTTATTATATAGCTTAGCTCTTATTAAAGAACTAAATGTAGATTTTTATGTGTTTTAAGATTGTAGATTTTTATAAAGCAAGAATTTAAAGACTTAAAATAAACAATTATAAATAAAAGCAGTTACATGAACGAATAACTCATATGAGAATCATATTAAGCAAATTCATGACTTATATCAACACAAGGCAAAATAATAATCATAGACCAATCATTATCCCTAAACAGGTTAAGACAAGTGTTGCATATCATTCAATAAGCAGGACTTAAAGCATATGCTAGACATTTGATGTGCATGACTAACATCTCAATTTTTAGCATTCAATTCAATTACATGATACATATCAATCTTATGATGCAGATCAACATGCAAATTGACTGACAAATTATGTAAGTTATTAAATATCAAGTAGATCAACTCAAGTTACTAGCTGAAAGTAAATTATTACTTGGTTCTCATGCAATCATTAATCAAACAAAGGATCTTTGACTAAGACTAACAATATCAAACTCTATTATATAAGCGTAATTCATATTCAACAGATTTATCACTAACCATGTTGTTTAACTTAGTTGCTTGCAATCTAATTTAACAAATTTGATTTACTTGATCTAAACAAGTATTATGAATCGAATAATAGATCGTTGGATTAAATACTAATCAATCCTAAGATCTAACATTTAATCATTAAGCATGGCAAACAAGCATATTAAAACATAGCAGATTCAAAACAGTTTAAATAATCATCACAGAAACTCAGTTTATACAGATCTGGAAAAACCAGAAACTGCACAGAATGAAGCACGAAGTCGGCGACTTGGCTCAGCCAGCCAAGCCGGTGGCTTCATCTGATTCCCAGACAAAGTTAGTTTTCGTCTACGTAACCACTAAGAACGTTTAGTTCATAGTGGTAGACGAACAGAAGAAGTTAAATATAAATAAAGACATAATTGAAAAGATGCGATAAAGTAAATAAGATTATAACTTACAAACCAATAAAGAGAATAAGAAAAACAGCATTAACTTGAATTAAAACTTGAATCCAATGCAAGAGAATGACTTTACATTGAAAGTAAACCCTAAACTAAACCTAAACTACAAAATTTCATAACTAGAGAGAGATATAATGAAAAGGTACATTGAAAACTATAAAATTTGGCCAGTCTTTATTGGCCTCCAAATCCGTGCCAAGCCGGCGGCTTCGTACGAAGCCCCCTGGCTTCCCTTGATGGTGACTTTTTCTCCACTCAAAACTTTATCGTTACACTCAAGAAAATGCGTTTTAGGTCCAATCTGGCAGCTTCAGATGTCAAGCCGGCGGCTTCACTTAAGATCTGAGCTTGGATGCTAAGAAAAACATGTCCAGCAAAATGTTGACCTTTTGACTGAAGCTGGCGGAAAAATGGGGTTGCATCACCCTCTGATTTTCTCGCAGTACTCGATGCATTAATCTTTGGTAGTGTTACAAAGGTTAACAGTGTCGTTTACTTTTAATGCGAAAGAAACATCAATATGGATGAAGGAAGGAACTTTGGTAACTGAAGGATTATTAGCAGGAGTTGGACTGGAAATTGAATGGTTTTTTGGAGATATTTGTTCAAGGGTAGGATAGTCATTGCCATTGAGATTAAAAGGTATCTTTTGGGAGTTGTGTCGGTCAACCTGTGAAATGGACATGTCGTCAACATAACTATTCACTTCTACTCCTGCCTTATCTATTGATTTGAACATGCTTTCTTTGATATCATCTGCAACCTTTACACTATCTTTATCTTTTGCCTTTTAGGATAAAATAGCTTTTGTCACTTTTTCCATTGAGAGGTGGATGATATGACCAAAACGGATGGTTTTATTCGTGCGGTGTCGTTAGGCCGCAAGGCGTCAAAATTAGATGTGTAAGACCCAAATTATTATGGTACAGCAGTGTAAATAGAGTACATGAAGTGTGGGAAGCATTGTGTAATTAAACAGAGGTCAGAGTCTGCCCAGACCATGGTTTGCGCCGCGCAGGGGTAACTGTGCGCACCGCGCACTGCTCCTGTGCACATATTCCTTCTTTTTAAATTGAAGTTAAATGAGGGGCATTCTTGTCTTTTCACATGGGGACGAGTTTAGGGCATTAGAGGCCAGTTGTGTGGTGGTTGAAAACACATTCAACACTACACCAACCTCATCTTCTTCCTAAATTAAAGTTCTAGAGTGAGAAACACTTTGAGAGAGAGAAAGCTCAAATCAAGGAGGAAGAAGTTAATTTCGGGCCAAAGCGTTTGTATTAAAATTGTTCATCTAATCACTAGCTACGTTGTGATTGTGGTGGTATGCTCTAATCTTGAATTCCTTATTTTAATTTGTTTAAGGGTTTAGGTTTTGGGTTAGTGATGAACATAAAACCCATATTTGGTGATTTTGGGTGTTCTTGAGTAAGATTGGGGTCATGAGGACTCAAAGATGACTAACCTAGGGTTTTGAAATGGTAAATGAATTTATGAGTCATAATTAGTTAGTTAATTACTAGCACACCTAGTTATTAAGTGAATGGATGTTATTTAGGTTAGTGGATGACCCGAAATGGGTGTGTTGACTTTAAAATGGTCAAATGGGTAATGATTAACCTAGTTGAGAAAGATGGGTATGAAATAACCCAATTTAGTATTAGTTAGTGTTGTTGGACCTTAATCACTAGCTTTTAGTGATTTATGATGGTCTTAACCTTAAATGGACGGTTTTGGTATAAATGGGTCATTTAATGCATTTAAGTCATTAAATACACAAGAGTGAATTGTTGGTGTTTAGTCCAACTAGTTTGTGTGTTGATTGAGTACTTAATGTATTAGGTACTTTTCTTTGAAGCTTGCGGAAGTGTAAAACCGTCACCGAATCGTTAAGGAGAGTGGAATAATTATGCATGTATGTATATAATGTATTTATTTGTGTGGCATGAAATGTGGAGTAGTCGCGGTGTTAAGACACCACATAATACGTAACGAGTGGCTAGTCGCGGTGTTAAGACACCACTCCGAAAATTAATGGAATGTGGGGTAGTCGCGGTCTTAAGACACCACATAATATGTAATGAGTGGGTTAGTCGCGGTGTTAAGACGCCACTCCGGGATTTAATGATATGTAGGTTAGTTGCGGTGTTAAGACACCACAATGTCATAGAGGGTGGGTTAGTCGCGGTGTTAAGATACCACCCGGGGGATTAGTGATATGCGGTGTTAAGTACACTAATGGATGTTGCGAACTCCGGTGGACTTTGAAAGCACCATCTCCTTGTATGATTGGTTAACCATGGTTATATGTTGTAGTATAGCATATTATATTGTTCGTGTTATATGCTATCGTTTGTGCTAGCTCGCGATATCGTGGATTTAGCGTTGTACGTTGAAATGGTACGCTAATTTAAAATGCTAGCGTGTATGAGGTATTTGTGTAAGTGATGGCAAATAAGTAGATTATATATGTATATGTATAACTATTGCATTCACTAAGCGTTAGCTTACCCTCTCGTTGTTTACCTTTTTAGGCTCCGGCGCGGACAAGGGCAAAGGTATCCGTGTGGATTAGTAGTGGCTCTCGAGGGTTTAGCTTTTGGAAGATCGACCAATATTTGGGTAGTTTAACCCCCAAACACCATGCTCAAAGTGTCGTTTGGAATTTAAACTAATGTGGTCGAAACTTATATTTTATACGAAACTCATAATTCAGCATATGTGGGCCCGGTTTAGTAAAACTTATTTTATTATTGAAACGTGTTAGTTTTAACTATTATAATGTGATGTGAAAAGCATTTCATCTAAAAGTGTCGGGATGTGGGAGATCTTTAAGCGAAAAATGGCAAAACCGAACAGAAGTTGAAAGGCGTTGTGCGCGCCGCGCACAATAGGGGTCGCGCGCCGCGCACCCCACTGTATATAAAAAAACAATTTGTGTATTGTTTTCGGTTGGTTAACGGGTTGAGTTCTTACAAGTGGTATCAGAGCATGGTCTAAGGGATTTAGGCGACTTGAGATAGGTGCCTAGACTTAGACTTTATTGTGTATGCATTTTATACGGGACTTGTAGGAGACGGGTCAGAACGGGATTGGCTAATGCCTAGGGTTATGTGAACTAACCTTGCACTAATTGTTTTGTGTTATATTTCCAAACATCAAGCGAGATAGACGTTGTACTAGCAAGTTAATTTGACGTGCTCGCGTAACAATGACTAGCTACCATTGTTACGGGTTCAAATCGTGTCAAGCGAGTGATGTACGACGATTGTTGAGCAAGATGGGGCGGTGAGGTGTATACATGTATATGTCATGTCTTTTCGTTCTTCATTTAACCTATTCCGTTTTTTAGAATGAAGATGAGAAACGAACATGATACCAATGAAGGAGGCACGAGTGAGGACGCCGAGTTTACTGCCAAGGTTGAGGCCATTTTGAAAAGGCATCGCACGACCTTCCTTGAGGATGTTAGGAAGATGTTCTTAGATTCAATTGACGAGCAAGTAGTCAATCTAGTAAAGGAACAAGTGAAGTTAGTTCTTCACGAAGATAATGTTGGAAGGCGAGATTTCTATTATAAGAACTTCAAGGATTCTCAACCTCCCACCTTTGAAGGTGAACGAGACCCACTTAAGAGTTCCCGTTAGATCTCCGATATGGAGGGGGCTTTTCGTACTTGTGAATACCCTCTCGATAAGAAGACAAGGTACGAGTGTAGTATGTTAAGGGGCGATGCCAAGTTGTGGTAGGGTGCAAAAATCTAACTCTATGGTGAAGAGCAATGTATGGAATTCACGTGGGATGAATTCAAGGTGGAATTTTTCAAAGAGTACCGAACTTCGGCTGATCTTTCAAGGCTTAAAGACGAGTTGTGTGCTTTAAGGCAAGGGTCAATGGACTTGAACACTCTTAAGTCCACTTTCTTATCGAAGACCCAATTTTGCCCGGAGTATGTCGGTAATGATCACATGTTAAAGGAAGACTTCTATCGGATCTTGAACGACAACTATCAAGAGAAGATTAGTATAAACGCGGTGAAAACTTTTGATGAGTTGTTCGAAATGGCTAAGGGTTTTGAAGCGATCATTTTAAGAAAGAGTGGTTTTACCTTTGGCAAAAGAAAATTTAAAGGTTCGAGTCAATCGAACTTTTCAAGCAAAAAGAACAAGAAGGGTTCTGAAAGTGTTAATAGTGTGAAGAAGAGTGTTTCCGGAGGTTTTCCTTATTCTTGCCACAATTGTGGGCGAAAGGGGCATATGGCTCGTGATTGCACGAACTCGGTGACAACCAAACTCACTTGTTTTAATTGTAATAAAGAAGGACACCTGAAGTGTGACGACCCGGAAATTTCCGACCAAATTTAACTTAATCTTTATATAGTTTTGACAGGATAAGCAAAGTCTATAATGATGAGTCACAAAATTTTTGAACTGTTTCATGAAACCATTTAACCTTTGACTATTCCCGACGATTTACGAACAATTATTTGTAAATAAATATGTACAAGTGTATACATATATAAATGTAAATAATTATAAAATTTGGAAATAATAAAATTTAATCAATTGAATTAAGAATTATTATTATTAAGTATTGTCATTAAGAATTATTATTATTGTTATTATATATATATATATATATATATATATATATATATATATATATATATATATATATATATATATATATATATATATATATATATATATATATATATATCATATAATTAATAACATGTAATGTTGATATAATAAATTTAATTATAAGTTAAACTATAATTGTTATAGTAATATTATTACTACTCCCAATATTAACATCTATATTAGTATTATTAATATTATTATGAAAATGGATATGAATATAAATTATTATACTATTATTACCAATATTATTGTAATTAGTATTACTATTATTATCATATTATTATCATTATCATTATTATTATAGTTATCAACATTAATATAATAAAATAATATAATTTAATATGGTTATCATTAATAATATTATTATTATCATTTTTATAATTTCTTTTATTCTTATTAATATTAGCATCAATTTTGATAAAATTTTTATTAATATTATGAACTTTATATTTCTTTTATTATGGTAATCTTGTTAAAATTATTAATAGAATTATATTATTAATATTACAAAATTTCATAAAATAGATATGTATAAACAGATATATATATATATATATATATATATATATATATATATATATATATATATATATATATATATATATATATATATATATATATATATATATATATATATATATATATATATATATAATTATATAAATGCAACTAAATAAATAGATATATAGAAATAGATATAAAATGCACTTATATATATATATATATATATATATGCAGATATATCTGAATGAGAGTAAAACAGATAAATTTTTGTCTACTTACAGATTCTGTTCCAGGTCGATATCTATCTTTTTAATTTGTCTACTGAATCAAAATCATCTACATTGAAAGATTACAATTCAGTTTCAAGTCATTTTCTGCTTTCTATTATTTTATTTATTTTCAATTATTTTCTACTGATTTTGATTCCTTCTGTCGATGTCAATTGGCTATAAAACAAAATACAAGCGAATCATAATACTGTGGTAATTGTTAATTATCACATTATATAGGTTTACTACTTCAATTCATAAATGAAAACAGAAAAATCGAAGGAACTGACTCAGTCCCTCTGTTCTTTAACATTTTTATCAAATGCTCGATTTTAAATGAAATCCAAAAATCTAATAATGCAGAGTTGTTATAAAGTATTTAATCAAATTGTCTGTGAGTTTTCAAGTCTCAATTCAACGAATTGAATTCGAATTTTTAAGTCAAAGCTACATTTTTAAAAAGTCAAACGATGTGTTCTTCATGAAATTTGAACGTGTTTTGATATTTTGAGTTCAATTGATGAATTAAACAGATTCTATGAATGATTTGAAGAATATCTCGTGTGGAAGTAATATGCTAAAACTGTCCAAATTTTAAAATCATTAATCGAGTTCTTCATCCCCATCGTGAAGTTAACTGCTGTATTATTTAATTTTTTTTCTTTCTTTTTCTAATTGACTCAAATCACCAAAACCATCCATTTCTGTTTCATTTGTAATACCTAAACCCAATCCAAAATTCACAATTATGATTTGTTATGGCTGTGATCGAATAAAAGGATTGAAGAAGGGGAGCACATTTTGTACGGGTTAAATAGTTTTAGTTTAAGATATAAATCAGAAAAGATTAGACAGAGTAATGGTTTGATGGGATTTTGGTTTAGCGAGAGGTCGGGGGTTCGAGCCCGGGCGACTACAGTTTTTTTTAAAAAGCATGTTTTAAGGTAGTTTTTATTTTCAAATTTATTATTATTATTATTATTATTATTATTATGATTACAATTATTATTGTTATTATTAAGATTATTATTATTATTATTGTTATTATTGGTATTATAATTATTATTATTAGTATTATCATAATTATAAGTATTATAACCATTATTATTATTATTAGTCTTATAAGTATTATTAATATATTTATTATTGTTAATTTTATCATTTAAGTATTGTTATTATTATTATTGTGACTATTATTATTAATATTATTATTATTACACTTATCATTATTGTTATTATTATTATTATTATCATTAAGTATTAGAATTATTATTATTATTAGTAAGTATTATGAATATTAGTTATTACTGTTATTGTTACTAATATAAGTATTAGTTACCAATTATTATTATTATTATTATTATTATTATTATTATTATTATTATTATTATTATTATTATTATTATTATTATTATTATTATTATTATTATTATTATTATCATAACCCTAGTTACAATTATAATAATTATTATTATTATTGTTATTACTAATATTATTATCAATATAAGTATTATTATTAAGTAATATGATTATTAATATTATCATTATTAATATCAAAAACTACCTTTTTAAGCAGATAAATATTTTGTACGTAAAATATACTTATTACATATACTATAATTATATTAAAATTTCACATAACTATATATATAAAACCTATTAATATTATTTATAGAAATACTTACAAATAACAAACTATCGATTTTTAAATATAACATTTAAACAATTATGTACAATAATATTAACCATTTTGAATATTACACAAATTAAATATACATAATATATAAATTAAAGATATAATAAATAAATTTGTTCAGTTACGATTATATGTTTTAATATATATATACGAATGATATAGGTTCGTGAATCAGAGGCCAACCCTGCATTGTTCAGTTTCGTCATATGTATTTTTACTACAAAATATAGTATTGTGAGTTCATTTGATTCCCTTTTACTCTTTACATTTTTGGGACTGAGAATAAATGCGCTGTTTTTATAACTGCTTTATTAAATGCTTTTGAAATATATTTTTGAACTGCGAATACATGAGATGCTTTTATAAATGTTTGACGAGATAGACACAACCAAAACATTCCTCGAATGAATTATTATGCAGACAGAAGTTCTGTGGATTATTATTGAATTAGTTGGACGTTATAATTGCCACTAATTGTTGTGAATATTTTCCCCTGATTATTATTGCTTGGTAACCTAAGAATTAGAATCGGGTATGAACCTAATTCATGCGAATCCTAAAGGTAACTACCGGGTTTAACACCCCCACCCAGAATGTTCACTAGACGTAAGAGCTAGTGGGCGTGTTGTTTAGTAATTCAAAGTTTATATATTATACAGACGAGATGTTCTGTTTTAGGGATATTATTGATGAACATTATATGTTAAGGTCGGTTACCATGTTGAGCAATAAAATCGAAATGAATGTTATGTATCGAGAGAATGATTTTTATACACAGGTTATGTGTATTAGTTTTGTGCACAAGATATGTGCACAATTATTTAAAAATTGCGAGGCAACCTACGTGGGAGAAAAGGATACGAACCTACTCTGCTAAGCATTATGAAAAATGGTTTCGTACACGAGATTGGTATACTGTATTTGAATCTTGTGGTCTATCAAAATGATGAATTTTATTGTTTACGATAAACTTATGAACTCACCAACCTTTTGGTTGACACTTAAAGCATGTTTATTCTCAGGTATGAAAGAAATCTGCTGCTGTGCATTAGCTCATTCTAGAGATATTACTTGGAGTCATTCATGACATATTTCAAAAGACGTTGCATTCGAGTCGTTGAGTTCATCAAGATTATTAATAGGTCAATTATGGTTGGATATATTATGAAATGGTATGTATGCCATCAACTTTTGATGTAATGAAAGTTTGTCTTTTAAAAACGAATTGTAACAGACTGAAACCCGGACTAGTTGTAAGTTGCCTATTTTTGCCCTTAGGGTTTGTGCTTAGTCTTAAGTGCTTTTATTTTAATTATTTTATTAGTGTTTTATTATATTTGTATTGTGTCCAGTTTGTGACAAGGGTCCCAGAACAGGTTTGTTTATTTTATTTGGACCTCGTTTGGGTTACTTAATCCTGTGCGAAAGATATCAGATAACTGGTAAATACCCGTGTGTTGTACAGTGTGGGAATTAAACCCAATTATGTGACTAGTGTACTGTATTTTCTTACCATTTCTAGAAAATTCACTAAAACACCGTACCTTTATCCCTCCCACCTAACCAAACCCTAATCCTTAAACATTGATCTTAAGCTCAAATTGGTGTTAGAATCGTGTTTGTTATCGTTTACTGAGTCTATCAAGGTAAGTAACATGTGTTTTTGTGTTCAATTCGTTGTTAAATTCATGGTTTTGTGTGAGTTTTGTAAAAAGCTTGAATTTGTATCAAAACAAGTGATTTAAGTGTTGTTATGGTCAAAATGTTGTGGGTTTTGGGTCTATAACAAGTAGTGAACAAGTTGTGGTTGATTTTGGTGTTTAAAACGAGCTCTAGATCGAGATTTGAGGATTTCATCGTGAAGTCCGTAGCCTTGGTTCAGTTTCTGAGGAAGATGAACATAGTCGGCCGACTGTCGGTCGACAGTCGACCGACTAAGGGTGAACCGATCGATTGTTGAGTGAACCGACCAACTGAGATTTACCTTCGGCCGATTGATGTTATACCAAGTGAATCAACCGACTGGTAAGGTTAGTCGACCAGTTGTGTCGACAGTCGACAGACTGTCAGTGTCAGTCGACTGACTGTGTGTCCAAGGCAGAATGTTTTACCAAAGTGCCTTTTTCTAGCCGTTATGCTGCCCGTTTGTATTTTGGTGTTCAGGATGTAAATTTTGAAAGTGCACTAGTGTTAAGCATGAAAATTTTAGCGGACGCATTTTTTTTACTAATTTGCTATAATTCGCTGTTAGTGTGTCTAATCTTGATGGGAACACTATTCTAACTTGGTTTTTGCTATTCTCAGGAGATAAGGACAAGGAGGAAGCTCAGAAATAATAACTGAGCAGTTACTGGTAATTGATGAGTGGGTCTATCTATAGATAGAGTTTAAGTAGCATATCATGCTACTGTGGTCGACTCTTTTACCATGCATAGTGTAGGAATTGCCATGATAGAATAATATCATTTGCCTGATGTTGTGTATGAATTATGTGTACACTATGTGAATGGCACCAGTCGGGCCTAGGGACACTGGGGACTCGAAACCGTACCTAGGAGAGGTTAGAGTCTGTATGAGGTCAACCATGCCTAGGGGAGGTTGGGTCCATAGGTTACTGATTGTGGAGTGTAGTGTGAACGATGCATTCCCTGCATCTGGATAACTATACTGTGAATTAAGTAGCAGAGACTATCGGTAGACTCAGACCTGATCAACTGAGAGTCGCGTGCTCATACAAGCTGCCGATCCTCGTATTGTCTTATTGTATGCTAGTTGGTAGTTAGCAAGTGTTGTTGTTTGTATATAGCTTGTGTGTGGCTTAAGCTATATCTGTTAGATATATTCCATTCACTTAGCGGTGCGCTAATCCCCCACATGTTTCCCCCTTTGCAGGTTTAGGTACTGCTAGTCGGGATGGGTATGGATGCAGAAGACATGTTTGACAACCCTACTCTGATGTGGACTTTTGTTTAAATAATATTTTGTAATAATGTAACACTGTTATGTAAGCTTAAACTTAACTATACGGTTTAATGTAATGACGTGACTTATATTGTGTTTGTAAATAAAGTCTTCTGCTGTGTGTTTTTTAAAAAAAATGGCCGGTGTTACAAGTTGGTATCAGAGCATGGTTTGGCAGTAAATACGTGCGCGTATTTTGTTCCCAAACCCTGAGGCAAGTCAAACATGTCTGTGGGAGTGGGGGCTAAGTGAAAATAGGATATATGTGTGTTAGTTGTGATTGGACTAACTGTTATCCACTAAGCTTTTGTGTGAGATGTTTTGTAGCACAGGTATGGCTGATAGAAACGCAACTGGCCCATCCAACCCCGGAACATCCAGAGCACCAGAAGAGGATGTTGAGTCTGATGATGATCAGAATAGTTACATCCTTCAGTTAGAAAGCAAGCTAAAAGAGGCTGAAGACAAGATTAATGAGCTTGAATTAGCGAGACATTCTGGAAATGATGATACACCACCTGGATTCCCAACCGCTCAATCCCAAACTATACCTAATGTGCACCAGAACCAATTTCAGAATCAAATACCTAACCAATACTATATGCCACCGCAAAACACTTTTACTTACCAAAATCCCATGATGATGAACCCGTACCAAATGTAAATGTTTCATCAACCTTACATGCAACCCCCCAAAAGGTGTACTTATAAGAACTTCCGTGATTGCAAACCCTATGAGTTTTCTGGAAGTACTGATCCGACTGTAACTCTCAATTGGTTGCGAGAAATTGAAAGGGTATTTGAAGCTTGTCAGTGTGAACCTGAGCTGAAAGTAACATATGCTAGTCGACTGTTGAAAGGTAGGGCTATGATTTGGTGGGATTCCTTGATTTCCAGTATACCAAAAGAGCAAGTGAGTATGATCACGTGGGAGCAGTTTTATGGGAAGGTATGTGAACAGTATTGTAATTAGTTTGATATGAACCGAATCAAGACTGAGTTTCTTGAAATGAAGATGACACCTCAAATGACGATCGATGAGGTAGTAGCGAAGTATTTGGATAAATTGAGGTTTGTGCAACAATGGGTGCCAGACGAAGCGTCTTGTATCCAGCATTTTGTTAATATAATTCTGCCAGAGTACCGAACTTTCGTTAGAACAGCTACATCATTGTCTCAAGCTGTGGTGATGGCTAAGATGGTAGAAAGTGATGTTCAGGCTGTCAGGAATAGAATGTTTGGTAATGTGCTACAACAAGGTGGGCATGTATCTGTACAATCAGGATCTAAATCCAAGAATTCTGGGTTTAAATCGAAGGGTAAAAGTGGTCAGAGTAGTTCTGGATCTGGATCAGGTAAAGGGAATTGGTGTCACACGTGTCGATCTTCTCACAGTGGTCAGTGTTCTAAGGCTACAAGAAGATGCTTAAAGTATGGTGTGGTTGGGCATGAGTCTTTAGCATGTCCGTATCCGAATAGTGTGTGTTGGAGTTGTCATAAACCAGGGCATCGTGCAGTTAGTTGTCCGTCGAAGAGTGGTAGTTCCGGGGCAGGGTAATTGGCGCGTTCGGCATCAGCAGGAGGGTCAACTCCCTTGAGTAGGCAGAAGAGGAAGAACCCTCCAACAGCAGAGTCTAGAGCTTTTCAGATATCGGTTGAGAATGCTGTGGCAACAGACGAAGTGATCACCGGTATGTTTCTAATCAACTCAATACCTGCTCGCGTATTGTTTGATTGTGGTGCCAATAGGTGTTTTATGTCCCTAGATTTCTGTGCTAAGTTGAAATTACCAGTTACTGTGTTACCCAAGCCGGTTAGTGTAGAAGTAGCCGATGGTAAGATCACACTCGTCACAACATATGTGTCTGAGGTTTGTATAGAGATCGAAGGGAATTCTTTCCCGGTGACTTGTTTAGTGTTACCTATTTCTAGCTTTGATGTAGTATTAGGAATGGATTGGCTGAGCTCGCTTAGGGCTAATATTAAGTGCGATAGGAAAATGATTACCTTTCGTTCGACCGATGGAACCCGTGTTGTGGCCCGGGGGGAGCGGGGCGGGTATAATTTTCCGTTGATAACCATGATGAAAGCGAAAAAGTCGATGGCAAAGGGTTGTGATTCGTTTCTTGCATATGTGATTGATGCGAAGAAAGAAAAGAGAACAGTGGCCGATATTCCAGTAGTATCAGAATTTCCCGAAGTGTTCCCAGATGAGTTACCAGGTCTGCCGCCAGTAAGGGCAGTCGAATATAATTGAGTTGGTTCCTGGAACAACTCCAGTTGCAAAAGCTCCATACCGATTAGCGCCGTCTGAAATCCATGAAATGATCTCACAGATTCAAGAGTTATTAGATCGTGGGTTTATCCGACCGAGTTCTTCACCGTGGGGTGCTCCAGTATTGTTTGTTAAAAAGAAAGACGGGTCAATGCGTATGTGTATTGATTATCGTGAATTGAACAAAAGAAAAGTGAAAAATAAGTATCCATTACCTCGAATAGACGATTTGTTCGATCAGTTACAGGGTGCTTCATTCTTTTCCAAGATAGATTTACGATCTGGGTATCATCAGGTTCGTGTTGCCGAATCAGATATACCGAAAACTGCGTTCAGAACTAGGTATGGTCATTATGAATTTATTGTCAAGCCGTTTGGGTTGACGAATGCGCCAGCAGTCTTCATGGATTTAATGAATAGAGTGTGTCGTCCGTTCTTAGATAAGTTTGTGATTGTGTTCATAGATGATATACTAGTGTATTCAAAGACAGAGAGTGAACATGCTGAACACCTGAGACAGGTTTTGAACTTGTTGAAACGTGAGCAACTATTTGCAAAATTTTCAAAGTGTGAATTTTGGTTACGTGAAGTGCAGTTTTTGGGTCATGTGATTTGTGCTGAAGGTATAAAAGTTGATCCGACAAAGGTAGAAGCGGTAATGAATTGGAATTCTCCGAAGACTCTGACTAAGATTAAGAGTTTTCTGGGATTGGCTGGTTATTATCGCAGGTTTATCAAAGATTTTTCTAAAATAGCGGGTCCGTTGACTAAGTTGACTCATAAAGATGTAGCCTTTCGATGGACTGATGAACAGGAAAAAGCTTTTCAGATTTTGAAATAGCTACTGTGTCAGGCACCAGTGTTAGCTTTACCAGAAGGTTCAGACGACTTCGTGATATATTGTGATGCGTCATTTGCTGGGTTGGGTTGTTTCTTAATGCAGAGAGATAAAGTAATAGCCTACGCCTCGCGACAGTTGAAAGTTCATGAGAAGAATTATCCAGTGCATGATCGTGAAATGGCTGCAGTAGTGTTTGCTTTGAAACTCTGGAGACACTATTTGTATGGAACCCATTGTGTTATTTGTACAGATCATAAGAGTTTGCAATATATCTTCTCACAGAAAGAATTGAATATGCGTCAGAGACGGTGGCAAGAGTTGATCAAGGATTATGATTGTGAAATTAAATATCATCCGGGTAAGGCAAATGTGGTTGCAGATGCGCTAAGTCGTAAAAAGTCAAGTGAAAATGTAAAATTTCTTCGTTTGAATATAACTCCAGATTTGATTAACAGCTTAAGAACCGTTCAGGCCTGTGCTTTGGAGGACGAACATATTAAATCTGAACAAATGATTAAACGAAAAGTGGACTTAATTGATGACTCACGTGGACTAAAGACTTTAAACAATCGTGTTTAGGTGCCTAAGCTTGGAGATTTGAGGGATTTAATCATGACAGAAGCTCACAAATCTAGATTGACAGTACATCCGGGTAGTAATAAGATGTATCATGATTTGAAAACAGTGTATTGGTGGCCGACAATGAAAACAGATATCGCTCCATATGTCGAAAAATGTCACATTTGTGCTCAAGTGAAGGCAAAACATCAGAAACCTTATGGTTTGCTACGTCAGTTACAGATTCCAGAGTGGAAATGGGAACATATAACGATGGATTTTGTGACCAAACTACCAAGAACTCAGAAACGACACGATATGATTTGGGTAATAGTGGATCGTCTGACTAAAAGTGCTCATTTTCTTGCTACTCGTGAGATAGCTTCGTTAAGTGAGTTAACCGATTTGTATGTGAAAGAAATAGTTAGTCGACATGGTGTGCCGTTATCGATCGTTTCAGACAGAGATTCCAGATTTGTGTCAAACTTTTGGAATAGTTTTCCACAGAATCTGGGTACACGTGTGAATTTAAGTACAGCTTATCATCCTCAGACAGACGGTCAGAGTGAAAGTACGATACAGACTTTGGAGGATATGTTAAGGGCTTGTGTGTTAGAATACGGTGGTTCGTGGGATACACATTTACCATTGGTCGAATTCGCGTATAATAATTCACATCATTCGAGTATAGGGATGCCGCCCTATGAAATGTTGTACGGTCGTTGTTGCAGAACTCCGACTTGTTGGTTAGAAGCCGGGGAGAAACAGTTTGCAGGTCCCGAAATTGTTCAAATGACAGTTGAAAAAGTTGCAATTGCGAGAGAAAAGTTGAAAGCCGCTAGAGATAGGCAGAAAATGTATACTGATCCGCGTAGACGTCCGGTAACCTTTAATGTTGGTGAACGAGTGTATCTAAAAGTTTCATCGTGGAATGGGGTTATCAGATTCGGTAAATGTGGTAAGTTAGCACCAAGATTTATTGGTCCATTTCAGATCAGTGAAGTGTTGAATGATCAGACTGTGGTGTTAGATCTTCCACCAGAGTTAGCCGGTATTCATAAAACATTTAACGTGTGTTATCTTCGTAAGTGTACAGTCGATGATGAAACGCAACTCCTTCCTTTAGAAGATTTAAGTGTCGATTTGAATAAGAAATTGGTGGAAGATCCAGTCCGTGTAGTTGACCGAAAGGTGACTAAGTTGAGAAATAAAGAGATACCGATGGTGTTGATCGAGTGGAAACACAGTTTGGGTTCTAATCTTACGTGGGAAACGGAAGAGTTGATGAGAAACCGCTACCCTCATTTGTTTGACCAAGACCAGATTCCGAGGACGGAATCTCCTTAAGGGGGGTGGATTTGTAATAGACTGAAACCCGGGCTAGTTGTAAGTTGCCTATTTTTGCCCTTAGGGTTTGTGCTTAGTCTTAAGTGCTTTTATTTTAATTATTTTATTAGTGTTTTATTATATTTGTATTGTGTCCAGTTTGTGACAAGGGTTCCAGAACAGGCTTGTTTATTGTATTTGGACCTCTTTTGGGTTACCTAATCCTGTGCGAAAGATATCAGAAAACTGGTAAATACCTGTGTATTGTACAGTGTGGGAATTAAACCCAATTATGTGACTAGTGTACTGTATTTTCTTCCCATTTCTAGAAAATTCACTAAAACACCGTACCTTCATCCCTCCCACCTAACCAAACCCTAATCCTTAAACATTGATCTTGAGCTCAAATTGGTGTTAGAATCGTGTTTGTTATCGTTTACTGAGTCTATCAAGGTAAGTAACATGTGTTTTTATGCTCAATTCGTTGGTAAATTCATGGTTTTGTGTGAGTTTTGTAAAAAGCTTGAATTTGTGTCAAAACAAGTGATTTAAGTGTTGTTATGGTCAAATTGTTGTGGGTTTTTGGTCTATAACAAGTAGTGAACAAGTTGTGGTCGATTTTGGTGTTTAAAACGAGCTCTAGATCGAGATTTGAGGATTTCATCGTGAAGTCCGTAGCCTTTGTTCAGTTTCTGAGGAAGATGAACACAGTCGGCCGACTGTCGGTCGACAGTCGACCGACTAAGGGTGAACCGACCGATTGTTGAGTGAACCGACCAACTGAGATTTACCTTCGGCCGATGACAGTCGACCGGTTGTGTCGACAGTCGACTGACTGTCAGTGTCAGTCGACCGACTGTGTGTCCAGGGTAGAATGTTTTACCAAAGTGCCTTTTTCTAGCCGTTATGCTGCCCATTTGTATTTTGGTGTTCAGGATGTAAATTTTGAAAGTGCATAAGTGTTAAGCATGAAAATTTTAGCGGACACATTTTTTTACTAATTTGCTATAATTCGCTGTCAGTGTGTGTAATCTTGATGGGAACACTATTCTAACTAGGTTTTTGCTGTTCTCAGGAGATAATGACAAGGAGGAAGCTCAGAAATAATAACTGGGCAGTTGCTGGTAATTGGTGAGTGGGTCTATCTACGGATAGAGTTTAAGTAGCATATCATGCTACTGGGGTCGACTCTTTTACCATGCATAGTGTAGGAATTGCCATGATAGAATAATATCGTTTGCCTGATGTTGTGTATGAATTATGTGTACACTATGTGAATGGCACCAGTCGGGCCTAGGGAGACTGGGGACTCGAAACCGTGCCTAGGAGAGGTTAGAGTCCGTATGAGGTCAACCGTGCCTAGGGGAGGTTGGGTCCATAGGCTACTGATTGTGGAGTGTAGTGTGAACGATGCATCCCCTGCATCTGGATAACTATACTGTGAATTGAGTAGCAGGGACTATCGGTAGACTCAGGCCCGATCAGCTGAGAGTCGTGTGCTCGTACAAGCCGCCGATCCTCGTATTGTCTAATTGTATGCTAGTTGGTAGTTAGCAAGTGTTGTTGTTTGTATATAGCTTATGTGTGGCTTAAGCTATATCTGTTAGATAAATTCCATTCACTTAGCGGTGCGCTAATCCCCCACATGTTTCCCCCTTTGTAGGTTTAGGTACTGCTAGTCGGGATGGGTATGGATGCATAAGACATGTTTGACAACCCTACTATGATGTGGACTTTTGTTTAAATAATGTTTTGTAATAACGTAACACTGTTGTGTAAGCTTAAACTTAACTATACGGTTTAATGTAATGACATGACTTATATTGTTTTTGTAAATAAAGTCTTCCGCTGTGTGTTTAAAAAAAAAAATGGCCGGTGTTACACGAATGCAATGTTTGTAAAATGTATCATATAGAGGTCAAGTACCTCGCGATGTAACCAAATTTAATGTATTCGTCTAGATGGATTAAGACAGTTGTTAAAGTTGGTATCAGAGCGGTGGTCTTAGCAAACCAGGTCTGCATTAGTGTGTCTAACTGATAGTCGTTAGGATACATTAGTGAGTCTGGACTTCGACCGTGTCTACATGTCAAAATTTTTGCTTATCATTTTTGTCGGAAATTACCTGCTTATCATTCTTAGTCTAGACACATCTTATTGCATTGATTGCATGAATAGTGTATAGACAAAAATTCAAATATTAGCGTATCTGCTAATTCATATATTAGCATATCTGTTACTGTAAACTTTGCCTGACATATTCCGTAAATCCCTCCGTAAGCTATGAAATCTTTTGTTCTATATATATATAATTAGAATACCATCCGATAGCCGAAAATCATTTCATATCGAAAAATTCTTTATTCAATCGTACGAAATTGAACTCGCCACTAGTTCAAGTCCCTCAGATTATGACATGGAGTCCCACTCAAGCTCCGAAAGCAGTGTGACCAGAATGAATTCAACCAATCAGCCATCTCCAATTCATCTGATGGGTTCGTAGTCGACTTAATCAATGGAGACGTGAAGAAGGCGATCCCTTCTATCCACCATATTTCCCTTTTGGCGAAGAACCTGAAGCATTTACCGACGAACCTGTCCTAAACATCATATTCACCCTCATTGCCAGGATATCTCACAACAATTATATGATATCCCAAATTCTAAACCTTATTCATCCGCTCGTTCCGACCGATAATCATCCCGAAATAATGGAAGAAGTCAACTAGCTTCGCGTTCGAGTAATCAATTTAGAGAACATGGTGCAAAACCTACCAGCTACAGCAACATCCGCATCCCACACCTCGACATCACAATCTGTACCTCGAGCATCAACGTCGTACGCACCATAGATACCAAGGAGTACTAATAAAAATCAACGATGAAGTATTGATTCATAACTTCATTAGAGAACTATTAGGCGGAAATTATGTAATCTCTAAAGTCTTAGAGATTATGTATTCTACATATCTGTTCTACATCAATTATCTTTGTTCTACAGTGTAGTGACCCGAACTTTTCCATGATTATCCCATGATTATATATTAAATGAAATTTATATTTACATGATTAAATGTTTCCAACATGTTAAGCAATCAAACTTGTTAAGACTTGATTATTTGAAATGAGTTTCATGTAGACAGTTGACCACCCAAGTTGGCCGGCGATTCACGAACGTTAAAACTTGTAAAAACTATATGATGATATATATATATATATATATATATGGATATGTATATAGCTAACATGATATTATGAAAAGTAAGTATCTCACAAGGTATATTAACAATGTGTTATATACATAAAATGAGACTATTGAATTATGAAACTCGAAACGATATATATAACGATTATCGTTATAGCAACGCCTTACTAAATACATATGTATCATATTAAGATATATTCATTTTTGGTGATTTATGTCACCAATATGATTTAAGTGTAATGTGATTAGTTTGTTAACCAAAATAACCTTGATAAATATCGAACAAGTTTAGGAAAGTGTGGAGTGCAAACTTGTTTGAACTTATCGTAATTATGACAGGGGTTCGAGGGCAGTGCCCCCAATAGTAGGGTCCAAGGGGTGGCAACCCCTGGCGGGGTCCAAGGGGCAGAGCCCCTGGCTAGGGTTGAGCTGCCAGGTCAGCTTGGAAACTTTCAAAAACAACACTTACATGTAACGACTAACGTTGACTTAACGACTCAGTTAAAATGAATATACATGTAGTGTATTAAGATGTATTAGTACACTTTTGAAAGACTTCAAGACAATATCAAAGTACTTCTACTTAGCAAAAATGCTTACAATTACATTTCCATTCATTTTCATCAACAATTATACTCGTAGTTATTCCGTATTCGTACCCGTATTATACACAGCTTCTAGGCATACTTACTATGGGTATATACCAATAGGAACTAGCATGGGATTCCACTCTTGATTATGTCATGCATGAATAATCAAATTTAACTTCTACCATGAACTAGTCAACTAACTGGAACTCCTTTTAACCCCACTCACCACTCACCATTCACCACTCACCAATCAATCCATTTCACTACCAATTCTCTTTTTAATTCTCTCTAAACACACACACACACTCTCTTAGGAATGAAATTTCCAGTAAACTAATCGCCATCTTCATCAAAAATTACTTCAAGAATCAAGCTATAATCATCATAGGAAGAACACTTCAAGAACACTTCGAAAATCCTTTCAAGTTTGCTAGTTTACTTTCAATCTTGCAAATCCATTCCAAGTAATCATCTATGATCAAGAAACCTTTGTTAATTACAGTAGGTTATCTTTCTTATTCAAGGTAATATTCATATCCAAACTTTGATTCGATTTCTATAACTATAAACTATCTTAATTCGAGTGATAATCTTACTTGAACTTGTTTTCATGTCATGATTCTACTTCAAGAAATTTCAAGCCATCCAAGAATCCTTTGAAGCTAGATCAATTTTTGTCACTTACAGTAGGTTTACCTACTAAACTTAAGGTAGTAATGATGTTCGTAACATCATTTGATTCATATATATATAACTATCTTATTCGAAGATTTGAACATGTAATCACTAGAACATAGTTTAGTTAATTCTAAACTTGTTCGCAAATAAAGTTAATCCTTCTAACTTGACTTTTAAAATCAATTAAACACATGTTCTATATCTATGTGATATTCTAACTTAATAATTTAAAACCTGGAAACACGAAGAACACCGTAAAACCGGACATACGCCGTCATAGTAAAACCGGGGGCTGTTTTGGGTTAGATAATTAAAAACTATGATAAACTTTGATTTAAAAGTTGTTCTTCTGAGAAAATGATTTTTATTATGAACTTGAAACTATATCCAAAAATCATGGTTAAACTCAAAGTGGAAGTATGTTTTCCAAAATAGTCATCAAGACGTCGTTCTTTCGACTGAAATGACTACCTCTTACAATATTGACTTGTAACCTATATTTCTAACTATAAACTTATACTTTTATGTTTAGTTTCATAAATTTCAGTTCATTATGAAACCATAGCAACTTGAATCACTCAAAACGGATTTAAAACGAAGAAGTTATGGGTAAAACAAGATTGGATAATTTTGCTTGTTGTAGCTACGTGAAATTTGTAACAAATCTATACAAAGCATAACTTAACTAACTTATATTGTATTATACATGTATTCTAACATATATTATGTAATCTTGGGATACCATAAACACGTATACAATGTTTTGACATATCATATCGACCCATCTATATATATTATTTGGCAACAACCATAGACACTCTATATGCAGTAATGCTTGAGTTAACTATACAGGGTTGAGGTTGATTCCAAAATAATATATATACTTTGAGTTGTGATCTAGCCTGAGACGTTTATAAACATGGTCGTGGATTGATTCGAGATAATATATATTGATTTATTTATGTACATCTAACTGTGGACAACTAGTTGTAGATTACTAACGTTGGACTGCTAACTTAACAAACTTAAATCGTTAAAACATAATAAAACATATTGTAAATATATTTCGATCATACTTTAATATATATGTATATATTTGTTATAGATTGAATCGACCCGTGGCCAAGTCTGATTTTTGACGAAGGAAAAATCTGTGAAAGTGAGTTATAGTCTCACTTTTAAAATCTAATATTTTTAGGATGAGAATACATGCAGTTTTATAAATGTTTTACAAAATAGACACAAGTACTTGAAACTATATTCTATGATTGAATCATTATACCAGATATCACCCTTTAAAAAGCTTGGTAGCCTAAGAATTTAGGAACAGACCCCCAAATTGACGCGAATCCTGAAGATAGCTCTATGGGCCTAACGAACCCCATCCATGTTATGGATGCTTTAGTACTTCGATTTTATATACAGATGAGTGTACCTGTATATTGGAGATATTCTAGATGCATTTATTAATGTCGGTTACCAGGTGTTCATCAAATGAATAATTTTTATGCAGATTGCATGTTGTTTATGAGAAATGGAAATATGAAATCTTGTGGTCTATTATTACGAATTGATAAATATATAGGTTAAACCTATAACTCACCAACATTTTTGTTGTCGTTTAAAGCATGTTTATTCTCAGGTGATTATTAAGAGCTTTCGCTGTTGCATGCTAATTTATGGACAAGAGTTGGAGTCATCATGCTTGTATAATATTGTTTAAAAACTGCATTCGAAGACATATATTGTTGTGTAATATTATTGTAAACCATTATGTAATGGTCGTGTGAAAATGCTATATTTTAGATTATCATTATTTGATAATCGTCGTAATATTTTAAAGATTATGGTTTGTTTTAAAATCGAATGCAGTCTTTGAAAAACGTCTCATATAGAGGTCAAAACCTCGCAACTAAATCAATTAATATGGAACGTTTATAATCTATATGAATGGGACATTTCAGTTGGTATCCGAGCGTTGGTCTTAGAGAACCAGAAAATTGCATTAGTATGTCTTATCGAGTTGGTTAGGATGCATTAGTGAGTCTGGACTTCGACCGTGTTTTCTTTAAAAATGATTGCTTAACAGTTTTTGTTGGAAACTATATATGGTTAACAGGTAAATATTATGTGATATATTAATCTCTTAACGTGTTTGATATTATGTGATAGACGTCTATCTCTAGTACAAATCCCATCGAATCACCTAATAATAATGAAGAGTCGAATATAAATTGGGAAGACTCACAAATTCCCGTAGAGGAACCGGAAGAAGAGGAACTGGAAGAAGAGGAACCGGGAGAAGAGGAACCAGAAGAAGAGGAACCGAAAGAAGAGGAACCAGAAGAAGAGGTTCCGAAGGAGGAAATATTAGGAACCACAGAAAAATAGTTAAATAAAAGAAAATCCTCAACCAATAGACCGAAGTTAAAAATGGTCAATGGTGTTTCCGTCGAGGAAATAAAATATTGGGAAAATTACTTATTTTCTGATGAATCGTATTCCGATGAGGATTCCAATGATGTTATAGAAATTACCCTGATCTAATTTGAAAAGGCAAAAGAAAATAATAAGGGAAAAGGCATCAAAATAGAGAAACCTAATCCCAACCCCGATGACCTCTATGTTAACATGAAATGTCCCGATGGGAGATACCGTCAACACCCGTATTTCTTAAGTTTTAGCTATAACCCGGGAACATCTAAGCCACCAGGTTTTTCTAGGCCATTTGTGAAAAGAACGGCTCGTATTAGGGGAGTACCATATATCCCTAGGAAATTAGCGAAACAAACCAAGTCCGAAGAAGAAGAAACAAGTGAGTCGGAATAAAGAGTTGTAATCATTCGATGTAATATATGTAATATAGTGTTCTTGTGCTTTTATGATAAATGTAAAAATTGCTTGTATTGTTTGTTAAGTATCTTTTATGAATCTAACCCTCGTCTATTTTTACAGTATAAAAACACAAAATGGATGTTAAGGATAGACAACCGAAAATTTTAGAAGACCTAACCGGGGACATGATTGATGAAATCTTGTCTAGAGTCGGTCAGAATTCATCGGTACAATTATTTATGGCAAAATTAGTTTGTTGAACATTTGAAAGACGTTCCAAGCATGCTTTAGTTTATAAGAGGCTTTCTTTTGAAAGATGGGGTATCTCACATTGGGGAGACTTTAAGTTACGCCGTGTTTTCTTTAAGGCATTAAATGCGGGAAACCCAGATGCAATTTTACGCTACGGGTTGAGAACCTATTTTGACTCCACATATCCCAACATAAGACTACATTCTTTAGAAAGAGCTTCAAACATGCAACATAAAGAAGCATGTTATGTTTACGGGTTATTGATGTTCGCTTCTTACCAAATTGAGAAAAAGAACATCGGATTGCAACTGTTAAATAAAACATTCCCACAAGTAACGGGCTCAATAGTTGCGATGAGAAATAAGGTTTTTAGATTGTTACGGGGCTGTTGGGCATTACGTAACCCCCGTCCTTTTGAAAACATTACTACATGCTGTTTTGTCAACGGCCACAACGGTTATGTTCCACAAGACCAAGGATGGGAGATTGTATTAATAAAACCAGAATGCATGACTTGTTTCTGGACGTATGAATTACGTGTCTTTATTGCCTTTGCTGAATGACTTGCGTATTAACTAGAATTATCTTCAAAAATGTCTTGTATCAAAGTTATTGTGTGCTATATTTCATGATATATGTAAAATAGCAGTATTGTAAGTTTGTAAAATTTTGTATATAAGTTTGAACGCGAAATATTATTTTCAGTTTATCATATAGAATTGTAGTAGTTGAATTGTATAGTAGCTACTAAGTATGAAGTTAACGGGTAGGTACTACCCGAATTAAAACTATAAAACGCTAATATGAAGAAAAAGCTTTTATAAATAAGTTCATATTATGCTACAAAATGTTATTGACTACTCTTGAATTTAATATGATTAACTCAATTCTTTTGGCTATTTTGAAGGAAATGGCACCGACGACTCGTCAGAACTTGAACATGAGTGAGGAAGACTTCCATGTTTTCCTTGCTGCGAACATAGCCACAGTGCAGGCCGCAATGCAAAATAACAACAATAACTCTGGTTCTAGCAGTGGAACTAATTCCACAAAAAATTGTACAAAGAATTCACTGCCTGTAAACCTTTGGAATTCGATGGAACCGAGGGTCCAATCGAATTAAAACGGTGGACTGAAAAGGTTGAATTGGTGTTTGCCATAAGTAAATGTACTGAAGAAGAAAAAGTAAAGTACGCTACGTATACCTTCACAGGTACTGCGTTAACATGGTGGAACACCTGTCTCGAGCAGGTGGGACAAGATGCTGTATACGCATTACCGTGGTCATCATTCAAGCACTTGATGAATGAGCAGTACCGTCCCTTAAACGAGATCAATAAGCTCAAGGCAGAGCTTAGAGGATTACGAACGCAAGGTTTCGACATTACCACGTACGAATGATGATTCACAGAGTTGTGCCTATTGTGTCCAGGAACGTTCGAAGATGAAGAAGAGAAAATCGAAGTATTTGTAAAAGGGTTACCGGAAATGATTCAAGAAGATGTGAGTTCACACGAGCCCGCCTCTATACAAAAGGCAAGTCGAATGGCTCACAAACTCATAAATCAGATTGAGGGAAGGATTAAAGAACAGGCGGCCGAAGAAGCCAACATGAAACAAGTCAAGAGAAAGTGGGAGGAAAAAAATGACAAGGGTCACCAATACAACAACAACAATTACAACCACAATTGCAACAACTATCCCAATAACCACAACATCAATCGCAATAACAACCGTCCCAGCAACAACAACAACCGTCCCAACAACAACAACAATCGTCCCAACAACAACAATAATGACAACATGAGGCAGAAAACCAAGTGCTTAAGGTGTGAGAAATACCATTAGGATAATTACTGTAGAGAGTTATGCACAAAATGAAAAAGAATGGGTCACAGTGCTACAAAGTGTGGAATCTATGGATCGAAGATTAACAGGAGTAAAGGAATAAATAATGTCGAAACATTTAATGCCGCCATTACTTGTTTTGGGTGCCGAAAGATGGGCCATTACAAAACTGCATGCCCGGATGAAGTAAATAATAATGGCCAAAACTGTAGAAGAGTCTTCAACATTAATGCGGTTGAAGCGCAAGAAGACCCGGAGCTTGTTACGGGTACGTTTCTTATTGAAGATAAACCTGCTTATGTTTTATTTGATTCGGGTGTGGATAGAAGCTATATGAGTAGAGATTTTTGTGCTATTGCCCATTAACGCCATTGGAGAATAAATTTTTACTCGAATTAGCAAACGGTAAATTAATTACAGCAGATAAAATATGTCAGAATCGAGAAATTAAACTGGTTAGCGAAACGTTTAAGATTGATTTGATACCAGTAGAGTTAGGGAGTTTTGATGTGATAATCGGCATGGACTGGTTGAAAGAGGTGAAAGCAGAGATCGTCTGTTACAAAAATGCAATTCGCATTGTACGAGAAAAAGGGAAACCCTTAATGGTGTACGGAGAAAAGAGCAACGCGAAGCTAAATCTTATTAGTAATTTGAAGGCGCAAAAACTAATAAGAAAAGGTTGCTATGCCGTTCTAGCACACGTCGAGAAAGTACAAACTGAAGAAAAGAACATCAATGATGTTCACATCGTAAAAGAATTTCCCGATATATTTTCGAAAGAATTACCGGGACTACCTCCACACCGATTTGTTGAATTTCAAATAGATCTTGTACTAGGAGCTGTACCAATAGCTCGTGCTCTATACAGACTCGTACCCAGTGAAATGAAGGAACTCCAAAGTCAATTACAAGAACTTTTAGAGCGTGGTTTCATTCGAACAAGCACATCACCATGGGAAGCTCCTATTTTGTTTGTCAAAAAGAAGAATGGTACATTCAGGTTATGTATCGACTACCGAGAGCTGAACAAACTTACCATCAAGAACCGTTATCCACTACCGAGAAACGATTTATTTGATCAACTACAGGGTTCGTCGGTTTATTCGAAGATTGATTTACGTTCCGGGTATCATCAAATGCGGGTAAAGGAGGATGATATTCTAAAGACTGCTTTTAGAACTCGTTACGGTCATTATGAGTTTATGGTTGTGCCGTTTGGATTGACTAATGCACCAGCTGTGTTCATGGACCTCATGAACCGAGTGTGTGACCATATCTTGACAAGTTTGTCATTGTTTTCATTGATGACATACTTATATACTCAAAGAATGATCAAGAGCACGAAGAACATTTGAGAAAAGTGCTAGAATTGTTGAAGAAGGAAAAATTATACGCTAAATTTTCAAAGTGTACATTTTGGTTGAAAGAAGTTTAATTCCTCGGTCATATAGTGAGCAAAGAAGGTATTCAAGTTGATCCGGTAAAGATTGAAACCGTTGAGAAGTGGAAAACACCAAAAACTCCTACGCATATACGCCAATTTTTAGGATTGGCTGGTTACTACAGAAGATTCATCCAAGATTTTTCCAAAATAGAAGAACTCTTGACTGCATTGAGGCATAAAGGGAAGAAATTTGAATGGAAGGATGAGCAGGAGAAAGCATTTCAATTGCTAAAGAAAAAGTTAACTACGGCACCTATATTGTCACTGCCTGAAGGGAATGATGATTTTGTGATATATTGTAACACCTCAAAGCAAGGCCTCGGTTGTGTATTAATGCAACGAAAGAAGGTAACTGCTTATGCGTCTAGACAATTGAAGATTCACGAGCAAAATTAAACGACACACGATTTGAAATTAGGCGCTGTTGTTTTTGCATTAAAGACTTGGAAGCACTACTTATATGGGGTCAAAAGTATTATATATACCGACCACAAAAGTCTTCAACACATATTTAATCAGAAACAACTGAACATGAGGCAGCGTAGGTGGATTGAGTTATTGAATGATTACAATTTCGAGATTCGTTACCACCCGGGGAAGGAGAATGTGGTAGTTGATGCTTTGAGTAGAAAGGACAGAGAACCTATACGGGTAAAAGCTATGAATATAATTATTCGTACTAATCTTACTACTCAAATAAAAAAAGCGCAACAGGGAGTTGTAAAAGAAGGTAATTTAAAGAATGAAATACCCAAAGGATCGGAGAAACACCTCATTATTCGAGAAGACGGAACCCGGTATAGAGATGAAAGAATTTGGGTACCAAAGTTTGGAGATGTGAGAGAAATGGTACTTGGGGAAGCACATAAAACCAGATACTCAATACATCCCGGAGCGGGAAAGATGTACAAGGACCTCAAGAAACATTTTTGGTGGCCGGGTATGAAAGTTGATATTGCGAGATATGTAGGAGAATGTTTGACGTGTTCTAAGGTCAAAGTTGAACATCAGAAACCATCAGGTCTACTTCAACAATCTGAAATCCCGGAATGGAAATGGGAAAACATTACCATGGATGTCATTACCAAATTGCCAAGGACTGTAAGTGGTTATGATACTATTTGAGTAATAGTCGATCGTCTCACCAAAACAACACACTTTTTGCCAATGAGAGAAGATGATAAGATGGAATAGTTGGCACGTTTGTACTTGAAGGAAGTCGTCTCTAGACATGGGATACCAGTCTCTATTATCTCTGATAGGGATGGCAGATTTGTTTCAAGATTCTGGCAGACGTTGCAACAAGCATTGGGGACTCATCTAGACATGAGTACAGCCTATCATCCAGAAACTAATGGGCAAAGTGAAAGAATGATACAGACACTTGAAGACATGCTACGAGCATTTTTTATTGATTTTGGAAACAGTTGGGATCGACATCTACCGTTAGCAGACTTTTCCTACAACAACAGTTACCATTCGAGTATTGAGATGGCGTCGTTTGAAGCACTTTATGGTAGAAAGTGCAGGTCTCCGATTTGTTGGAATGAAGTGGGAGATAGACAGATTATGGGTCCAGAGATAATCCAAGAAACTATCGAGAAAATCATTCAAATTCAACAACGGTTGAAAACCGTTCAAAGTCGACAAAAGAGCTACGCGGACATTAAAAGAAAAGATATAGAATTTGAAATTGGAGAGATGGTCATGCTTAAGGTTTCACCTTAGAAAGGTGTTGTTCGATTTGGTAAATAGGGGAAACTAAATCCAAGGTACATTAGACCATTCAAGATAATAGATCTTGTCGGATCAGTAGCCTACCGACTTGAATTACCTCAACAACTTGCCAACGTACATAACACTTTCCACGTTTCGAATCTGAAGAAATGTTTTGCTAAAGAAGATCTCACTATTCCATTAGATGAAATCCAAATCATTGAAAAACTTCAATTCATCGAAGAACCCGTCGAAATAATGGATCGTGAGGTTAAAAGACTTAAGCAAAATAAAATACCAATTGTTAAGGTTCGATGAAATGCTCGTAGAGGACCCGAGTTCACCTGGGATCGTGAAGTTCAGATGAAGAAGAAATACCCGCACCTATTTCCAGAAGATACGTCAACACCTTTAACACCTTAAAATTTCGGGACGAAAATCATTTAACGGGTAGGTACTGTAGTGACCTGAACTTTTCCATGATTATCCCATGATTATATATTAAATAAAATTGATATTTACATGATTAAATATTTCCAATATGTTAAGCAATCAAACTTGTTAAGACTTGATTATTTGAAATGAGTTTCATGTAGACAATTGACCACCCAAGTTGACCGGCGATTCACGAACGTTAAAACTTGTAAAAACTATATGATGATATATATATATATTAATATGTATATAGCTAACATGATATTATGAAAAGTAAGTATCTCACGAGGTATATTAACAATGTGTTATATACATAAAATGAGACTATTGAATTATGAAACTCGAAACGATATATATAACGATTATCGTTATAGCAATGCCTTACTAAATACATATGTATCATATTAAGATATATTCATTTTTGGTGATTTGTGTCACCAATATGATTTAAGTGTAATGGGATTAATTTGTTAACCAAAATACCCTTGATAAATATCGAACAAGTTTGGGAAAGTGTGGAGTGCACACTTGTTTGAACTTATCGTAATTATGATGGGGGTTCGGGAGCAGCACCCCCAATAGTAGGGTTCAAGGGGTGGCAACCCCTAGCGGGGTCCAAGGGGCAGAGCCCCTGGCTGGGGTCGAGCTGCCAGGTCAGCTTGGAAACTTTCAAAAACAACACTTACATGTAACGACTAACGTTGACTTAACGACTCAGTTAAAATGAATATACATGTAGTGTATTAAGATGTATTAGTACACTTTTGAAAGACTTCAAGACACATATCAAAGTACTTCTACTTAGCAAAAATTCTTACAATTACATTTCCATTCATTTTCATCAACAATTCTACTCGTAGTCATTCCGTATTCGTACCCGTATTATACACAGCTTCTAGGTGTACTTACTATGGGTATATATCAATAGGAACTAGTATGGAATTCCACTCTTGATTATGTCATGCATGAATAATCAAATTTAACTTCTACCATGAACTAGTCAACTAACTGGAACTCCTTTTAACCCCACTCACCACTCACCATTCCCCACTCACCAATCAATCCATTTCACTTCCAATTCTCTTTCTAATTCTCTCTAAACACACACACTCTCTTAGGAATGAAATTTCCAGTAAACTAATAATCATATTCATCAAAAATTACTTCAAGAATCAAGCTATAATCATCATAGGAAGAACACATCAAGAACACTTCGAAAATCCTTTCAAGTTTGCTAGTTTACTTTCAATCTTGCAAATCCATACAAAGTAATCATATAAGATCAAGAAACCTTTGTTAATTACAATAGGTTATCTTTCTTATTCAAGGTAATATTCATATCCAAACTTTGATTCGATTTCTATAACTATAAACTATCTTAATTCGAGTGATAATCTTACTTGAACTTGTTTTCATGTCATGATTCTACTTCAAGAACTTTCAAGCCATCCAAGAATCCTTTGAAGCTAGATCAATTTTTGTCACTTCCAGTAGGTTTACCTACTAAACTTAAGGTAGTAATGGTGTTCATAACATCATTCGATTCATATATATATAACTATCTTATTCGAAGATTTGAACATGTAATCACTAGAACATAGTTTAGTTAATTCTAAACTTGTTCACAAACAAAGTTAATCCTTCTAAATTGACTTTTAAAATCAATTAAACACATGTTCTATATCTATATGATATGCTAACTTAATAATTTAAAACCTGGAAACACGAAGAACACCGTAAAACCGGACATACGCCGTCATAGTAAAACCGGGGGCTGTTTTGGGTTAGATAATTAAAAACTATGATAAACTTTGATTTAAAAGTTGTTCTTCTAAGAAAATGATTTTTATTATGAATATGAAACTATATCCAAAAATCATGGTTAAACTCAAAGTGGAAGTATGTTTTCCAAAATAGTCATCAAGACGTCGTTCTTTCGACTGAAATGACTACCTCTTACAATATTGACTTGTAACCTATATTTCTGACTATAAACTTATACTTTTATGTTTAGTTTCATAAATTTCAGTTCATTATGAAACCATAGCAACTTGAATCACTCAAAACGGATTTAAAACGAAGAAGTTATGGGTAAAACAAGATTGGATAATTTTGCTTGTTGTAGCTACGTGAAATTTGTAACAAATCTATACAAAGCATAACTTAACTAACTTATATTGTATTATACATGTATTCTAACATATATTATGTAATCTTGGGATACCATAAACACGTATACAATGTTTTGACATATCATATCGACCCATCTATATATATTATTTGGCAACAACCATAGACACTCTATATGCAGTAATGCTTGAGTTAGCTATACAGGGTTGAGGTTGATTCCAAAATAATATATATACTTTGAGTTGTGATCTAGCCTGAGACTTTTATAAACTGGGTCATGGATTGATTCGAGATAATATATATTGATTTATTTATGTACATCTAACTGTGGACAACTAGTTGTAGATTACTAACGTTGGACTGCTAACTTAACAAACTTAAATCGTTAAAACATAATAAAACATATTGTAAATATATTTCGATCATACTTTAATATATATGTATATATTTGTTATAGGTTCGTGAATCGACCCGTGGCCAAGTCTTATTTCCGACGAAGGAAAAATCTGTGAAAATGAGTTATAGTCCCACTTTTAAAATCTAAAATTTTTGGGATGAGAATACATGCAGTTTCATAAATATTATATAAAATAGACACAAATACTTGAAACTATATTTTATGATTGAATCATTATACCGGATATCACCTTTTAAAAAGCTTGGTAGCCTAAGAATTTGGGAACAGACCTCCAAATTGACGCGAATCCTGAAGATAGATCTATGGGCCTAATGAACCCCATCCATCTTATGGATGCTTTAGTACTTCGATTTTATATAAAGATGAGTGTACCTGTATATTGGGGATATTCTAGATGCATTTGTTAATGTCGGTTACCAGGGGTTCATCATATGAATAATTTTTATGCAGATTGCATGTTGTTTATGAGAAATGGAAATATGAAATCTTGTTGTCTATTATTACGAATTGATAAATATATAGGTTAAACCTATAACTCACCAACATTTTTGTTGACATTTAAAGCATATTTATTCTCAGGTGATTATTAAGAGCTTCTGCTGTTGCATGCTAATTTATGGACAAGAGTTGGAGTCAGCATGCTTGTATAATATTGTTTAAAAACTGCATTCGAAGACATATATTGTTGTGTAATATTATTGTAAACCATTATGTAATGGTCGTGTGAAAATGCTATATTTTAGATTATCATTATTTGATAATCGTCGTAATATTTTAAAGGTTATGCTTTTTTTTAAAATCGAATGCAGTCTTTGAAAAACATCTCATATAGAGGTCAAAAACTCGCAACGAAATCAATTAATATGGAACGTTTATAATCTATATGAATGGGACATTTCATACATAATCGTTCTTTATCATTTATCTTCACTGCACATGGCGATTATGTAATCTATAAAGTCGTAGAGATTATTTATTCTAGTCCCAACCGAAAACCAAATGAGATTAATATCATATAAACTCATTAAATCCATGATTACATCTGAAGAAAATATATATGTATATATATTTTCATAAAGATTGTAATTGAAAATTCTTTCGTACAAACTGTTAATGATGAGAATATTTTAACGGGTAGGTAATACCCGAGGAATATTTAGATTTCACATTTACACTGCACATTCTTCGAATCTGATTCAACAGTCATTTACTATCCTATTTACATCCACAGATATATGAATCCGTTCACCACAGAATAATCATTTTCATTCAATTTCATATTTGGATTTTGACTTATCAAAATCCAACAAATGGCATAATGAAGAAAACATTGGACAAAAATAAAATTTGTTAGAAACAAACAAATTAACTATGAGAAATTTTGTTAAGAATCCACGCTAACAATATCCTAGCTAACTGTACCTAGCTAACTGTTCCTAATTCCTTATTACATTTTAATTATCGCAAGTTATTTATTGTAATTTATTTATCGCAATTTTAATTCTCATAATTTTATTTATCGTCATTTAATTTCTGTTTTTTATTTTACTCACTTTAAACATTGTCGTATAAATCGGGACACGTATACAAGGTTTTGACATATCATATCGACGCATCTATATATATTATTTGGAATAACCATAGACACTCTATATGCGGTAATGATCGAGTTAGCTATACAGGGTTGAGGTTGATTCTAAAATAATAAATATACTTTGACTTGTGATCGAGTCTGAGACATGTATAAAATGGGTCACGATACGTATTAATTAATTCGAATATTATATATTAAACTATATATGAATTATTGAATTACTAACTGTGGACTACTAACATTGGACAATTAAAATGAATTAAAATATTGATTATAACATATGAAACTAAACATTTCTTCAAGTTTGCCACTTGATTTCATCTTAAACCTGGTTTGTACCTTGACGATTACAATCTGCGTTCAAACCTTTCATGATTCTTGAAAACACCTCAATTGAGAGGATGAACCAACCGCACTTCATCTATGGAAGAAAAGATTTATGCATATGGTTATGCAACCGAAAACACTCGGAACCTGAGTAAACGTTTAAACACGTATCTGTGCTAGCTCCTTTGGCGTTATTATTACTGAAAATAACTTTACAATCCCTCTCCAAATTAGCCAATTTTGTCACAGCTCCAACAAGTCAACTTCAATTTTTCATTTCGGATTAACCTTATTATAACCTTGATATATACGATGCTCTTTTCATTATCGTTACCGGAGAATCGTTTATATTCCACCGCATTGGCAGTAAACTTATTAGCAACATCATTACTCATTGGCTTAAGTCTCTCTAAAAGACCCTTATATTTGTTCATTAAACCATATCATATACTCATCCGCATCTTGTAACAAGAATTTCCATACCAATTACTGGTAATCAGCAATCAGTATTTTGAATCTCACGGAGTTTTTATATCAACAATTATATATATACATATAACATTTATCTCTTAGAATTTTGATCTTCAATTCTGAAATTCTGAAAAGCACCCAGTCTACGAATCAATACTCTGAAGTTTGAAAAAGCTGAATGAAACAGCAAAAAAAAAAATTGTAAACGACCTTAACAGCCAAAAGTTTGATGATAAAGAATTATGTGTTGACAAAGCTCAAATGAAGGTTTGGAACTGGAAAACGGATTGAGCAAACCATGAAAGAAGCTGTGGACAAATCACAAAGACTAAATCTACCTTCAAAGAATGCAAATAATTCAGTATCTGCTGAAGTCATTAACGAAATACCTTACTCCTGACTCTAAAATCTTGCGGACAAATTTTCTTCATCATCCACCGATATTAGAAATTCTAAGATATCATCGTATCTTTCATTATAAATATCCTCGATATCTCTGAAGATATTTTCATAATTATTCTTATCTGGAATCATTACCTCTTCGCGTTATCTGTGTTACATCATAAAAGAAACTATTTTAGTTTCTAAATTCTGAAACCTTTGAGTTTAAAATATGAATGTTTTGAAGTAGTGTTGGGAACCGAAGCATGAGTTAGTATAATATAATGACACTTGATCAACATGATTATATTACAGTAAGTCATGCTGAGTTTCTAATGAAACGTGATGATTCATAGATTATAACGTCATCATGTGCTATGTTACATGACTCTTACATTCTATCTAATCTCCAAACATATCGAGAACATATCTTCCTGATAATTCTATCTTTTCTCTTGAATTCTGGTAATTTAACCAATCAAGATCGTGCTATCTCAATTTCTTTCTTAGAACATTAACTATGTTCATTCTGAAATTCATATCTACAAATTCTGGACCATTATTCCCTTGACTTAAAGTCGAGAAGATAAAACAAAAGTATGGAACTCCAAAATATAAAGGAAAAGAAGGGAGTGGATATATAGTGAAATATCCGACAAAGCAATCGAGACAGATGATCGCTTTTAATTAAAAAGATCCTAAATTCCTTAAATCCCGAAGAATCAGATTTTATTCAGATTTCAAAGATTTCTTTAAATCCCTTGAATTCCGAAAATCCACCGTGATTACGTCAAAAGTTAAATCTCTATCTCAATCTGTTGTGACAGCTTCACTACTACGCTTCACATAATCGAATTATTTTATCCATATTACTCAATGATGATAAAACTCTATTTATCAACTCATATTTGTCATGAAAACATTTTTATTGTTAGCCATGATGACCTTGGTCAAATTTCTGGACGAAATTTCTTTAACGGGTAGGTACTGTGACGACCCGGAAATTTCCGACCAAATTTAAACTTAATCTTTATATGATTTTGACACGATAAGCAAAGTCTATAATGATGAGTCACAAAATTTTTAAACTGTTTCATGAAACCATTTAACCTTTGAGTATTCCCGACGATTCACGAACAATTATTTGTAAATAAATATGTACAAGTGTATACATATATAAATGTAAATAATTATAAAATTTGGAAATAATAAAATTTAATCAATTGAATTAAGAATTATTATTATTAAGTATTGTCATTAAGAATTATTATTATTGTTATTATTATTATTATTATTATTATTATTATTATATATATATATATATATCATATAATTAATAATATGTAATGTTGATATAATAAATTTAATTATAAGTTAAACTATAATTGTTATAGTAATATTATTACTACTCCCAATATTAACATCTATATTAGTATTATTAATATTATTATGAAAATGGATATGAATATAAATTGTTATATTATTATTACCAATATTATTGTAATTAGTATTACTATTAGTATCATATTATTATCATTATCATTATTATTATAGTTATCAATATTAATATAATAAAATAATACAATTTAATATGGTTATCATTAATAATATTATTTTTATCATTTTTATAATTTCTTTTATTCTTATTAATATTAGTATCAATTTTGATAAAAATTTTATTAATATTATCAATTTTATATTTCTATTATTATGGTAATCTTGTTAAAATTATTTATAGAATTATATTATTAATATTACAAAATTTCATAAAATAGATATGTATAAACAGATATATATATATATATATATATATATATATATATATATATATATATATATATATATATATATATATATATATACAATTATATAAATGCAACTAAATAAATAGATATATATAAATAGATATAAAATCCAGTTATATATATATGCAGATATATCTGAATGAGAGTAAAACAGATAAATTTTTGTCTACTTACAGATTCTGTTCCAGGTCGATATCTATCTTTTTAATTTGTCTACTGAATCAAAATCATCTACATTGAAAGATTACAATTCAGTTTCAAGTCATTTTCTGCTTTCTATTATTTTATTTATTTTCAATTATTTTCTACTGATTTTGATTCCTTCTGTCGATGTCAATTGGCTATAAAACAAAATACAAGTGAATCATAATACTGTGGTAATTGTTAATTATCACGTTATATAGGTTTACTACTGCAATTCATAAATGAAAACGGAAAAATTGAAGGAACTGACTCAGTCCCTCTGTTCTTGAACATTTTTATCAAAAGCTCGATTTTAAATGAATTCCAAAAATCTAATAATGCAGAGTTGTTATAAAGTATTTAATCAAACTGTCTATGAGTTTTCAAGTCTCAATTCAACTAATTGAATTCGAATTTTTAAGTGAAAGCTACGTTTTTAAAAAGTCAAACGATGTGTTCTTCGTAAAATTCGAACGTGTTTTGATATTTTGAGTTCAATTGAAGAATTAAACAGATTCTATGAATGATTTGAAGCATATCTCGTGTGGAAGTCATAAGCTAAAAGTGTCCAAATTTTAAAATCATTAATCGAGTTCTTCATCCCCATCGTGAAGTTAACTACTGTATTATTTAAATTTTTTTCTTTCTTTTTCTAATTGACTCAAATCACCAAAACCGTCCGTTTCTGTTTCATTTGTAATACCTAAACCCAACCTAAAATTCACAATTATGATTTGTTATGGCTGTGATTGAATAAAAGGATTGAAGAAGGGGAGCACAGTTTGTACAGGTTAAATAGTTTTAGTTTAAGATATAAATCAGAAAAGATTAGATAGAGTAATGGTTTGATGGGTTTTCGGTTTAGCGAGAGGTCGGGGGTTCGAGCCCGGGCGACGACAGTTTTTAAAAAAAAGCATGTTTTAAGGTAGTTTTCATTTTTAAATTTATTATTATTATTATTATTATTATTATTATTATTATTATTATGATTACAATTATTATTGTTATTATTAAGATTATTATTATTATTATTGTTATTATTGGTATTATAATTATTATTATTAGTATTATCATAATTATAAGTATTATAACCATTATTATTATTATAATTAGTCTTATAAGTATTATTAATATATTTATTATTGTTAATTTTATAATTTAATTATTATTATTATTATTATTGTGACTATTATTATTAATATTATTATTATTACACTTATCATTATTATTATTATTATTATTATTATCATTAAATATTAGAATTATTATTATTATTAGTAAGTATTATGAATATTAGCTATTATTGTTATTATTACTAATATAAGTATTAGTTAACAATTATTATTATTATTATTATTATCATAACCCTAGTTACAATTATAATAATAATAATAATTATTATTATTATTATTGTTATTACTAATATTATTATCAATATAAGTATTATTATTAAGTAATATGATTATTAATATTATCATTATTAATATCAAAAACTACCTTTTTAAGCAGATACATATTTTGTACATAAAATATACTTATTACATATATACTATAATTATATTAAAATTTCACATAACTATATATATCAAACCTATTAATATTATTTATAGAAATACTTACAAATAACAAATTATCGATTTTTAAATATAACATTTAAACAATTATGTACATAAATATAGATATATTAATATAACTATATAAATATTAACCATTTTGAATATTACACAAATTAAATATACATAATATATAAATTAAAGATATAATAAATAAATTTGTTCAGTTACGATTATATGTTTTAATATATATATACGAATGATATAGGTTCGTGAATTCGAGGCCAACCCTGCATTATTCAGTTTCGTCATATGTATTTTTACTACAAAATACAGTATTGTGAGTTCATTTGATTCCCTTTTACTCTTTACATTTTTGGGACTGAGAATACATGCGCTGTTTTTATAACTGCTTTATTAAATACTTTTGAAATATATTTTTGAACTCTGAATACATGAGATGCTTTTATAAATGTTTGACGAGATAGACACAATTATGCAGACAGAAGTTCTGTGGATTATTATTAAATTAGTTGGATGTTATAATTGCCACTAATTGTTGTGAATATTTTCCCCTGATTATTATTGCTTGGTAACCTAAGAATTAGAATCGGGTATGGCCCTAATTCACGCGAATCCTAAAGGTAGCTACCGGGTTTAACACCCCTACCCAGAATGTTCACTGGACGGAAGAGTTAGTGGGCGTGGTGTTTAGTACTTCGAAGTTTATATATTACACAGATGAGTTTGGGGATATTATTGATGCGCATTATATGTTAAGGTCGGTTACCATGTTGAGCAATAAAATTGAAATGAATGTTATGTATCGAGAGAATGATTTTTATACACAGGTTATGTTTATTAGTTTTGTGCACGAGATATGTGCACGATTATTTAAAAATCGTGAGGCAACCTACGGGGAAGAAAAGGATACGAACCTACTCTGCTAAGCATTATGAAAAATGGTTTCGTACACGAGATAGGTGTACTGTATTGGAATCTTGTGGTCTATCAAAATGTTGAATTTTATTGTTTACGATAAACTTATGAACTCACCCACCTTTTGGTTGACACTTTAAAGCATGTTTATTCTCATGTATGAAAGAAATCTTCTGCTGTGCATTAGCTCATTCTAGAGATATTACTTGGAGTCATTCATGACATATTCAAAAGCTGTTGCATTCGAGTCGTTGAGTTTATCAAGATTATTACTAGGTCAATTATAGTTGGATATATTATGAAATGGTATGCATGCCGTCAACTTTCGATGTAATGAAAGTTTGTCTTTTAAAAACGAATGCAATGTTTGTAAAATGTATCATATAGAGGTCAAGTACCTCGCGATGTAACCAAATGTAATGTATTCGTCCAGATGGATTAGGACGGTTCGTTAAAGGAATTCGGAGTGTCCCGATTTGTATGGTGATCAAGTGAAGAAGTTAGAGAAAGCAGCGGGTACGGCTAGGGTTTGAAACTACTTGATGACCAATGATGAAGCCAAACAATCCAACGAAGTTGTCTCAAGTACTTTCATGGTTAACTCTAATCCAGCGAGGATACTTTTTGATAGTGGTGCTAATTTGTCGTTTGTGTCTCTGCGATTTGTGCCTAAGCTTAACAAACCGCTAGCTAAGTTAAATCAACTGGTAGAAGTCGAAATAGCGGATGGTAAGACGGTGCTAGGGGTTGATGTGTGTAATGATTGTAATGTTGTGTTTGGTGCCGAAACCTTCAAAATTGATCTCATCCCGATGATGTTGGGTGAGTTTGATATTGTCATTGGTATGGATTGGCTCAATCGTTATAGTGCCGATATCGCATGCCATGAAAAGTCGATTCGTGTGAAGACCCCAAGTGGGGGAGAGTTAATTATTCATGGTGAAAAACGAAGAAGACTTGTGCCATTATGCACTTATGCATGGGCACGTCGTTTCCTTAGTGGTGGTGGCATGGCTTTTCTTACCCATGTAGTTGATACTCGTGAAGACCCACCATCCATTCGCTAAATTTCGGTGGTTAGTAAATTTGAAGACATTTTTCTGGACGAATTACCGGGTGTTCCGGCGGAAAGACAAGTTAAATTTCGCATTGTGTTGGTTCCGGGTGCTACTCCCATTGCTAAAACTCCCTATCATTTAGCATCGATAGAAATGCAAGAATTGTTAAATCAAACCCAAGAGTTGCTTGAAAAGGGTTTTATCCGACCGAGTGCTTCGCCATGGGGCGCTCCGGTTTTATTCGTGAAGAAGAAAGATGGTAGTATGCAGATTTGCATCGATTATCGGGAGTTGAATAAAGTGACAATCAATAATCGTTATCCATTGCCTCGGATTGACGATTTTTTTGATCAACTCCAAGGCGCGACTTATTTTTCTAAAATTGACTTATGGTCCGGTTATCACCAAATGCGTGTCCGTGAGGAAGATTGATATCGCATATTTCATACGCGTTTTCCTTAGCGATATCGGGCACATTTTGGTCCTTTTGGATACGATTTGGTGTTATTTCGATAAGTGTTGTGAAAGTTCGAGTTCTAGGACCAAGGAGATGAATTTTGAAGATATTTGATGGTTTTAATGATTTTCTATGGAAACGAGTGAAAGAGGTTGGTTCGATTCAAGTTTGGACGAATATTAGTGAGTTTTTAGCTCGGAATCTGCAAAAGAGGCCTGAAGCGCCGCTTAGAAAGGTGGAGCGCCACTCCAGTAGACTAGAAAATCAAGTCGAGAGCTTTCAAAATGCCAGAAATCAGGAATACAGCATATGGAGCGCCGCTCCATATGTGGAGCGCCGCTCCACCTTCAGCCGGGGTCATATTTTACCTATTTTTACCCTAATTATTCATTATTGCATCAGACGAATTCCAGCAGCTTTTTGACAAAAAAGGGTGATTTTTGGGGAACCCCAAGATCATTCTAACACATCAATCATTTCGGAAACGCGTCTCGATCCGTTCATCATTCAAGAACACAATTTTCATTAGGTTTAATTCTTATCATCATTATGAATACACTTAATTGTTTATTTGTGATTTTGGTTTTAGTCATGGTTGGCTAAGCACTTAAATGTTTGTCTAGATTGAATATTCGTATGTGTTTGGATGATACTTTAAAGTTTGATTTGATTAATGCATGATAATTATGAGTTTTGATTAAGAACCATTCTTGTGGGTGTTGATTATTGTTACTAGGTTGATTAGTGATCTTGTTTGAACAAAGGGAACCCTGTTTCAATTTAGTACACTAGTTTTTAATTGATTTATCTTAACCAATTGAGTGCTTACTAGACCAAGGAGGGTAAACCGGGTAACAAAGATTAAACAAAATAGGGGTGAATTGTGTGGAGCGAACGCGTAACCAATTGAATCTTAATCTTATAATTAGTTAATTACTAAGTCACAAACGAAAGAGGTCTTTGATAAAAGGGAACCCTAAGCCAATAAATCTAAGTTTGACGTGTTTACTAAAAGAGAACTCTGGGTAAACCGGCTCTGTAGTTGCATGTATTGATAAATCGAACTAGAGCTTAATAACTAATCATCCGACACTGCGAATAGGAGATCTAGGCAAACATTCTTTTATCTATTGAATTCGAATATCTTTACTTTTAGTTGAGTCTGCATTTACTTTCCTATAAACTTTAAAACATAAAAATATTGTCTTTTACTTTTAAATCAATCTTGATTTGGCTAATCGTTAAACAGCCACAAAACAAACTATATCGTACTCTCAATTTTCATAGATTAACTTAGTTTATTTTTATTAGTTACAATCTTAATTCTCACGTTTAAACTGTCCTTGGAATGATTTCGGAATTACCAACTTTATACTATTGCACGATCGGGTACACTGCCCGTTAGTGTGTAGTAATCTTTAAACCGGCATTTTCCAAGATAAATTATATACTAGATTTCACAAATCAAGTTTTTGGCGCCGCTTCCGGGGACAGTTGTGTTGAAAATTAAGATTGTTATCTAATTGTTCTTAGTTTAGTTTAGTTATAGTTTATTATTTCTTTTCGTTTATTCTCAGTTGATTCGGTGCGTTTAATCAGTTGTTAGTTGTGATTTCGCAGATAACAGGTAGTGCATGCCACATACGCGTTCTTCTAATTCTCTTATTCTTCAACCGTTTGACGAACTCGAAAGAGAGTTATTCAGAGCGTTAAGTCAAGAGCAACAGTCTACAGTGGATTCATCTTTTTCTTCTAGTGTTAATATAATTAATTTGGGTAGTAGTTATGAGACTGTGGTGCCCGATACACCACCTGAAATCAAAGAAGAAGAAGAATCTTGTGTTTCATTTGATCTTTTCGAGACTGAAGAGATGGCTGAACAACCAAATCGTCCTCAGACTATGGCAGAAAAGTTGAAGGCCACCCGAGCTGGCCAAGGCAATTCGATTACTCAACCGAACATCACTCAGCCTTTTCAAATTACAGGTCCGATTCTGAGTTTGATTTCTTCTGACTGCCAATTTCATGGCAAGGATAGTGAGGATGCTAACGAGCATCTTCGTATTTTCAATGATGTTTGCAACTTGTTCGAGCTGCATGAGGTTGCCGATACTTCGATCAATACAAGGCTTTTTCCCTGGACTCTTAAGGGAGAAGCTAAGAGATGGTTAGATAAGCAGCCAGAGGGAGCGATTACCTCGTGGGAAGTTTTGGTGGATAAGTTTTTAGCAAAGTTTTTCCCTGCGTCTCGAGCTACTAGACTTCAAGCAGATATTTCGCAATTCAGACAAAAGAGCAGTGAGACATTGTTTGATGCTTGGGACTGTTATTCTAATATGTTACGCTCGTGTCCGCAACACGGGTTGAATGATTTACAAAAGGTCCAGATTTTCTATAAGGGGTGTGACATACCAACTTGTCAGAGTATAGATCAAGCAGCAGGTGGAACTTTAATGGATAAGACCTAAGAAGAGGCACTAGAGATTAATGAAAAGCAAGCCGCCTACACTCACGAATGGCATCAAGATCATGAGTCAACTCGTTCAGTGTCAGTTAAGAGAACCGAAACCACTGGTGTGTATGATGATTATGGGTCTATTAATGCTAAGTTAGACAAATTTGGTAGACACTTGGAGAAGTTGGAGAAGGACATGCATGGTATTAAGGTTGATTGTGAATTTTACGGGGGATTACACTTAGGAAAAGATTGTGATTCAGGTTTGACTATGAACCAGAAAGAAGAGATCGCTTATATTAGTCAATAGAACAACAATCAGTTTCAGGGACGTGTGCAGTTTAATAGGAATTTCAGCAATCCCTATAATCCTCAAGGTAATCAAGGTTCGAGGTTCCAGCCAGGATCTAGTGGAGGATATCAACAGCAAGCTCCCGGGTATTTTCAAAAGCCCCAAGCCGAAGAAAAAAATCCAACCTTGAAGCTATGATCGAAAAGCTTGTGATGTCTCAAACTCAGCTTGTTACTACTATTACTCAAAACAATGAGAAGAATGATCAAATGTTTCGAAATCAACAAGCGGCTATTCAGAATTTGGAGAAACAAATTGGTCAACTTGCTAATCAGAATAATGAGAGGAAACCGGGGGAGTTACCGAGTAAGACAGATAATAACCCGAAGAATGGGCACGTTAATGCTATCACCACCCGCAGTGGTTTAGCATATGATCCACCGAGGAAGCCCGATGAGTATGATTTGCGAGTGCCGTTGGTTAAGGATAGTGAGCCGATTGTTTTTAGTGAACCGGAGGGGGAAAAGGAGCCGGAATAGGTGATTGAGAAAGTTGTGAGGGTACCGGAAACTGTTGCTGCCAAATCGGTAGTTAAAGAGTATCAACCACTGCTCCCATTCCCGAGGAAGCAGAGATTAGAGAAGCTTAAGGCGGAAAAGTCCAAGTTCATGGACTTGATTAAAAAAGTTAATATAAATTTTCCTTTTATTGATGTGATTGCAGGTATGCCCAAGTATGCAAGGTTTCTTAAGGACTTGCTAACTAACAGGAAGAAGCTGGAGAACGTGTCTTCAGTCAGGTTGAATGCCGCATGCTTAGCGGTAGTTTCAAACAAGCTTCCCGAGAAGCTTGAGGATCCTGGGAGTTTCACCATCCCTTGTTTACTGAGTAATTTGGATTGTATGAGGGCGTTGGCAGATTTGGGGGCTAGCATAAATTTAATGCCCTATTCTATTTACTTAAAGCTAGACCTCAGGGAGTTGAAACCCACGCGTATGGCTATTCAGCTAGCTGACCGCTCTATTAAATTCCCTCGTGGAATTATAGAGAATATGCTAGTTAAGACCGGGTCGTTGGTTTTCTCGGCCGATTTCGTGGTGTTGGATATGGAAGTGGATGAGAGGATTCCACTGATTTTGGGTCGGCCATTTTTAAATACGGCTAGATGTATCATTGATGTTTATGGCTAACAGTTGACCCTTAGGATAGATGATTTGCATGCAACTTTCTCAATCGACCATGCTTTAAAATACCGTGCCTACACTGATGATACATGTTATTTTCTTAACATTGTGAATGTACAATCTAAGTTTTTGTAGGAATTCCCAGAGTTACAGGGTTCAGGAGAATGTTCATTGGTTAAAATTGATGAAGAGTTGCAGGTTGAGGAGGTGGATATTTTGACCACCTTGATGGAAAATGGCTATGAGCCAACTGAGGAGGAGTTCAAAGAACTCGAACGTGATGTGGATTACCGGAGCAAGTCTTTGAAGAACCTCATGAGTTAGAATTGAAGCCACTTCCAGATCATTTGGAATACGCTTATTTGCAGGAGGAATCTAAGCTCCCGGTAATTATTTCTTCTTCTCTTACTACAGGTCAGAAAACTGAGCTTGTAACCATGCTGCAGGCCCATAAACCGGCCATTGCATGGAAAATTCACGACATTAAGGGTATTAGTCCCTCCTATTGCACCCACAAAATCCTAATGGAGGATAACTCCAAACTTGTGGTGCAACGACAAAGGAGGTTGAAACCGCACATGCAAGATGTCGTGAAGAAAGAGATCATTAAGCTCCTCGATGCAGGTCTGATTTACCCGATTTCTGATAGTCCGTGGATTTGCCCGGTACACTGTGTACCTAAGAAAGGTGGTATGACTGTTACTACTAATGATAAAAATGAGTTAATTTCCACTCGAACTGTCACGGGGTGGCGTGTTTGTATTGACTACCGGAAGGTGAACGACGCCACACGCAAAGACCACTTCCCGTTACCTTTCATGGATCAAATGCTAGAGAGGTTAGCGGGAAACAGCTTTTATTGTTTTCTTGAAGTTTTTTGGGCTATTTCCAAATTCCTATCTCGCCCGAGGACCAGGAGAAAACTACTTTCACGTGCGCGTATGGCACATTCTCATACCGACGCATGCCCTTTGGCCTTTGCAATGCTCCGGCCACTTTTCAAAGGTGCATGATGGCCATATTCCATGATATGATAGAGGATTGCATGGAGATGTTCATGGATGACTTTTTGGTCTTCGGTGTTTTGATTCATGCCTTCTTAATTTAGAACGGATGTTGGAAAGGTGTAAGAAGTCTAATCTTGTGCTTAATTGGGAAAAGTGTCATTTCATGTTTCAAAGGGGCATAATTCTCGGGCACAAGATTTCTAAGAATGGAATTGAGGTGGATCTCGTGAAGGTAACAGCTATTAAGAACCTTCCACCTCCCACCGATGTTAAGGGTGTTCGGAGTTTTCTCGGGCACGCCGGTTTTTACCGGCGATTCATTAAGGATTTTTCTAAAATTGCTAACCCGATGAACAAACTCCTCGAAAAGGACGCGCCTTGGAATTTCTCTGATGAGTGCCAAAAGAAAATCGATCTTCTTAAGGAGAAACTCATCAATGCACCCATCATAATTGCTCTGAATTGGTATCTTCTATTCGAGCTTATGTGCGATGCGTCTGATTTTGCTGTTGGCTCTGTTTTGGGCCAAAGGGTCGAGAAACATTTCCGACCCATTTACTATGCAATCAAGACCTTGCAAGGAGCACAATTGAATTATACTACCACTGAAAAGGAGCTCTTAGCGGTGGTCTTTTCATTTGATAAGTTCTGGTCGTACTTAGTCTTGTCTAAGACTATTGTTTTTACGGACCATTCTGCTCTTAAGTACCTATTTTCGAAACCGGATGCAAAACCTCGACTGCTTAGATGGATCTTGCTTTTGTAAGAATTTGATATCGAGATCCGGGATAAGAAGGGTGCTGAAAATCTAGTGGCTGACCACTTGTCTAGACTCGAGAATCCAAATCTCGAAATCCTTCACGAGTCGAGTATCCATGATAATTTTCCCGATGAATATCTCATGGCGATGGACAAGGTGGACGAGCCATGGTACGTGGACATTGCCAATTATCTCGTTGGGGGATTCTTAGAAAAAGGGTGGTCACATCAAAAGAGGAAGAAATTCTTCAGTGACCTTAAGTATTATTTCTGGGAGGACCCCTATCTTTTTCATTGTTGCCTCGATGGGGTTATCCGCCGGTGTGTTTCCGGTGAAGAGTGTATGCGTATTTTAAATGAGTGCCATAGTGGGCCTACCGGTGGGCATTTTGGACCCCAAATCACGGGGCATAAAGTCTATGATGCCGGTTTCTTTTGGCCGACAATTTTCAAGGATGCCCACCGGATTTGCAAATTGTGCGATTCTTGTCAAAGGGCCGGTAAAGTCACCAAACGGGATGAGATGCCTCAACAAAGCATCCAAGTTTGCGAAGTATTTGACGTTTGGGGGATTGACTTTATGGGGCCATTTCCAAAATCTCATAATTATAGTTACATACTCGTTGCCATTGACTACGTGTCTAAATGGGCCGAAGCGCAAGCTTTAGCTACAAACGATGCACGAGTTGTGATTTCTTTCCTTCAGCATTTATTCTCTCGATTTGGAACTCCTAAAGCTTTGATTAGCGATAGGGCTACTCATTTTTGTAACGCCCAAATGGAGAAGGTGTTGAAGCTATATGGAGTTCTCCATAAATTTTCTACTTCGTACCATCCCCAAACGAGCGGACAAGTTGAGAATACCAATCGAGCTCTTAAAAGAATTCTTGAGAAAACTGTGGGGTCGAATCCGAAGGAGTGGGCAAATAAACTCGATGAAGCTTTGTGGGCGTTTTAAACCGCCTACAAAACGCCAATTGGTACCACTCCTTATCGGTTGGTTTATGGGAAAGCTTGCCATCTCCCGTTGGAGATTGAGCATAAGGCGATGTGGGCACTTAAAAAGTGCAATTTGGATTTGAAGGAAGCCGGATGCCTAAGGGCGGGACAATTGAATGAGCTTGGTGAATTACGCCTTGATGCGTATGAAAATTCATTAATTTATAAAGAGAAAACCAAGCAATGGCATGATAGAAGGTTAAAGGGTCCGAAAGAGTTTAATGACGGCGATCGAGTGCTTTTGGTCAACTCTAGATTGAAGCTTTTACAGGAAAAACTTAAGTCCCGGTGGACGGGACCATTTGAGGTTGTTAAGGTGTACCCATACGGTGCGATTGAGTTGAAAAATGCGAGTGGTACTACCTTTAAGGTTAACGGACATCGAGTGAAGAAATATTTCGATGGTCCGTTGGAGATTGATGACGGGGTTCACGTTGAACCCGATCCTAACGTCACTTGAGTTTGGTAACGAGTCTTGTGAATGACTCGGTAATAAACTTCACATTGTTGTAGAGTTTGTAAGTTTTTGTGCTTGTTTGATGATATGTGCAATATGATCGTGCTCGGCTTTTTGTTTGGGTTGTTTGTTGGTTTTTAGGTTGAGTAAATGGGTTAAAATGGCTTAAAATGCGAAATTCTGGATTATCAGCACTTGGAGCGCCGCTCCAAACCATTGAGCGCCGCTCAGATGGTACGTACCTGATGTACCAGATGTTTAAAAACCCTCGACATGATTTTTTAGCGTACTGGAGCGCCGCGCGAGTGTTTGGAGCGCCGCGCGATTACTGGAGCGCCGCTCCATTTGACTGTCGGGCAGGGGTTGTTTGTTTTTTAATATAAAAAAAACCAAGATTTACAACCACACAAAGGGAAGACGGGTTTACAGCCTTTTTACACCCAAACAACTATTTCTATTTCACTCTCTTTATCTTTTCTTCACCTACAAACACCTAGATCTAAAAATCCTAAATTCTTAAACTTAAATTTCTTGTCTAATTACTTCCTCATCTTGCAAGAATGGCTCCCACTAAGGTTCGAATTTGTTTTCTATCTTGCTAATTTCATCTAATTTTGTGTATTTGCTTGCTTAATCTTTGATTTACATGATGAATTAGTGTGGGGTTTGTTTAATTGGGGTTTTGTGTTCTAATTAGTAATGGGTTTTGTTAGATTATCATTGTATGCTTTGAATTCATGATTAATCTTGTGTTTTTAGAAGTTATACTTGAACCTAGGGTTTGTGTGTTTGAGAATCCGAATTTGTAAGTGAAAAAGGAGTTACTTGTTTGAAATTGTTCTTGTTCTTGAGTTGATGATATGTTTTTGCACTAGTGTGGGGTTGTGTTCATATGGGCGGGTCATGTTGGTTTGATTGACTTGTGCTATATTTGGTTTAATTATTTATGATGCCATGCTAGAAGAGACATAACTTGTGTTTTGTGATGAGATGAGTAGTTTGATAGTAGTTATTTGAATTGGTAAAAAGTTAGCAAACATGATGAACTTTATTGGATTTAAGAAAGTTAAAAGTGTTATGAGTATTCATGTTTGACATGTTTTGGTATGGTTGTTGTGTGCTATGTTTGAAGAGATAATTTGATATGCATAGATTTGAGCTATTGGCATGTTTACGTATGTTACTCGGTTAACTTGGTGATTATCTTTAAAGTGACTTGGCATGTAACATGTTTTGGATGTGCTGGGACTTTGGTGCTTATTATTTTGACTAACACTAACTTTTGAGTTTGGTGTTTTGGTTTCTTTATTTGTTTCATGTGTGTAGAGATCGCGAGGCAACACCGAACAACCAAGACAACCACCAAATAATCCAGAGCTATGGTTGTCACAAATCTATAATGATGAGGATTTGGAAGAACGATTCACGATTAATAGCGCCCGTCCGATCGAACTAACTTATTACTTGGATTGGATGCAACTCACAGCTTTGGGTAACAATATTGTTAGGCGATTGCGTGGGTTTTTGTGGGTGACATATGCGGGTGAAGAATTGAGCCCATACGAACGGTTATTTGAAATTAATAAGGATATCTTTGAGCCATTAACTATAGAGTTCTTTTCCACTGTTAGTTGTAGACCGCGAGCCTCTCCGACTGAGGCAGATTTCTTGACATTCAGGTTAGGAGGGTTGGAGTGCAGCTTGAGTAAGATTGGGGTAGCTCGGGCGTTGGATTTATATCTCGAGTTAAATGACAACGATTTAAAGTGGTTCTTGGTACAGGGGAAGGTGTTTGGGCAGGAACCGTTTATTGAAAGTGATTATTGGTCAACAGTGGCGAAAGGTGATGCGGGTCCTTTTAGTTCAAGTAGGAGTGTTCAGTCAATGCTTCGACTTCCGGAGGACCGGATGATTTTTAAGATGATTGCTCACATGTTTATGACTAGAGGAAATGCGAATAAGATTCAGCGAAGAGATCTTTGGATTCTTCAACAGATTAAATTGCGAGAGCGGATTGACGTCCCTTATAAGTTAGGAGCATGGTTACAAGAGATTGGAACAGATAAACGAACAGAACGCCCGTTGTTAGGTGGGCACTTGGTGACTAGATTTGCACCGGTGTTTTTAGTCCCGACTAATAGGTGTAGTATGTTGGGGGTTGAGGCGATGCCCACTAATATTCTGTTTTTCTCAAAAGCTGAGTTTATCCGAAGAGGTCCACAAGGTTGGGTTTTGGGTGATGATGAGCAACAACAACCAGGAGACGGGGCTGGACATGGTTGTGGACGTGGAGGTAGTCAATCCACGTATGAGGCAGGTAGTTCGAGTGCAAACGTACCGGGTACGTGGTCCCTTAGTGAAAAAAGTTGGGATTCTCTGGTTAACAGCGTTGATGGGGTGCATTTGGAATATTGGGATAGTATGTCAGCGTATAATGCTCAGGTTGAGCATAATCAGAGGATGCTAGAGGAGCAGCGCAGGCATAACGAGGATATGAGGGTTTTGCACCAGAATAGTTATCGTGCGATTAACACAGCGCTGGGATAGTTCGGAACGGAGATGGGTCGTTTGGGTGAGCGAGTTGACAGGGTAGAGTATGATGTGAGGGGAATTCGGGCCCACAATCAGTGGGAGGTTCATCAGAGACAAATTCAAAGACAGATGCGTCAGAACCCGGAGGCTTATATTCAGACGCGGACTACCATTCTTGATTATACATCCGTTACTCCTCCGAGGCCAGATCCATCATATGACCCGTACCAGGCTTGTCAGGATACTTATGGTGTGGATTGGGACCTGTTCAGAGACTTGTGGCCCAGGAATGATTGATTGTTGAGCATGTCATGTTGTATTTGTTTAAAACTATTTCCTTTTTATTTAATCTGTACTTGAATAATTTTATTCTCTGATTTGTACTTTGAAATTTATTTGAGGGACAGGGCGTTTCGGCATCGGGTGGTGCCACCTGTCCTGTTATGTAGTTCGTTCATTTGTTTTTCTTTTCTTAGGTTTGTTGGTGAAATGATTTTTCAAGTCTGGCATTAAGTTCAGCAAAACTGCATGATTGATGATATTGGTGTGATGATCGGGAATGGACGATGTTCTTATGCTGGCAGTCAGTTCAGCGCCATCTGTCACTGGCATTCCGCGATCAGTGGTTAAGCTCGATAAGTTTTTATATTTTCTTTCTAACATAACCCTTTCGATTTTTTTTTATCTAATTTTGATCTCAAGTGATGGGGACATTACTTGATTTCAAGTGTGGGGTGGGGGATGTAAAATCTCTCGGGTTGGTTGTTAATGGAATCATCATCATATTAGTTTTGATTTAAAAAGACTTGACGTTTCACGGGTTTTGGTCGTAAAAAAAATGAAAAAATGAGGGGTAAAATAAAAAAAAATAGAAAAGTTAGTTTAAAAAAAAAGTAGAAAAACAATTGAAAATTCGGCCAAAAACTTTATTATGAAAATTGGCTTGGTATTTTATGGCATATTTCGTGATTTCAAAGAAGTCAAAATTGTCCCACATGTTCATTATCTTGGACATGAAATCCTACGAGTTCGGGAAATTCAATAGTAGGTCACCTGTACCAAAACGGGTGTAAACCGTGAGAGAGCGGTGATTGCATAGCGTGACTGTGACCGAATCACGTGCCAGATCAAAAACTTTTGGTTACTTGGTATAGCAGACTTCTGAAACTATATCATTTTATTATTGCATCATTTAATGGTGTGATATTGTGGGAAGAGGAGCTTAGAGCTTCACCAGTGTTGTCCTTTTTAATAACAATAGCTACGTGCTTGTGTTTGCTTAGACAACACAACCCATAGCCAAAAGCTATGGCACCCAAAGGTTTTTGGGATTTATACCGAGTGTCAATTGAAATAGATTGGCATTCCCTAGTGAGTCAGATCCACTCATTAAGGAAGTAAAGTCTTCCGACCGTTTCACTTGGTATGTATACCTCTTAAGATGTACCATTTCATTACCCATCATTTCACGATGAGTTACTGTTAGAGGTGAAAGTCTTGAACTTTCAAAACATGTTCATTATTTTGAATGTGAAATCCTACATGAACATAAAAATTCATACGTAGGTCATCTGCACCAAGGCGGGTGTCAATCGTATGAATGGTGATTGGTCGTGTGGTCGAAACCGGGCCATGCGCTAGATCGAAAACTTTAACAGGGCGATCCTCATTGTTTCTCCTAACAAGGACAATGTTGCACCCGTCCACTTTATTTAACCACACAGAATGTATCCATTCCATCTTAAAGGGATTCAAGTCTCCCGAACGACACACTTGCTGATTTGTTTCAGAAGTTGTAGTCCAGACCAGTTATAGGGTGACGAAAAATCTTGAAAAGTCATTGCTAAAATCGACTGGAAATCTACCAGGCCTCAACGTCAAACAGGGAAACTGGTAGTCAAAGCTTATCTCAATGAGAGAGATTTGCTAGCCAAATGGGAAGCGCACCATGATACACAAAATGTCAGTGATTGATCAGATTCCCAGTGGATAACCTCCGAAAAGGTAAGATATCAGCTTTTAAGCCTGATGATCCTCAATCTTTATGGTTGATTTAACGGATTAGATGATTACCTCATGATTATCGATGATATCTGGACGTAATGTGTACCCTCCTAAGCACATTATTTTAAGTACCAACATCTCACGATGTTAGGTACTGTGGGAGGCATTGGCTTGACCAATTGCGGGGTAGCCCGTTCGTTCTTTTTGACACATGCATTTGATTGTCATATCTTTGGTGTTTGGCTCCCACTTGATTCCCGGTTCCTTTGAAGACTTACATTATGGTTCAAGATTCTTTTCCTCATTTTATTTGGTACGCTATTCATGAAATGTCCCGTTCTTATTGATTAAAAACGTTCCATATTAATTGATTTCGTTGCGAGGTTTTGACCTCTATATGAGACGTTTTTCAAAGACTGCATTCATTTTAAAACAAACCATAACCTTTATTTCATCAATAAAGGTTTAAAAAGCTTTACGTAGATTATCAAATAATGATAATCTAAAATATCCTGTTTACACACGACCATTACATAATGGTTTACAATACAAATATGTTACAACAAAATAAGTTTCTTGAATGCAGTTTTTACACAATATCATACAAGCATGGACTCCAAATCTCGTCCTTATTTAAGTATGCGACAGCGGAAGCTCTTAATAATCACCTGAGAATAAACATGCTTAAAACGTCAACAAAAATGTTGGTGAGTTATAGGTTTAACCTATATATATCAAATCATAATAATAGACCACAAGATTTCATATTTCAATACACATCCCATACATAGAGATAAAAATCATTCATATGGTGAACACCTGGTAACCGACATTAACAAGATGCATATATAAGAATATCCCCATCATTCCGGGACACCCTTCGGATATGATATAAATTTCGAAGTACTAAAGCATCCGGTACTTTGGATGGGGTTTGTTAAGCCCAATAGATCTATCTTTAGGATTCGCGTCAATTAGGGTGTCTGTTCCCTAATTCTTAGATTACCAGACTTAATAACAAGGGGCATATTCAATTTCGATAATTCAACCATAGAATGTAGTTTCACGTACTTGTGTCTATTTTGTAAATCATTTATAAAACCTGCATGTATTCTCATCCCAAAAATATTAGATTTTAAAAGTGGGACTATAACTCACTTTCACAGATTTTTACTTCGTCGGGAAGTAAGACTTGGCCACTGGTTGATTCACGAACCTATAACAATATATACATATATATCAAAGTATGTTCAAAATATATTTACAACACTTTTAATATATTTTGATGTTTTAAGTTTATTAAGTCAGCTGTCCTCGTTAGTAACCTACAACTAGTTGTCCACAGTTAGATGTACAGAAATAAATCGTTAAATATTATCTTGAATCAATCCACGACCCAGTGTATACGTATCTCAGTATTGATCACAACTCAAACTAAATATATTTTGGAATCAACCTCAACCCTGTATAGCTAACTCCAACATTCACATATAGAGTGTCTATGGTTGTTCCGAAATATATATAGATGTGTCGACATGATAGGTCGAAACATTGTATACGTGTCTATGGTATCTCAAGATTACATAATATACAATACAAGTTGATTAAGTTATGGTTGGAATAGATTTGTTACCAATTTTCACGTAGCTAAAATGAGAAAAATTATCCAATCTTGTTTTACCCATAACTTCTTCATTTTAAATCCGTTTTGAGTGAATCAAATTGCTATGGTTTCATATTGAACTCTATTTTATGAATCTAAACAGAAAAAGTATAGGTTTATAGTTGGAAAAATAAGTTACAAGTCATTTTTGTAAAGGTAGTCATTTCAGTCGAAAGAACGACGTCTAGATGACCATTTTAGAAAACATACTTCCACTTTGAGTTTAACCATAATTTTTGGATATAGTTTCATGTTCATAATAAAAATAATTTTCTCAGAATAACAACTTTTAAATCAAAGTTTATCATAGTTTTTAATTAACTAACCCAAAACAGCCCGCGGTGTTACTACGACGGCGTAAATCCGGTTTTACGGTGTTTTTCGTGTTTCCAGGTTTTAAATCATTAAGTTAGCATATCATATAGATATAGAACATGTGTTTAGTTGATTTTAAAAGTCAAGTTAGAAGGATTAATTTTTGTTTGCGAACAAGTTTAGAATTAACTAAACTATGTTCTAGTGATTACAAGTTTAAACCTTCGAATAAGATAGCTTTATATGTATGAATTGAATGATGTTATGAACATCATTACTACCTTAAGTTCCTTGGATAAACCTACTGGAAAAGAGAAAAATGGATCTAGCTTCAATGGATCCTTGGATGGCTCGAAGTTCTTGAAGCAGAATCATGACACGAAAACAAGTTCAAGTAAGATCATCACTTGAAATAAGATTGTTATAGTTATAGAAATTGAACCAAAGTTTGAATATGATTATTACCTTGTATTAGAATGATAACCTACTATAAGAAACAAAGATTTCTTGAGGTTGGATGATCACCTTACAAGATTGGAAGTGAGCTAGCAAACTTGAAAGTATTCTTGATTTTATGAAACTAGAACTTTTGGAATTTATGAAGAACACTTAGAACTTGAAGATAGAACTTGAGAGAGATCAATTAGATGAATAAAATTGAAGAATGAAAGTGTTTGTAGGTGTTTTTGGTCGTTGGTGTATGGATTAGATATAAAGGATATGTAATTTTGTTTTCATGTAAATAAGTCATGAATGATTACTCATATTTTTGTAATTTTATGAGATATTTCATGCTAGTTGCCAAATGATGGTTCCCACATGTGTTAGGTGACTCACATGGGCTGCTAAGAGCTGATCATTGGAGTGTATATACCAATAGTACATACATCTAAAAGCTGTGTATTGTACGAGTACGAATACGGGTGCATACGAGTAGAATTGTTGATGATACTGAACGAGGATGTAATTGTAAGCATTTTTGTTAAGTAGAAGTATTTTGATAAGTATCTTGAAGTCTTTCAAAAGTGTATGAATACATATTAAAACACTACATGTATATACATTTTAACTGAGTCGTTAAGTCATCGTTAGTCGTTACATGTAAATGTTGTTTTGAAACCTTTAGGTTAACGATCTTGTTAAATGTTGTTAACCAAATGTTTATAATATCAAAAGAGATTTTAAATTATTATATTATCATGATATTATGATGTACGAATATCTCTTAATATGATATATATACATTAAATGTCGTTACAACGATAATCGTTACATATATGTCTCGTTTCAAAATCATTAAGTTAGTAGTCTTGTTTTTACATATGTAGTTCATTGTTAATATAATTAATGATATGTTTACTTATCATAATATCATGTTAACTATATATATAACCATATATATGTCATCATATAGTTTTTACAAGTTTTAACGTTCGTGAATCACCGGTCAACTTGGGTGGTCAATTGTCTATATGAAACCTATTTCAATTAATCAAGTCTTAACAAGTTTGATTGCTTAACATGTTGGAAACATTTAATCATGTAAATATCAATCTCAGTTAATATATATAAACATGGAAAAGTTCGGGTCACTACAGTACCTACCCGTTAAATAAATTTCGTCCCGAAATTTTAAGCTGTTGAAGGTGTTGACGAATCTTCTGGAAATAGATGCGGGTATTTCTTCTTCATCTGATCTTCACTCTCCCAGGTAAACTCGGGTCCTCTACGAGCATTCCATCGAACCTTAACAATTGGTATCTTGTTTTGCTTAAGTCTTTTAACCTCACGATCCATTATTTCGACGGGTTCTTCGATGAATTGAAGTTTTTCGTTGATTTGGATTTCATCTAACGGAATAGTGAGATCTTATTTAGCAAAACATTTCTTCAAATTCGAGACGTGGAAAGTGTTATGTACAGCCGCGAGTTGTTGAGGTAATTCTAGTCGGTAAGCTACTATTCCGACACGATCAATAATCTTGAATGGTCCAATATACCTTGGATTTAATTTCCCTCGTTTACCAAATCGAACAACGCCTTTCCAAGGTGCAACTTTAAGCATGACCATCTCTCCAATTTCAAATTCTATATCTTTTCTTTTAATGTCAGCGTAGCTCTTTTGTCGACTTTGGGCGGTTTTCAACCGTTGTTGAATTTGGATGATCTTCTCGGTAGTTTCTTGTATAATCTCCGGACCCGTAATCTGTCTATCCCCCACTTCACTCCAACAAATCGGAGACCTGCACTTTCTACCATAAAGTGCTTCAAATGGCGCCATCTCAATGCTTGAATGGTAGCTGTTGTTGTAGGAAAATTCTGCTAACGGTAGATGTCGATCCCAACTGTTTCCGAAATCAATAACACATGCTCGTAGCATGTCTTCAAGCGTTTGTATCGTCCTTTCGCTCTGCCCATCAGTTTGTGGATGATAGGCAGTACTCATGTCTAGACGAGTTCCTAATGCTTGCTGTAATGTCTGCCAGAATCTTGAAATAAATCTGCCATCCCTATCAGAGATAATAGAGATTGGTATTCCATGTCTGGAGACGACTTCCTTCAAATACAGTCGTGCTAACTTCTCCATCTTGTCATCTTCTCTTATTGGTAGGAAGTGTGCTGATTTGGTGAGACGATCAACTATTACCCAAATAGTATCAAAACCACTTGCAGTCCTTGGCAATTTAGTGATGAAATCCATGGTAATGTTTTCCCATTTCCATTCCGGGATTTCGGGTTGTTGAAGTAGACCTGATGGTTTCTGATGCTCAGCTTTGACCTTAGAACACGTCAAACATTCTCCTACGTATTTAGCAACATCGGCTTTCATACCCGGCCACCAAAAATGTTTCTTGAGATCCTTGTACATCTTCCCCGTTCCAGGATGTATTGAGTATCTGGTTTTATGAGCTTCTCTAAGTACCATTTCTCTCATATCTCCAAATTTTGGTACCCAAATCCTTTCAGCCCTATACCGGGTTCCGTCTTCCCGAATATTAAGATGCTTCTCCGATCCTTTGGGTATTTCATCCTTTAAATTTCCCTCTTTTAAAACTCCTTGTTGCGCCTCCTTTATTTGAGTAGTAATGTTATTATGAATCATTATATTCATAGATTTTACTCGAATGGGTTCTCTGTCCTTCCTGCTCAAGGCATCGGCTACCACATTTGCCTTCCCCGGGTGGTAACGAATCTCAAAGTCGTAATCATTCAACAATTCAATCCACCTACGCTGCCTCATATTCAGTTGTTTCTGATTAAATATGTGTTGAAGACTTTTGTGGTCGGTATATATAATACTTTTGACCCCATATAAGTAGTGCCTCCAAGTCTTTAATGCAAAAACAACCGCGCCTAATTCCAAATCATGCGTTGTATAATTTTGTTCGTGAATCTTCAATTGTCTAGATGCATAAGCAATCACCTTCGTTCGTTGCATTAATACACAACCGAGACCTTGCTTTGATGCATCACAATAAATCACAAAATCATCATTCCCTTCAGGCAATGACAATATAGGTGCCGTAGTTAGCTTTTTCTTCAATAACTGAAACGCTTTCTCTTGTTCATCATTCCATTCAAATTTCTTCCCTTTATGCGTTAATGCAGTCAAGGGTTTTGCTATTCTGGAAAAGTCTTGGATGAACCTTCTGTAGTAACCAGCTAGTCCTAAAAACTGGCGTATGTGTTTCGGAGTTTTCGGGGTTTCCCACTTTTCAACAGTTTCTATCTTTGCCGGATCCACCTTAATACCTTCTTTGTTCACTATGTGATCGAGGAATTGAACTTCTTCCAACCAAAATGCACACTTTGAAAACTTAGCGTACAATTCTTCCTTCCTCAATACTTCTAACACCTTTCTCAAATGTTCACCGTGTTCTTGGTCATTCTTTGAGTAAATAAGTATGTCATCAATGAAAACAATGACAAACTTGTCAAGGTATGGTCCACACACTCGGTTCATAAGGTCCATGAACACAGCTGGTGCATTAGTTAAACCAAACGGCATGACCATAAACTCGTAATGACCGTAACGTGTTCTGAAAGCAGTCTTTGAAATATCATCTTCTTTCACCCGCATTTGATGATACCCGGAACGTAAGTCAATCTTTGAATAAACAGACGAGCCTTGTAGTTGATCAAATAAGTTGTCGATTCTCGGTAGTGGGTAGCGATTCTTGATGGTAAGTTTTTTCAACTCTCGGTAGTCGATACACAACCTGAATGTACCATCTTTCTTCTTGACAAACAAAACAGGAGCTCCCCAAGGTGATGTGCTTGGTCGAATGAAACCACGCTCTAAAAGTTCTTGTAATTGGCTTTGCAGTTCTTTCATCTCGCTGGGTGCGAGTCTGTAAGGAGCACGAGCTATTGGTGCAGCTCCTGGTACAAGATCTATTTGAAATTCAACGGATCGATGTGGGGGTAATCCCGGTAATTCTTTCGGAAATACATCGGGAAATTCTTTTGCGACGGGAACATCATTGATGCTCTTTTCTTCAGTTTGTACTTTCTCGACGTGTGCTAGAACAGCATAGCAACCTTTTCTTATTAGTTTTTGTGCCTTCAAATTACTAATAAGATGTAGCTTCGTGTTGCCCTTTTCTCCGTACACCATTAAGGGTTTTCCTTTTTCTCGTATAATGCGAATTGCATTTTTGTAACAAACGATCTCTGCTTTCACTTCTTTCAACCAGTCCATACCGATTATCACATCAAAACTCCCTAACTCTACTGGTATCAAATCAATCTTAAATGTTTCGCTAACCAGTTTAATTTCTCGATTCCGACATATATTATCTGCTGAAATTAATTTACCATTTGCTAATTCGAGTAAAAATTTACTATCCAAAGGCGTCAATGGACAACTTAATTTAGCACAAAAATCTCTACTCATATAGCTTCTATCCGCACCCGAATCAAATAAAACGTAAGCAGATTTATTGTCAATAAGAAACGTACCCGTAACAAGCTCCGGGTCTTCCTGTGCCTCTGCCGCATTAATATTGAAAACTCTTCCGCGGCCTTGTCCATTCGTGTTCTCCTGGTTCGGGAAATTTCTAATAATGTGGCCCGGTTTTCCACATTTATAACAAACTACATTGGCATAGCTTGCTCCGACACTACTTGCTCCGCCATTACTCGTTCCGACACCATTTGTTCCTTTTGTTCTATTAACCCCTGGTCCGTAGACCTCACACTTCACCGCGCTATGACCATTTCTTTTACACTTGTTACAAAATTTGGTGCAGAACCCCGAGTGATACTTTTCACACCTTTGGCATAGCTGTTTCTGATTGTTGTTGTTGTTGCGGTTATTATTATTGTTGGGATGATTGTTGGAGTTGCTGTTGTTGTTGTTGTTGTTGTTGTTGTTGTTGTTGTTGTTGAGCCGTTTGTTGTAGTTGCGATTGATGTTGCGATTGTTGTTGTTGTTGTATTGGTGATTCTTATCACCATTTTCCTCCCACTTTCTTTTGACTTGCTTCACATTGGCCTCTTCAGCAGTCTGTTCTTTAATTCTTTCTTCAATCTGGTTCACTAGTTTGTGAGCCATTCTACATGCCTGTTGTATGGAGGCGGGCTCGTGTGAACTTATATCTTCCTGGATTCTTTCCGGTAATCCTTTCACAAACGCGTCGATCTTCTCTTCCTCATCTTCGAATGCTCCCGGACACAATAGGCACAATTCTGTGAATCGTCTTTCGTACGTGGTTATATCAAATCCTTGGGTTCGTAACCCTCTAAGTTCTGTCTTGAGCTTATTGACCTCGGTTCTGGGACGGTACTTCTCGTTCATCAAGTGCTTGAATGCTGACCACGGTAGTGCGTACGCATCATCTTGTCCCACTTGCTCTAGATAGGTATTCCACCATGTTAACGCAGAACCTGTGAAGGTATGCGTAGCGTACTTCACTTTGTCCTCTTCAGTACACTTACTTATGGCAAACACCGATTCGACCTTCTCGGTCCACCGTTTCAATCCGATCGGTCCTTCGGTTCCATCAAATTCCAAAGGTTTGCAGGCAGTGAATTCTTTGTAGGTGCATCCTACACGATTTCCTGTACTGCTAGATCCAAGGTTATTGTTGGTATGTAGCGCAGCCTGTACTGCGGCTATGTTTGAAGCTAGAAAAGTACGGAATTCCTCTTCATTCATATTCACGGTGTGTCGAGTAGTCGGTGCCATTTCCTTCAAAATAGTTAAATGGAACAAGTTAATCATACAGAATATTAAGAGTAGTTAATAGTATTTCGTAGCATAATATGAACTCATTTATAAAAGCTTTTTCTTCATATTAGCGTTTTATAAGTTTAAATTCGGGTAGTACCTACCCGTTAAGTTCATACTTAGTAGCTAATATACAATTCAACTACTACAATTCTATATGAAAAACTGATTATAATAATATTTCGCGTTCAAACTTTTACACAATATTTTACAAACTTACAATACCGCTTATTTTACATATAGCATGAAATATAGCACACAATAAATTTGATACAAGATGGTTGTGAAGATAATTCTAGCTAGTACACAAGTCGTTCAGCAAAGGCAATAAAGACACGTAATTCATACGTCCAGAAACAAGTCATGCATTCTGGTTTTACTAGGATTACTTCCCATCCTTGGTCTTGTGGAACATAACCGTTATGGCCGTTGATAAGACAGCGTGTTGTAACGTCGTCAAAGGGACGAGGGTTACGTAATGTCCAACAGTCCCGTAATAATCTAAAAACCTCATTTCTTACCCCAATTACCGACTCCTTCACTTGTGGAAATGTTTTGTTTAATAGTTGTAGCCCAATGTTCTTGTTCTCACTTTGGTTAGAAGCGAACATTACTAATCCGTAAGCATAACATGCTTCTTTATGTTGCATGTTAGCCGCTTTTTCTAAATCACGAAGTCCAATATTCGGATATATTGAGTCAAAATAATTTCTTAACCCGTTGCGTAAAATAGCATTTGGGTTCCCCGCAATATATGCGTCAAAGTAAACACATCGTAACTTATGGGTTTCCCAATGTGATATCCCCCATCTTTCAAACGAAAGTCTCTTATAAACCAAGACATTCTTGGAACGTTCTTCGAATGTCTTACAAACTGATCTCGCCTTAAATAGTTGTGCCGAGGAATCCTGGCCGACTATAGACAAGATTTCATCAATCATGTCTCCGGGTAGGTCTCTTAAAATATTGGGTTGTCTATCCATTTTGTGTTTTTAAACTGTAAAATAGACAAGAGTTAGATTCATAAAAAAAATACTTATTAATACAAGCAATTTTTACATATATCATAAAGCATAAGAACACTATATTACATATATTACACCACACGAATACAACTATCTTATTCCGACTCGTTCGTTTCTTCTTCTTCGATTTTGGTTCGTTTTGCCAAGTTTCTAGGGATATATGATGTTCCCCTAATACGAGCCGTCGTTATCCACATTGGTTTAGAAAAACCTGGTGGTTTAGAGGTTCCCGGGTCATTGTTACAACTTAAGGACTTCGGGGGTTGACGATACATATACAGTTCATCGGGGTTGGAATTAGATTTCTCTATTTTTATGCCCTTTCCCTTATTATTTTCTTTTGCCTTTTTAAATTCAGTTGGGGTAATTTCTATAATATCATCGGAATTCTCGTCGGAATCTGATTCATCGGAGAATTGGTAATCCTCCCAATATTTTGCTTCCTTGGCGGAAACACCATTGACCATAATTAACCTTGGTCGGTTGGTTGAGGATTTTATTTTACTTAACCATTTTATTATTTCCCCCACCGGTTCTATTTCTTCATCCGGTTCCGATTCTTCTTCCGGTTCCGATTCTTCTTCCGGTTCCGACTCTTCTTCCGGTTCCTCTTCGGGAACTTGTGAATCAGTCCACGAATCATTCCAATTTACATTTGACTCTTCATTATTATTAGGTGAGTCAATGGGACTTGTTCTAGAGGTAGACATCTATCACATAATATCAAACGCGTTAAGAGATTAATATATCACATAATATTCACATGTTAAAAATATATAGTTTCCAACAAAATTTGTTAAGCAATCATTTTTCAAGTAAACACGGTCGAAGTCCAGACTCACTAATGCATCCTAACAAACTAGATAAGACACACTAATGCAAAATTCTGGTTCTCTAAGACCATCGCTCGGATACCAACTGAAATGTCCCGTTCTTATTGATTAAAAACGTTCCATATTAATTGATTTCGTTGCGAGGTTTTGACCTCTATATGAGACGTTTTTCAAAGACTGCATTCATTTTAAAACAAACCATAACCTTTATTTCATCAATAAAGGTTTAAAAAGCTTTACGTAGATTATCAAATAATGATAATCTAAAATATCCTGTTTACACACGACCATTACATAATGGTTTACAATACAAATATGTTACAACAAAATAAGTTTCTTGAATGCAGTTTTTACACAATATCATACAAGCATGGACTCCAAATCTCGTCCTTATTTAAGTATGCGACAGCGGAAGCTCTTAATAATCACCTGAGAATAAACATGCTTAAAACGTCAACAAAAATGTTGGTGAGTTATAGGTTTAACCTATATATATCAAATCATAATAATAGACCACAAGATTTCATATTTCAATACACATCCCATACATAGAGATAAAAATCATTCATATGGTGAACACCTGGTAACCGACATTAACAAGATGCATATATAAGAATATCCCCATCATTCCGGGACACCCTTCGGATATGATATAAATTTCGAAGTACTAAAGCATCCGGTACTTTGGATGGGGTTTGTTAAGCCCAATAGATCTATCTTTAGGATTCGCGTCAATTAGGGTGTCTGTTCCCTAATTCTTAGATTACCAGACTTAATAACAAGGGGCATATTCAATTTCGATAATTCAACCATAGAATGTAGTTTCACGTACTTGTGTCTATTTTGTAAATCATTTATAAAACCTGCATGTATTCTCATCCCAAAAATATTAGATTTTAAAAGTGGGACTATAACTCACTTTCACAGATTTTTACTTCGTCGGGAAGTAAGACTTGGCCACTGGTTGATTCACGAACCTATAACAATATATACATATATATCAAAGTATGTTCAAAATATATTTACAACACTTTTAATATATTTTGATGTTTTAAGTTTATTAAGTCAGCTGTCCTCGTTAGTAACCTACAACTAGTTGTCCACAGTTAGATGTACAGAAATAAATCGATAAATATTATCTTGAATCAATCCACGACCCAGTGTATACGTATCTCAGTATTGATCACAACTCAAACTAAATATATTTTGGAATCAACCTCAACCCTGTATAGCTAACTCCAACATTCACATATAGAGTGTCTATGGTTGTTCCGAAATATATATAGATGTGTCGACATGATAGGTCGAAACATTGTATACGTGTCTATGGTATCTCAAGATTACATAATATACAATACAAGTTGATTAAGTTATGGTTGGAATAGATTTGTTACCAATTTTCACGTAGCTAAAATGAGAAAAATTATCCAATCTTGTTTTACCCATAACTTCTTCATTTTAAATCCGTTTTGAGTGAATCAAATTGCTATGGTTTCATATTGAACTCTATTTTATGAATCTAAACAGAAAAAGTATAGGTTTATAGTCGGAAAAATAAGTTACAAGTCGTTTTTGTAAAGGTAGTCATTTCAGTCGAAAGAACGACGTCTAGATGACCATTTTAGAAAACATACTTCCACTTTGAGTTTAACCATAATTTTTGGATATAGTTTCATGTTCATAATAAAAATAATTTTCTCAGAATAACAACTTTTAAATCAAAGTTTATCATAGTTTTTAATTAACTAACCCAAAACAGCCCGCGGTGTTACTACGACGGCTTAAATCCGGTTTTACGGTGTTTTTCGTGTTTCCAGGTTTTAAATCATTAAGTTAGCATATCATATAGATATAGAACATGTGTTTAGTTGATTTTAAAAGTCAAGTTAGAAGGATTAATTTTTGTTTGCGAACAAGTTTAGAATTAACTAAACTATGTTCTAGTGATTACAAGTTTAAACCTTCGAATAAGATAGCTTTATATGTATGAATTGAATGATGTTATGAACATCATTACTACCTTAAGTTCCTTGGATAAACCTACTGGAAAAGAGAAAAATGGATCTAGCTTCAATGAATCCTTGGATGGCTCGAAGTTCTTGAAGCAGAATCATGACACGAAAACAAGTTCAAGTAAGATCATCACTTGAAATAAGATTGTTATAGTTATAGAAATTGAACCAAAGTTTGAATATGATTATTACCTTGTATTAGAATGATAACCTACTATAAGAAACAAAGATTTCTTGAGGTTGGATGATCACCTTACAAGATTGGAAGTGAGCTAGCAAACTTGAAAGTATTCTTGATTTTATGAAACTAGAACTTTTGGAATTTATGAAGAACACTTAGAACTTGAAGATAGAACTTGAGAGAGATCAATTAGATGAAGAAAATTGAAGAATGAAAGTGTTTGTAGGTGTTTTTGGTCGTTGGTGTATGGATTAGATATAAAGGATATGTAATTTTGTTTTCATGTAAATAAGTCATGAATGATTACTCATATTTTTGTAATTTTATGAGATATTTCATGCTAGTTGCCAAACGATGGTTCCCACATGTGTTAGGTGACTCACATGGGCTGCTAAGAGCTGATCATTGGAGTGTATATACCAATAGTACATACATCTAAAAGCTGTGTATTGTACGAGTACGAATACGGGTGCATACGAGTAGAATTGTTGATGATACTGAACGAGGATGTAATTGTAAGCATTTTTATTAAGTAGAAGTATTTTGATAAGTATCTTGAAGTCTTTCAAAAGTGTATGAATACATATTAAAACACTACATGTATATACATTTTAACTGAGTCGTTAAGTCATCGTTAGTCGTTACATGTAAATGTTGTTTTGAAACCTTTAGGTTAACGATCTTGTTAAATGTTGTTAACCCAATGTTTATAATATCAAAATAGATTTTAAATTATTATATTATCATGATATTATGATGTACGAATATCTCTTAATATGATATATATACATTAAATGTCGTTACAACGATAATCGTTACATATATGTCTCGTTTCAAAATCATTAAGTTAGTAGTCTTGTTTTTACATATGTAGTTCATTGTTAATATAATTATTGATATGTTTACTTATCATAATATCATGTTAACTATATATATAACCATATATATGTCATCATATAGTTTTTACAAGTTTTAACGTTCGTGAATCACCGGTCAACTTGGGTGGTCAATTGTCTATATGAAACCTATTTCAATTAATCAAGTCTTAATAAGTTTGATTGCTTAACATGTTGGAAACATTTAATCATGTAAATATCAATCTCAGTTAATATATATAAACATGGAAAAGTTTGGGTCACTACAATTCAAAACTGTAATTTGCTACTTTATTCATATTTGATTGCTTGAGGATTGGGAATTTAATTTCGGGGGAATGCAAGTGGGAGGTATGGTTGGTATTTACTCCAAATCGTGCCCATGCTAGACGATGGTTTGTTGATTGTTTGTTTGGTTCTACATATGCTTTTGAAGATGTTACTTTATGGTAGCAGATTATTATCGAGTTTAATTGCTCGAGGACAAGCAAAACTCTAGTGTGGGGTTGTTTGATATCGTATATTTCATATGCGTTTTCCTTAGCGATATCAGGCACATTTTGGTCCTTTTGGATACGATTTGGTGTTATTTCGATAAGTGTTGTGAAATTTCGAGTTCTAAGACCAAGGAGATGAATTTTAAAGATATTTGATGGTTTTAATGATTTTCTATGGAAACGAGTGAAAGAGGTTGGTTCGATTCAAGTTTGGACGAATATTAGTAAGTTTTTAGCTCGGAATCAGCAAAAGAGGCCTGGAGCGCCGCTGAGAAAGGTGGAGCGCCGCTCCAGTAGGCTGGAAAATCAAGTCGAGAGGTTTCAAAATGCCAGAAATCAGGAATACAGCATATGGAGCGCCGCTCCATATGTGGAGCGCCGCTCCATATGTGGAGCGCCGCTCCACCTTCAGCCGGGGTCAGATTTTACCTATTTAAAGCCCGAATTTTACCCTAATTATTCATTATTGCATCAGACGAATTCCAGCAGCTTTTTGGCAAAAAAGGGTGATTTTTGGGGAACCTCAAGATCATTCTAACACATCAATCATTCTGAAAATGCGTCTCGATCCGTTCATCATTCAAGAACACAATTTTCATTAGGTTTAATTCTTATAATCATTATGTATACTCTTAATTGTTTATTTGTGATTTTGGTTTTAGCCATGGTTGGCTAAGCACTTAAATGTTTGTCTAGATTGAATATTCGTATGTGTTTGGATGATACTTTAAAGTTTGATTTGATTAATGCATGATAATTATGAGTTTTAATTAAGAATCATTCTTGTGGGTGTTGATTATTGTTACTAGGTTGATTAGTGATCTTGTTTGAACAAAGGAAACCCTGTTTCAATTTAGTACACTAGTTTTCAATTGATTTGTCTTAACCAATTGGGTGCTTACTGGACCAAGGAGGGTAAACCGGGTAACAAAGATTAAACAAAATAGTGGTGAATTGTGTGGAGCGAACGCGTAACCAATTGAATCTTAATCTTATAATTAGTTAATTACTAAGTCACAAACGAAAGGGGTCTTTGGTAAAAGGGAACCCTAAGCCAATAAATCTAAGTTTGACGTGTTTGCTAAAAGAGAACTCTGGGTAAACCAACTCTGTAGTTGCATGTATTGATAAATAAAGCTAGAGCTTAATAACAAATCATCCGACACTGCGAATAGGAGATCTAGGCGAACATTCTTTTATCTATTGAATTCGAATATCTTTACTTTTAGTTGAGTCTGCATTTACTTTCCTATAAACTTTAAAACACAAAAATATTGTCTTTTACTTTTAAATCAATCTTTGATTTGGGTAATCGTTAAATTGCCACAAAACAAACTATCTGTACTCTCAATTTTCATAGATTAACTTAGTTTATTTTTATTAGTTACAATCTTAATTCTCACGTTTAAACTGTCCTTGGAACGATTTCGGAATTACCAACTTTATACTATTGCACGATCGGGTACACTGCCTGTTAGTGTGTACTAATCTTTAAACCGGCATTTTCCAAGATAAATTATATACTAGATTTCACACATCAAAGATATTGAGAAAAAGGGTTTTCAAACGCGTTACGGCCATTTTGAGTTTGTAGTTATGCCTTTTGGTCTTACGAATGCATCGACGGCGTTCATGGATCTTATGAATTGAGTGTGCCAACCTATGTTGGACAAGTCGGTAATTGTGTTCATCGACGACATTCTTGTTTATTCTAAGAGTATGAAGGAACACAAAGGTCATTTGCGCGAAGCGTTGAAGACGTTGCGGAAGGAGAAGTTGTATGCTAAACTTTCCAAGTGTGAATTTTGGCTAAGGGAGGTTCAATTCCTTGGCCATATTGTGAACAAAGAAGGTATCCAAGTGGATCCGGGGAAGATAGAAACGGTATAGAATTAGAAACAACCGACTACACCTACGAAAATCTGAAGTTTTCTCGGATTGGCCGGTTATTATCGTCGGTTTATCCAAGACTTTTCTAAGATCGCTTCTCCATTGACGAAGTTGACGAGGAAGAACGCGAGATTTAATTGGGAAAATGAGCAAGAGATCGCTTTCCAATTGTTAAAAGAAAAGTTATGTCAAGCTCCGGTGTTAGTATTGCCGGAAGGGGTAGAAGATATGACGGTTTATTGTGATGCCTCATTAAATGGAATCGGGTGTGTTCTAATGCAAAGAGGTAAAGTTATCGCTTACGCATCTCGACAATTAAAGAAACACGAAAAGAGATATCCGACTCATGATCTTGAATTGTCGGCGGTGGTGCATGCGTTGAAAATTTGGCACCACTACTTGTATGGTGTCAAGTGTACGATTTATTCGGATCATAAGAGTTTGAAACATCTTTTTGATCAATGGGATTTGAATTATCGTCAACGTAGATGGATGGATATGGTAAAGGATTATGATTGTGAGATACTTTACCATCCGGGAAAGGCGAATGTGGTCGCGGATGCATTGAGTCGAAAGAGTCAACATCTGGCGATACGAGTAGAATCGTTATGCATGATCATTACTAACAATTTTCTTGTAAAGCTTGGTGAAATTCAAATTGAAGCTTTTGTTAATAACAAGCATGAAGAACGAATCGTGAGGTAAACGGAGTCCATTACCTTAGGCCCGCATGGTTTGTTGTCCTTTCAAGGAAGAGTGTGGGTGCCTAGAATGGGAGATTTCTGACAAGTGTTACTTGATGAAGCGCATAAGTCAAAGTATTCCATTCATCCGGGCGCGACGAAGATGTATCTTGACTTGAAGAAAGAGTATTGTTGGCCGGGCATGAAACGTGATGTTGTTAAGTAGGTTGAGCAATGCGTCACGTGTTTGCAAGTTAAGGCTGAGCATCAAAAACCGTAAGGTATGTTACAACCGTTAGCAATCCCGAAATGGAAATGGGAGCACATTACCATGGATTTCATCACGAAGTTACCTAAGATGGCGAGAACCCAATTCGATACGATTTGGGTGATAGTTGATCGATTGACGAAAAGTGCTTTGTTTCTTCCAATTTGGGAAATTGTAATCGTCGGAAGCTTTGTCAAGGTTGTTTATCAAGGAGGTGATATCGAGACACGGGGTTCCTATATCTATTGTTTCCGATCGGGATACTCGTTTTACATCTCGATTTTGAGAAAATTTTCATGAAGATATGGGTACACAATTGAGATTGAGCACAGCGTACCATGCTCAAACGGTCGGTCAAACCGAATGTACAAATCAAACATTGGAGGATATGTTACGGGCGTATATTATTGATTTCGGTGGTAGTTAGGATGAGCACTTGCCCTTGGTGGAATTCTCTTACAACAATAGTTATCATGCTAATATTGGAATACTACCTTATGAGATGCCTTATGGGCGTAGGTGTCGAACTCCGATTTGTTGAGGTGAAGTGGGACAAAGAGAAATCGGGAGTACCGATTTGGTTTTAGAGATGAATAGTAAGATTGAAATGATTCGGACTCATTTGAAAGCGGCTCAAGATAGGCAAAAGTCGTATGCCGATAAGCGTAGACGACCGATTGTGTTCCAAGAAGGTGACATGGTGATGCTTAAGGTTTCGCCATGGAAGGGTATTATTCGATTTCAAAAACGGGGAAAGTTAGCTCCTTAGTTTATTGGGCCATTTAAAATTTTAGCTCGTGTTGGTGAAGTTACGTATCGTTTGGAATTACCCGAAGAGCTTGCGAGGATCCATAATACATTTCATGTTTCCCATCTCAGTAAGTGTCTTGCAGATGATTCTTCATGGGTGCCATTAGACGAGATTGAGCTAAACAACAAGTTAGAGTATGTGGAGGAGCCGATTTGCTATACTCGATGAAAAGGTGAAAAGGTTGAGAAATAAATAAGTGAGAACTTTTAAAGTTCAATGGCGTCGTATTAAAGGTTCCGAGTTTACTTGGGAGCCCGAAGAGTTTGTGTTAGTTTATCTTCCCTCTTGTCATGCAGCTTGGATCGCGAGGACGCGCTCTGATTCAAGTGGGGGAGAGTTGTAAGACCCAAATTATTATGGTACAACAGTGTAAATAGATTACATGAAGTGTGGGAAGCATTGTGTAATTAAACAGAGGTCAGAGTCTGTCCAGACCTTGGTGCGCGCCACGCACTGCTCCTGTGCACAGATTCCTGCTTTTTAAATTAAAGTTAAATGAGGGGCATTCTTGTCTTTTCACATGGGGCCGAGTTTAGGGCATTAGAGGCAAGTTGTGTGGTGGTTGAAAACACATTCAACACTACACCAACCTCATCTTCTTCCCAAATTAAAGTTCTAGAGTGAGAAACACTTTGAGAGAGAGAAAGCTCAAATCAAGGAGGAAGAAGTTGATTTCGGGCCAAAGCGCGTGTATTAAAGTTGTTCATCTAATCACTAGCTGCGTTGTGATTGTCGTGGTATGCTCTAATCTTGAATTCCTTATTTTAATTTGTTTAAGGGTTAAGGTTTTAGGTTAGTGATGAACACAAAATCCATATTTGGTGATTTTGGGTATTCTTGGGTAAGATTGGGTATTCTTGGGTAAGATTGGGGTCATGAGGACTCAAAGATGACTAACCTGGGGTTTTGAAATAGTAAATGAATTTATGTGTCATAATTGGTTAGTTAATTAATAGCACACCTAGTTATTAAGTGAATGGGTGTTATTTGGGTTAGTGGATGACCCGAAATGGGTGTGTTGACTTTAAAATGGTCAAATGGGTAATGATTAACCTAGTTGAGAAAGATGGGTATGAAATACCCTAATTTGGTATTAGTTAGTGTTGTTGGACCTTAATCACTAGCTTTTAGTAATTTATGATGGTCTTGACCTTAAATGGACGATTTTGGTATAAATGGGTCATTTAATGCATTTAAGTCATTAAATGCACAAGAGTGAATTGTTGGTGTTTAGTCCAACTAGTTTGTGTGTTGATTGAGTACTTAATGTATTAGGTACTTTGCTTTGAAGCTTGCGGAAGTATAAAACCGTCACCGAATCGTTAAGGTGAGTGGAATAATTATGCATGTATGTATATAATGTATTTATTTGTGTGGCGTGAAATGTGGGGTAGTCGCGGTGTTAAGACACCACATAATACGTAACGAGTGGGCTAGTCGCGGTGTTAAGACACCACTCCGGAAATTAATAGAATGTGGGGTAGTCGCGGTGTTAATACACCACATAATATGTAATGAGTGGGTTAGTCGCGGTGTTAATATGCCACTCCGGGATTTAATGATATGTGGGTTAGTCACGGTGTTAAGACACCACATTGTCATAGAGGGTGGGTTAGTCGCGGTGTTAAGATACCACCCGGGGGATTAGTGATACGCGGTGTTAAGTACACTAATGGATGTTGCAAACTTCGATGGTCGTTGCAAGCACCATCTCCTTCTATGATTGGTTAACCATGGTTATGTGTTGTAGTATAGCATATTATATTGTTCGTGTTATATGCTATCGTTTGTGCTAACTCGCGATATCGTGGATTTAGCGTTGTACGTTGAAATGGTATGCTAATTTAAAATGCTAGCGTGTATGAGGTATTTGTGTAAGTGATGGCAAATAAGTAGATTATATATGAATATGTATAACTATTGCATTCACTAAGCGTTAGCTTACCCTCTCGTTGTTTACCTTTTTAGGCTCCGGCGCGGACAAGGGCAAAGGTATCCGTGTGGATTAGTAGTGGCTCTCGAGGGTTTAGCTTTTGGAAGATCGACCAAGATTTGGGTAGTTTAACCCCTAAACACCATGCTCAAAGTGTCGTTTGGAATTTAAACTAATGTGGTTGAAACTTATATTTTGTACGAAACTCGTAATTCGGCATATGTGGGCCCGTTTTCGTAAAACTTGTTTTATTATTGAAACGTGTTAGTTTTAACTATTATAATGTGATGTGAAAAGCATTTCGTCTAAAAGTGTCGGGATGTGGGAGATCTTTAGGCGAAAAATGGCAAAACCGGACAGAAGCTGAAAGGCGTTGTGCACCGCGTACAACAGGGGTCACGCACCGCGCACCCCACTGTATATAAAAAAAAATTTGTGTACTGTTTTCAGTTGGTTAACGGGTTGGGTTGTTACAAGCTGATCAGAGTAGCGAACAGTGGTTTTTTATTTATATTTTATGGGGCCTAAATTTACTTTTAACTTTCTAAAGTAGAAGGTGTAAGTTAACCTAGGGTCATATTTTTGAATGGTTTAACGAATTGAAGATCAAGTGGATAATTGTCTTTGGTTAAATTACATAGAGAAAGGATAGTAGTTGGTTTTAAGTTAATAATCCTAATTGTGGGAAAGTAAAGGAAGTGGAAGGATATCCGGAGTATGCAGATCAGGGAAATGTTAACCAGGATATCAGTTTGGGCTAGGGAAATGTAATTGTGTTTATATTAAGGCTAAGATTAGAATGGTGTAGATTTGGTTGAATGAGCCAATTACACAGACCTACTTATCTCTAGACTCTCAGAGTTCTCGTTGAGTAGTGAAAAGTATGTCACTTGGTTGTATAATTGAAAGGTAACTATACCTCGAAGGTTATCCTCAGTAAAGCACTAGGTTTATTAGTGAGTTGAGTTCTAATCCTAACCCTCGTTATCAGTTTGGTTAACTGAATAACAACGTGCCGTGTTGATTGAACACTGATCACAAATGGAAGGATTCCGTTGAGTTAAGTTGACAAAACCTTAAATGAAAACTAACAACCATTCCATCATACTAATGAGATCATACCAATTCAATCATTATACAGCATTACAGTTGATATACTGAAAGTAAAGCAGATAGAAACCTAATAGACACCTAAACAGTTAATACGACTTAATCCTAGAGAAACAATCAAACAAGATGCAATAGATCTGGGTCATATAGTCAAGACACTAACTAGATCTTAATAGCTCCTAAGAGGTCTCTTCGGAACAGTTAATAGGCATACCAGGTCATTCATGTCTCAAATCCTAAGTTCCGTGTCCTAAAAGCGGATTAGATGCCTCTCGGGAACTCCGGTCATACCGAGTTCATAGAATCTCCAGATACAGTATAATCAGGGGTCTTAATCCTATGAAGTAGCTAAGTTCATATAGGTGGACAAGTCCTAATCACAACCTAGGTTGGTCAATCCTTAAGATGCTAGCATACAAATCTATCGGAATCACAAGTTCAGTATAACAACGGTAACCGTACTAATTTAACATAACTACGCTAACCCAAACTTCTATCATGGAAACATATAGATTAATTAAGCTAACATTGTAATATTGGAATGCATTATTAAACATAAATGATAACAATACATGTTTAATTAATAAGACAAGCGTTTCGGATAAAAACCTGAAAAGGCTGAAGAAATCTGCCCGAGATTTCAGGGACTCGCCGGGATATCCTCCGGAAAATAAAAGCTAATCTAGCTACTACTAAAAAAACTAACTAAAAAGCTTGAAAATCTAAATTGAAGTATTAATTGAGTGTGTCTAAAAATGAGTGGAAGAGGCCCGTTAAATAGATTTGGATTTGGCCTATGGTAAGCCGTATGGCAGGCCATTTTTGTTGGCCATTTGCTTTGATCAGCTGTTTTGCTAGGCCGTTTACCTTGGCCGTATGGCAGGCCGTTTTGCCTACTGGTAGGCCGTATGGCAGGCCTTATGGCAAGCCGTATGGCCTGCCTTGGTCAGCTTGTTTCCTGGATTGTAACTTGATTTCCTTGGTCGTAACTTGTCTTTTACCGTTTTCGCTCTAGATTCTTCGTTTTGGCTCCGTTTTACTTGATTTTTTTTGCATCGCCTTTGTAATTACTTAATCTACAAAATTAACCGAAAAAGCAATTATTTTGGCGACAAAGTTTGAAACTTTATGGATTTAGGGCCCAATATCGGGGGTAAAAACTTGACTTTTTGGCCGATATCAAATACCCCACACTTGGCTTTGCTTGTCCTCAAGCAAAAAGCGAGAATATAAGGTTCTTTCTAATAGATTCTCTCTCATCCACCCTCGGGTCCTTTTTTTATGCCTTCATCAGAAGTCGTCACATCTTTTGAAAGTAGTAGAAAAAGTTTCGAACTTCGATGGTTTTAGTCGCTAGATTTCAAACACGTCCATAGTGAAAAAGGCGTACTTTCCAACTCTCGGATGTAGAGTATACATGACCAGGCTTCTCACTAGCGGATCACTCGTATCACTCAAGTGTTTAGGGTGCCCTAATCTAGTTGTATTGTCACTCACAAGCAATTTGTGTAACAGTTCTCATCATAGGCTTGGTAAAGCATCGATATCTCCACCGGTTATGTAAGGACAACACTGATCTTCTTCCTAGGCATTCTTTCAAGAGGAAGACGGGTTGTAGGGTTGGTTGAGGAGTGTGTGGAAAGGTGAGAGGTATCCAGATCTTTTGATTTCTAAAGAGAATTGATAGATTTTGATTCTTCAGAGTATCCATTTTGGATAGAGAATTGCTTGAAATAAATGAAAAATTTCTTCGAAAGATGCGAATTTCGCTAAGACTTTTGTCTAGAATTTTTCTTGGCTCTTCCGTCAATCCTTCTTTGGGCAACTTCTTGGGTTTTTCTTTGCCTTTATTCTAGAGACTTTCCTCTTTCATCATCTTTTTTTTCTTTTTGGCATACCCTTTCTTCATAACATTTGTCCTTTGTTCCTGGTGCCCAGAGAGGAAGTGATAATTCACCGAAAATAGGTCTTTGACCTATCAAAAACAATTGAAGTTTTGGAATCTTCTAACAAGTGCTTTTGAAGCGAATTTGATCTATCTATCTCTTTATTGATCTCTGGATCTTTTGAAAGGTGGTAAAGGAATGAAGGTGGTGGGTAGTGTATTTTAGGAGTGAATTTGGGGTGAGTATTTTCTGATTCATCAACTCTTTGTGTGAGTTGGTCGGTTTAAACGCGTTGAGTGGAAACATAAATGGATGGTTTTTGTCTTATCTATTCAGAATGATTTCAGAAGGAGGATCGCACCTAAACCACATGTGGTGCTTACTAACCATTATCCTCGAAACGTATGTCAAAACCAAGTTCTAACTTAAACCGTACACCAGCACGCTCATCAAATGAATTGATAAAGTACTGTAGATTTGACGGGTCATACAGATACTTTAGGTCCAAGAGTCCTCACTTTTGGGGAGTAGGGGTCGTGCTTGGTCATGCGTAGCCTTTTTACATATTTTTTCAAATGAAATCTTTTGACACAAATCATGAGTTTTAGCTTAATCTTTCCGTTTTAGTGAATGTTCCGAAAACTGATTTCTAGCAATTTTATATAATCTTTTGGGTAAAATGAGGTAAGAATTTTTCAAAATTACTTAAATATTCTTTGCTAATCACTTTTTAGACAAAAGAATTTATTCAAAATTTGGAAGAATTTTTTCAAAATTTGGCATTTACGGTTACTTGTCCTTAAATCTTTACCCAATATCCCACACCTAGAAGAACATTGTCCCTAATGTTCTCTGAAATAGAATATTTTTAATACTTTGATAAATTAAGGACAATATCTTCTAGAATCTCTAAGTCGGTTGCGGGGATTACCCCACACTTAGAGATTTTAGTGCGTAATAATTGAAAGAGGTTTGAGGAAAGATTACTTCCCTACGGTCAGGTTACTCTCCTAGTGCTGGGCTTTCCTTTGGTCAGGCTCCTAATGCTGGAAAGGACCTGTCTCTTTGCTAAAATTCTGCATGAATAATAGAAGAGAGTAGCATTTCCACTAGATATATTTTTATACAATGCTTTTATAATAAAGGTAAAATTAAAAAAAATAAAGTAGCCTACGAAATACTCTGCTGACCATTTTGTGGAGCGGTGTCTGCGAAGTATCCATTAGGTCCGAAGAGATCATCATCATCCTCAAGTCTCAGCAAATACTCAAGCGGTTGTCCTCCATCCAACACAGGGCCCAAAAGTGTGTCTAGACATAGGTCCGATGGCAACTCCGGGTGTGATAGGCTCGGAAACGGCTCCTCATCAGGCAAGCTCCCGGTAATCTCAAAGACGTGGGTCGTAGGTGGCTCAACTGATATAGGGACTATGACTAAGTGGTAGCCCTCAGTTAGCTCACGAACAGGGACCGTCTCAATGACTGGAGCAGGCAAAATAGCTAAAATAGGCGGTGTGATAGGATTAGCACGAACTGGGATGGTGGTTGAGGCTACTGAAGGAACTGAGATCGGAGTAGAGCGCCTAGCGGTAGCTTATCATGTTTGTGGAATACGGCGTGCTAGTCTGAACGATGAAGGGCCTAGAGTACTCTGAGGCATTCCTTCACACTGAAGGTAGGCTCTGAAAGCTCTATATAGTCAATGCTGGTCTCTGAGTAAATCTCATGTGACATTTGGGTCACTCATGGTGGCTCCATAATGAATCACAATCTGCGGATCACGTGGCTCTAGTGGCTCAGGATGCTCAGCGAGTCTCGAGGCTAAACACCTGGAGCATCACACTGGAGGAGATGGCGGTGCCGTGCTAATATGCTCCTCAACATTCTCTAGGATTAATTGCCTCGGGCCTAACTGTCCAGTCGATGGCCTGTGCTGATATGTGCTGCTCTCCGATAAGTAAACCTTGGGATCCCTTCTCCTGTGAATGGGAATGCAATAGGAAGCTCCTAAACTTCGCATTTTTCCTGAATACATTCAACAAACTAGTAAGTACTAAGCGCAAGTATGGCACTTAAGGTTAGTGCAAAGTAAAATATTTTGTAGGCTGAAAATAAAATGAAAATAAAAAATTAAGAAATTAAAAGGATAAGCAAGGGGTGCCTCCCACGAGCGCTTTGTTTATCAAGTGGTTACAGCTCGAATTTTCCTGGTATGTCTTCATAATGGATCAAAGGAGAAGAGATGCTCCTCCCTGCCGTGGTCTTCTAGATAAGCTTTCAACTGATGGCTGTTGACTTTGAAATTTTCGGTCGGTCCTTCTAATCCTACGGCTCCATGTGGAAAATCGTGTATTACTTTATATGGCCCACTCCATCTTGATCTGAATTTGCCAGCAAATTTCCTGAATCGAGAATTGAAGAGTAGAACTTTATCTCCAGGGGTGAACTTTGTAGGAATTAGTTTTGAATCGTGTGTCAGCTTCGTCCATTCCTTGTACATATATGACGTCTTGGACACTTGGTCTCTTAATTCAGCGAGTTCATTCATCTGCATCTTCCGATGCCTAGCGGTTATTGAAGGATCAAGGTTACAGGTTTTCAATGCCCAGAGAGTTTTATAATCTAGTTCCAGCGAAAAGTGACAGGCTTTCCCATAGATCATGCGGTAGGGTGTAGTTCCTAGAGGATTCTTGTAAGCAGTTCATAATGCCCACAGAGCATCATCTAGTTTCTCGGCCCATTTGTTCCCATGATGGCCGACAGTACGTTCTAGAATTCTTTTGAGTGCTCTGTTAGTGACTTCTGCCAGTCTGTTAGTCTGCGGATGATAAGCAGTGGACATCTTGTGGGTAACTCCGTATTGTTGCAACACCTTCATAAATTGGGTACTACAGAAATGTGTGCCTATATCACTTATTATGGCGCGGGGAGCTCTGAATCGGCAGAAGAGTCTCTTCAGGAAATTGTTGATGACCTTGGCATCATTGGTTGGAAATGCATGGGCTTAGACCCATCTGGAGACGTAATCTACTACTACGAGGACATATTCTTTCCCATTAGACTTTGGGAACGGCCCCATAAAGTCTAATCCCCATATATCGAAGATCTCGCAAGCTTGGATATTAGTCCGAGGCATCTCATTCTTCATTGAGATAATACCTTGTCTTTGGCAAGCGTCGCAATGCTTTACAAGCTCTTGCGCATCTCGGAATATAGAAGGCCAATAAAATCCTGATTCGTAGACTATTCTTGCGGTTAAGTTTGCTCCATGATGACCTCCAGTTGGTCCGTGGTGACATTGGTGAAGAATCCATGTTTCTTGTTTCTCATCTACGCATGTGAGGGCTAGTCAAGTACCCTTAATGGCTTCGTCACTTGGTCCCACAGCTTGATCATAACTCTAAATGAATTTAATAAGTAACATTGCATTCTTTATATAAAAATGATTTCCTATAAAGGAAACCTGTCATAAATGTAAGTTTAGAAAAGCCAACATAAGTAAATAACCAAAAGTTGACCAAAACCGAGTCAACAAACACCTACAATTTAATATAACCAAAATAGAATGCAAGTTCAAATGTTTAATAAAATCTACCAACATGCATGTAGACTCTCTAAGCACAACGAGAGCAATCATTCAAGTACCTGAGAAAAACATGCGAGTAAACTGTCAACAAAGAAGTTGAGTGAATTATAGGTTTTAAATAATGTATAAGCTTTAGACCTCAAGATTTCAAATGTTAGAAAACATAAAAATATTATTCCATTAATCCGTGAGCCACCTGGTAACCACTTAACCATTTCCTTACCCTTACCATACAACAATATACACTGAACAGGTGTATCTTCAAAAATTACGAAGTACTAATACATTCCGATTATAAATTGCTAGCGCGACTAGCTCGAAATGGGGCTGTCAAGCCCGATAGATCTATCCATAGGATTCGCGTTTACCAATAGAAACCAGTGATTACAGTTACCAGATTAGGAACTATTTTCGTTCAACTAATAATGAATAACTTAAATTAATTTTCACTTGTGTCTAAAATGTAAAACAAAAGCTGCATAGAATCTCATCCCAAAAAATACCTTAATAGTATGAAAAACGGGACTATAACTTACCTTAAAGTAAACGAAGCAAATGAAACAGATAAGCGAACAACAAAGGTAAAGTGATCAAGAATGATCACAACTCCGATCTAAAAATAAAGCAGGTCGATATAAATAACTAATTTAGGTCAAGTCTTAGTATGATAACCATAGTACTTGTTGTAAAGAACATCAATCGGTATGATCAGGACAGCGTATAACACGTAGTTTCTATTTTTAGAAAGTTTCTATTTTTAGAAAGTTTTCATTTTTGGAAAGTTTCTATTTTTGGAAAGTTTCTATTCTTGGAAAGTTTCTATTTTGGAATGTTTCTATTTTTGGAAAGTTTCTTTTTTGGAAAGTTTCTATTTTTAGAAAGTTTCTATTTTTAGAAAGTTTCCATAATTAGAAAAGTCAACAAGAGTCAACTAAAAGTCAAAGTCAATCAAAAGTCAACTAAAAGTCAACCTTCGTCAAACATAGTCAACCTTGAAGTTTAAAGTGTAAATCATGTTATTAATATAAGTTATAATATTATTTAAAATAATATTTGTATAACCATGTCATATCATAAGTTTAATTGAATTAATTCGAATTATAAAGTTAATATAAGTTTAAATGATATAACAGATATAACATAAGTATTTAATTAAGCAATTAAATATTAGTCACATCATAGGTATTAATAATAATGAATTATTAATCATAATCTAAGTATCCTGAATTAATTATGAAATGTTACACATATCATAAGTATTTTATTATAATTATTAAACCATAATTATTTAATAATTAAATTGTATTTTAAATAAATAATAACTAAGTCTTATAATAAATAAATAAATAATCTTTATTATAAGTCTTGATATAATAATCTAATATTATAAGTTTTATACTTAACATAAGTCTTCCATAAATAATAATTGTATTATTAAACATAAGTTTAATTATAAGAATAATTAAATCATAATATAAATATTAAATGATATAATAAATATATATCATAAGTATTAATTTTTAATAATTAATTTTATAACCATAAGTTTCATTAAATATTCGCCAGGTCATAACTTGAGCCTCGGGTGTCGGTTTTTGACGAATCTTATATATATATATATATATATCCTCGTCTAACCAACTATCTCGACACCTTAGAACACTCAAGAACACCCTAATATCAGTTCATATGGCATAAAGAACATCCATGAACCAAACATTTCGTTAATCCATTTCAAAACTTGCTTTAGCCATTTCGGGTGATCCGTGGCTCGGACTTCGATGACCCGAACATGAAAGTTCATCCCATCATCAATCCTAACCCAATGGTACACCCCAAGGACTCCAAATATAGGCCTAAAGTTGGACCAAACCTGGTCCCACAAGTTAACACATTTCAATCTTAACAAAACCCTAAATCATGCATAATTTTTTATCCGTAACTCGAAAGGATATGAATCCAAATCCTAAAATTATGTACTTGATGAGAGGAACTTATTTATACACTTTAATTAAAAAAAACATGAGTTAAGTACACCAATTTTAACAATATAGCTGTTGTCCACAATTTGATCAACCGAAAACATACGCAATCGAGCATTTCTAAGCATAATAACAACAATACAACAACATACAAGTACTATAGTATCAATATAAGATCAAAATCAGTAAAAATAAATTAAAATGAAAAATCTAGGGTTTGCCATTATACCCTAAACAACAAACAATTGATATAGACGCGTAGAGAACGACGAGAGTAATCCGATTATGTTGAAAGCCCTAAATTCCAAGCAAAATTTTTTGATGAATGATGATTGTGATGGTGTAGATGGTGACGGCCAAAAAGGGAGGGGAATGAGAGAAAAAAATTAGATTAGGTTAAAATAAATGGGAGTAGTGGTGTTTTGATTTAAGTGCACTAGTTTACAAAACTTGCAAACTACACCCCTCCCCCCCCCCCCTTACTGGGGTTCAGCCGAATGGGGTAAGGGAATGGATTCCCTTAGCCCAACTTGATGTCTAGTGAAAAAGCTTGTGGCCCGAAAGCCCGAACGGATCCCGATTCGCGAAAACACGGTTACGCGATTAAATCTTCGGAGGAAATATGCACACGCAAAAAATAAAATGTAGAAATAATTTATAAATTCATATGATATAAAAATATCATAAATAAAATAATTTTGATTCAAATATCACAAAAGTCTGATTATTGGTTTGAAAACCGAATCGATTCACCGGATAGAAATCCAAAATACGTAGAATCGTACAATTCTAAATACGAACACATATATTCATAAAACACATAATAAGGAATATATTATTATTAAAATAATAATATAAGTCATAGAAATAATGTGGCGGGAATATCAAATAACAGAAGTTAAATATAACCGGAAAAAGTAGGGTCATGACAACGCACTGCCTGATTATCTGATCAGAGCAAATTTTGAACAGGTACGGATCTTCCCAGTAGTAGTACTTAGCATCCCTAAAGAACTTCCTTCTTCGATATGTGCTCATTCCTTTCTATACTACTCCAGCTAGGGCTATTAACGAACCGAGCTTTTAACGAGCAACTCGAGTTCGAGATCGTTTATTTCGAGTTCGAGTTTTAACGAGTTGGAACTCGAATCGAGTTCGAAAAAAAATACTGTCGATTAGTTTCACGAGTTGAGTATGAAAAGGTTAATATTCGACTCGACTCGCTCGAAAACTTATCTAATAATCGAACGAGTTAATCGAACATATATGGCTCGAATAGTTGTTTATGTTTAAACACGAGCCGAGTCGAGCGAGCCACCACATGACAGGAAATTGTTATTCAAGAAAAATATAACTAGTACGTAGCAACACAAATTCGAACTCATGACTGATAGAACATAGTTCAGCACCATTTACCACTAAGGTATGAGAAGATTATGTTTAAGGTTTCGTATTATTGGATATATATATATATATATATATATATATATATATATATATATATATATATATATATATATATATCCAGATTATCTTTTAAATAATTTGAATATCACTTAAAATTTATTATTCCACATACAAGATACAAGATCTATCTATATCTATATCTATTTTATACTTCAAAGTATATTAATATTATTGAGGAATATTCATTTGGATCCATAAATTAAGTTGAGATCCAACGGACAAATCTCAACCTTTGGATTAATTGAATCTCAACCCTTGGGTTAATTATAGATGATTTCAGATCCATATAAATACATAAAATAAAAACGTAATTCAGATTCACGAAAAACAACGAACATGATGAACATCAAATCATCAATCAACAAAATTAACACTTCAAATCGATCGAATTAGTTCCTGGAGTAGCGATTATCGTCATCTGTAACGAATTTCAGTCTAAAATATCATCAAATTCTACAAATTGATGAAGAACAGTTGTGTCTGTCTTCGTATGAACAACAAATTCGAATTCAAGATGTAAGGCTTTTTATATCAAGATTCCTGAATGAAAAATGCTGCAAATCATGTCTAAAACACTCGTCAATCATCATCTTTAACTGAAACAACACATAAATCATTAATTCGATGATTCAACTTTCATTTGACTTTTTCACCGAAACTTTGACTCCAAAATTCGAATTCGATTCTTCAAATTGAAATCCGAGATTTTTCAGAGAACTTCACAAGTTGAAAATGAACAAATTAGTTGATATTGATTTCTCATTATAAATTTTAGTTATCGTTACTCATTACTCTACCATGATAAAATTTACAAAAGAAAATAAAATAAATCAAAATAAATAAATAAATAAATAATAAATAAATAAAAGAACTCCATCCTACATTGGATGGAGGAAGAAGTTTACATGTGAGAAACTCGTTATAAATAGAGAGCTCCTTTGGTGTAACTTGATGAATCAAAATTCAATACTTATACATTTAAGTATTTGTTCGATTCAAATAAGTTTAAAATTTTAGTTTATTACTTCATATATTAATATAAGAATTATAACTTATTATTTTGATTTTTAAAGGATCTTATAACTTATTATTTTGATTTTTAAAGGATCTTTGAAGATCTTAAATGAGCTTAATTGAGCTCGAGTTCGAGCACGAATACGATCTTTAAGCTAGTTAAAATTTTGGTCAGCTAGTTAAAAATTTTAAACGAATATCGAGCTCGAGTTCGAACATTGAAAAAATATTCGAGTTCGAACTCGAACAAAATATGAGAATTTTTATCGAGTTCGAATCAAGTTCGAGTCGAGTAATACTTAAACGAGCCGAGCTCAAAATCTTTCTGATCTATCGAGTTCAGTTCGTAAACAGCCCTAACTCCAGCAACTAGGTAGTTGGCTATGTCAGCGTACCAAGGGGTATCAGTGAATTGTGATCCTATGTTGGCTTGTCCTAAGCTCATAAGTTGTTCTTCCAGAAATTTGTCTATAATATCTTGCTCAGAAAGATGTTCCATCGTTGGGTTCTCCAATTGACTAACATGATCTGCTGCGACAATCTCTTCTCCTTTCTTATCTTTGATCTCAATATCGAATTCTTGAAGGAGTAAGATCCATCGTAGGAGTCTTGGTTTAGAATCTTGCTTAGTGAATAGATATTTTAGGGCTGAATGATCTGTGTAAACTGTAGTTTTGGATAGGATGAGGTAGGAACGGAATTTGTCGAAGGCAAAAACCACGACTAGCAGCTCCTTTTTAGTAGTGGTGTAATTCTCTTGAGCTCCGGTTAAGGTTTTGCTGGCGTAATAGATTGGATGAAAGTGCTTATCTTTCTGTTGTCCTAGTACAGCTCCAACCGCGAAATCACTCGCATCACACATGATTTCGAATGGTAAGCTCCGGATAGGTGCTATCATGATAGGTGCATGTGTGAGCTGTTCCTTCAGATAGTTGAATGCTGATGTGTTCTAGAGGGTGTGTATGAAACGGCTATCAGTTTTATATTTATTTACTACAGGAAATCACCTAAATTAAACTAAAACACAAAAGGCAAGTATACCTATCGTGTAATAATATAGCTAAGGTAAAGTCCGGGAGGTCGATCCGTGGACACTATTATTGGGTGTCTTACTAGGTCAAATTAGTTAATTAAGTAGTTAAACTAGATTTAGTAATATATAGTAATTATAGGTAACTTTGGGGGGATTTACCGTTTAATGGCCGGTTTGTCGATTTTGAGACTTATATCACAGTTAAAACCTAATGCAAAATATTAAATATAAATATAACGTATTTTAAAGAGTAAAGTAACTGACAACAAATAAAAGTGCAATAATTAAAGATATAAATAAAGCGTAAAAATAAAAGTACGATAATTTAAAGTACGATAAATAAAATGACGATAAATGAAAGTACGATGAGATATAAAACAAAGGAATTATGCTTATTTAAACTTCCGTAATTATGATGTTTGACGTTTTGATTTTAATTTATTACCATGGGTTAATTGTCCTTTGTCATGGAATATTTGATACGTCTATCTGGTTTTTGTCCATAACAGTCCATCGGCCATAATTATAAAGTGCGAGTATCCTCGTTAAATTACCCTTATACCCGAAGTCAAATATTCCAACTAATTGAGGACTTAAACTGTAACAAGGTTTTAATACTTTGTTAACAATTACACCAATTTTCCTTGTATGTAATCCACCCCTGTTTTAATGAGTCCATTGACTATTAATCCATCCCCCTGTCCGGTCAAATGAACAATTATTAGTACTTATAAATATCCCGCCCATCGTATTCGATCGAGTGTATGTGGTTATTTATAGATACGTCAAATTGTAAATCTTTATATTAAATTAACGAACTATCATTCAGTTAAACAATAATAGCCCATAGTCTAATTTCCACAAGTGTCGGTCTTTTGTTCAAACCCCAATTATGGTCCAAAGCCCAATTACCCAATCTTAATATGTAGCCCAACATCACGATTACTTCGGCTTAAATAAGCATAATAATAACTTAGTTACGAGACATTAATTTAAAAAGGAAGAACATAACTTACAATGATTATTTATAGCGTAGCGTTACACGGACAGAGTTTCGATTTAAAACCCGTAAAACATTCTTACAATAACCCAATTATTATTAAACTTAAATTAAAATTATAATTATAAAATATAAATATAAATATATATATATATATATATATATATATATATATATATATATATATATATATATATATATATATATATATATCGTATATGATATGAGAAAGGAAAAGAAAAAGGTGTTGTTTCTTCATTACTCCGTGCCTTGCTTATATAGGCAAATGATTGATACTGTTGTAGGTGGAATGTTAGCTGGCTACCATTCAAAGTTGAATCAATAATATCTCGTTGCGAATTATTGATTTGAAATTTTCACTTATGACCCTTTAACTATGCTCAATTAACAACTTTTTATTATTAATTATTATTCTTATTATGAATTATTTAAATATTATATTATATTCTTGTGCATAGTTGACTTGTACTTTCAGCTCCGTTGCGTTGAGCGTTGAAAGTTGGTTCATGTCTCGGTTCCGGATTTTCGAACGCCTTTTCGTATAATTTAATATCTTGTACTTTGCGTTTTGCGGCTTGTACTTTTGTAATTTTGAGACGTTTCTCATCAATAAATTGAACCACTTGAATTGTACTTTGTACTTTTTAGCTTTTTGGTCATTTGCGTCTTCAAATCGTCGAATCTGTCTTTTGTCTTCACCTTTTATTATTTAAACGATAATTACTTGAAATTAGAACAATTGCAACTAAAAGCTTGTCTTTCTTGAAGGATAATGCTATGAAATATATGTTCGTTTTTAGCATTATCAAATATTCCCACACTTGAGCGTTGATTGTCCTCAAGCAATATAGAACTTGAATATAACTTTACCAGAATCACTTCTTTATTCTTCACACTTTGTACATCAGTGATTTCAATACGGCGGTATGAACAATGATAGTAACGATGTGGTTTAATGTCCCACATGACTGTGAAAATTTAGATCCTTTAAGGAAATCGGATCTTTATGAAAACATTTGATCTTTTGAAAATTCAATCTAGCTTTAACCCTAGATAAGTTTTCCGGAACAACCATTCACCGGTGTTGCAAAATGTTTTTGTGGGTTTTGTGGGTTTCAGATTTTAAAATTTTAGCTCAAAACTTGTGGTTTTGTGTCACCCACTTGCTAACCTTGTATTAAGAAAGCAACACGTCCGGTATACTTGCTCCGTATATTACCTTTCGGTAAACTACCGTCCGGTTGTAAAGGAAAGCGTTGAACAAGCAAAAGTTGAGGCAATGTCTCGTGACATGCTTTTGATTATGGTCTATATCGTGTCGGATGCAATTACTATCCTTTGTAGGAGCAATAGTAAAGATCACCCTATGATTTTTTGGTCTGGCACAAGGTCCTGTCTCGGACCATGCTATGCAACCACCGTTCTTACGGTTGACACCCGATTTGGATCAGGTGACCTAATGAATTCCAGGTGAATTCCTAGGATTTTAAGTTCAATGGTAATGAACGCATTGAAAATAGGTTTTCAGAAAACAAATCGGTTTGTAATTTGATCAAAATATTTTCTCGTTCAAGTTCGAGTTTAGATATCATCGAATTCCATGAGTTTGTAATTCTCAATCTTTAAGGTCAATCGCAAGGATTGAGTGATATCAGGCTTAAAAGCTGATTTTTAATCTTTAAGGAGATTATCCTTACTGGGGGTCTGATTCATTAGTCTTATCAAGCTAATTTGCACGGCGCCCTCTCCATTTTACGAGACAGATCCTCTCATGGTTAGGACAAGTCTGACCACATGGCGACCCTGTTTGATGCTGAGGTCCATGGATTTCGTGCTGATTTTATAGATGACTTTTCTTGATTTTTCGTCAACCTACAGCTGGTCTGGACGACAACTTCCTGACCTAAATCAAGAAGCGCATTTCTTTTTCGAAAGACTTTACTTCCTTTTAATGATGGAATTGATTCATCGTGTAGATCCATCTTTTCTTTTATCTTTATTATAATATTACGGGTAAAACAGTTAATTTAGTCCAAAACAAAAGCACCTGCAATAAACTTTACAAAAACATGTGATAGATAGTTTTTTTGAATAACTTGGTACATTCTCCCCACACTTAGTTTTTTTCTTTGCCTTTTTATTCTCCTTTATTCCATTTTAAATGAACTCAAGCGTTTTAGGGTGTTTCTCAATTTATGTCCTTTCCGAGGTAACGATAATTTCGGTATTAACACCTAGTTTTCATCGTTCATAAATATGTATAAACATGATTTTGAATTCATTTAGTTGAAAATTTTTCAAATTTTCACAAAATTTGGCAATTAAACCAAGTGTAAACCCGAGAGAATTTATAACCCTTCCCCACACTTGAGATCTTGCAATGCCCTCATTTGCAAGAAACCAGTAAAAATTTAAATTCATTAGGGTGATTAGTGTAGAAAAATGATTAAAAATACCGAGTTTTCAAACCTATTGTTTTATATCACATTTGATATTTTACGTCTTGTCGTTAAAATTAGTAGCTTTTGCTGAACATAATGCCAGTTTTTGAAAGTGTGCTATTTTACCCTGTTTTGTACATAATATAAACTACAAACAAATATATACATAATATTTTTTTATATAAAACCTTTATTTATTAAAACAATTTAAATGAATAATTTTTAACATTTTGTTTCCTTTTACTTTAGGTAGAAGTAGTTTCGGTACGTTTACCTAGTCCGTCCCTCGACAAAATTTTAAAATTTGTCATTTTAAAGTGATTGTTTTAAAAGCAAAGATTTTCGGGTTTTTTTTAATGTTTTTGGCATACTTTAGATCAATAAGATTAAAAATAATGATAACAAAATTTCTCGTCCCGCCCTTGGGTAAAGCAATTTCGGTTCAAAGACCTAGTCTTCAACTTACGATGAATTTTGGAAATCAATTTTTAACTTAATGAAATAAAGTAAATTTTGTTTTTAAATTTTCACCAAACTTAAATTTAAAATGCATAAAATTAAAAATTCATATAAATATAATTAATATTTTTAATTTTACAAACTTATATTAAAAATAGTAGTTTAAAATATTTACAAACTTAAATATATTGATTTTAAAAATTTATAATATTAATTTTAAAAACATGGTAAAGATAAAATTAAAAATCTTTTTGGTGTTTTATCCCACTTTAATCAATCAAATATTAACAAAAATATACGCCCCTCTTTTAGGTAAAATAATTTCGACTATATTACCTAGTTTTACTCCTGACGAATTTCTGAAATACTTTGGATTGATTGATTAAAGATATTTAGACCTTAAGAATAAACGGTAAATTTTGTAGTGATGTAATAAAGTTTTGTATGATATCAATAATTTCGGTTACGCATACCTAATTTTATTGAATACCAATTTAATACTTTATAGCGAACGATTCAGCGTTTATTATCAAAAGGTTAAAAGCAATAAATAAAAACAAATAAAAACTGTACATACTTACCTGTGAGATAGAATTCTCAGAGACCTGCTTTAGCTGACTCATAGAAGAGTCGTGTGATTTGGTTCTCCGTAGCTACATAAGCGTAACCTCGATTCTTCAATATCTTTTCTTCATAACATATGAACGGTCCTTCTTTGCATAGAGTAACAAATTCGGTATTTGAATATGGTTGATTGTTTGAACATTTACCTTCGTGTGACCATTTTCTGCATTTATAACATCTTTCAAGGTGTCGTGCTCTTCTTTTTGTTGCAGATTTTGATTTTCCTTTACCAAAATGTATCTTATGATGATTGTTCCTGAGTTCTTTTCTTACTTCGTCCATTTTGCTTCTTATGAATGATACCAATTCACTCGGAAGGATGTCATTATTACGTTTAGTAATCATAGCGTGTAGTAGTAGACCATGGTTCAGATCAAAGAAATTCTTCATCTCGTAAAACCTAAAAAAAATAAAAATTCAGAATGGAGGGAGAAGACTAGTTCTTTAGGGTCTGCTAGGGAAAGACCATTCGGATTCCATTATCGGAAACTACACGAAAACAGATATAAATATTATCCTTAAAAGACTTGATTCTCCCCACACTTAGTTAGCTGTGGTGTCGAAATTGTGATTAACTTCGTTGTCAACTTCCATTGGATCATGTATGTAATGTTTAACTCTGTGACCATTAACTTTAAATTCAATCTCATTTGAATTTATTAACTCTACTGTTCCGTACGGGAAAACTCTTTTGACTATGAATGGTCCAGACCATCTTGATTTCAATTTTCCAGGAAATAGCTTGAATCGTGAATTGAAAAGAAGAACTCTGTCTCCTTCTTTAAATTCTTTTGAACTTCTGATTCTTTTATCATGCCATTTCTTTGTTCTTTCCTTATAGATTAACGAATTTTCATATGCTTCATGTCTTAATTCTTCTAATTCGTTTAATTGACTTAACCGTAGACGTCCGGCTTCATGTAAATCAAGATTACATGTCTTCAAAGCCCAAAATGCTTTATGTTCAATTTCTACTGGAAGATGACATGCTTTTCCATAAACGAGTCTAAAAGGTGTGGTTCCAATTGGAGTTTTGTAGGCTATTCTAAAAGCCCAGAGTGCATCTTCCAATTTTATGGACCATTCCTTCAGATTTGATCCTACGATTTTCTCTAGAATACGTTTTAAAGCTCGGTTGGTATTTTCAACTTGTCCACTTGTTTGTGGATGATAAGCGGTTGAGATTTTATGAGTTACTCCATATCTTTTGAGAACTTTCTCAAGTTGATTATTACAAAAATGAGTACCCCGATCACTTATTAAAGCTTTCGGTGTTCCGAACCTAGCAAAAAGACGTTTTAAAAACTTGACTACAACTCGTGCATCGTTAGTCAGGAGAGCTTGTGCTTCCGCCCATTTAGATACATAATCGATGGCAACGAGAATGTAGAGATTATTATGAGATTTTGGAAATGGACCCATAAATTCAATGCCCCAAACGTCAAATACTTCACATACTTGAATGACATTTTGTGGCATTTCATCACGTTGACTTATTTTTCCGGCCCTTTGACATGCATCACAGGATTTGCAAAGATGGTGTGCGTCTTTGAATATTGTAGGCCAATAGAATCCAGCGTCGTAAACTTTTCTTGCTGTGAGCTGAGGCCCATAATGCCCTCCTGTTGGTCCTGTGTGACAATGGTTTAAGATTTTCCTAGCTTCCCCCTCGAATACACATCTGCGTATTATTCCGTCGGGACAACTTTTAAACAAATGTGGATCTTCTCAGAAATAGTGTTTTATATCACTAAAGAATTTCTTTCGCTTTTGGTACGACAACCCTTTTTCAAGGAATCCACATACTAAGTAGTTTGCATAGTCTACAAACCATGGAATTTCATTGTAATCGATTTTCAATAGATATTCATCAGGAAAGTTGTCTTGTATGGCCGATTCATTTAGAACTTCTAATTCAGGATTTTCAAGACGAGAAAGATGATCAGCGGCGAGATTCTCTGCTCCCTTTTTATCTCGAATTTCAATATCGAACTCTTGTAAGAGTAAGATCCAATGGATTAATCGTGGTTTAGCATCTTATTTTGAAAATAGGTATCTAAGAGCAGAATGGTCGGTATAGACCACCGTTTTAGCTAGAACGAGATATGAACGAAATTTGTCAAAAGCAAAGACAATAGCAAGGAGTTCTTTTTCAGTAGTTGTGTAATTCGTTTGTGCTCCTTGTAATGTCTTACTAGCGTAATAAATAGGTTGAAATCGTTTTTCAATCATTTGTCCTAAAACGGCTCCCATTGCAAAATCACTTGCATCGCACATGAGTTCAAATGGTAGATTCCAATTTGGAGTTATCATGATCGGCGCATTAGTGAGTTTTTCTTTAAGAATATTAAAAGATTTGATGCATTCATCTGAAAAGATGAATGGAGCATCTTTTTCTAGGAGTTTATTCATAGGAGTGGCAATTTTAGAAAAATATTTTATGAAACGTCGGTAAAAACCGGCATGCCCTAGAAAACTCCTAACTCCTCTAACATTGGTGGGATGTGGAAGTTTAGCAATTACATCTACTTTAACTCTATCCACTTCAATTCCTTCCTTTGAAATTTTATGACCAAGAACGATGCCTTCTCTAACCATGAAATGGCATTTCTCCCAATTAAGAACTAGATTTGAATGTTCGCATCTAATAAGCATTCGTTCAAGATTAACTAGACATGTTTCAAAAGTATCACCGAAGACTAAAAAGTCATCCATGAAAACTTCCATGCATTCTTCTATCATATCGTGAAAAATCACCATCATGCACATTTGAAAGGTTGCAGGGGCGTTGCAAAGTCCAAATGACATGCGTTTGTAAGCAAAAGTACCATAAGGGCACGCGAATGTGGTTTTCTCTTGGTCCTCGGGTGCTATTGGAATTTGAAAATATCCGGAAAAACCGTCAAGAAAACAATAGTAACTATTCCCGGCTAACCTTTCCAACATTTGATCAATGAAAGGTAAGGGAAAGTGATCTTTTCTGGTGGCATCCTTTAATTTTCTATAATCAATACAAACACGCCATCCTGTTACAGTCCTAGTAGGAATAAGCTCATTTTTTTCATTTGTGATGACAGTCATGCCACCCTTCTTAGGTACGCATTGAACTGGGCTTACCCATGGACTATCAGAGATTGGATAAATTAAACCTGCATCTAGTAGTTTAATAATTTCTTTCTTAACAACGTCTTGCATATTAGGATTTAGTCTTCATTGGCGTTGCACATATGTTTTATGACCTTCTTCCATAAGGATTTTATGTGTGCAATACGAACTTATACCTTTAATGTCATGAATCTTCCATACAATAGCTGGTTTATGAGCTTTTAGCACAGAAATGAGTTGAGATTTTTCATTTTCCATAAGAGTAGACGAGATTATTATAGGTAATTCAGATTCACCATGTAAATAAGCATATTCCAAATAGTTTGGAAGTGGCTTTAACTCTAATGTCGTGGTTCTTCTATCGATGATTTGTATCGATATCTGTCTTCCTCTTTTAGCATTTGAAGTTCTTCTGTTGTTGGTTCATAATTATTAGCCATGAGTGTAGCTAACATTTCAACTTCATCAATTGGTTCAGTTCCTTCTCCTAAAGAACATTCTCCTGTTCCTTGTAATTCTGGAAATTCTTCTAACAATTCTGCATGTGAATCTATAGTTTGAATATAATAACATGTATCATCTGCAGATTGCGGTTGTTGCATGGCTCTATCAACAGAAAAGGTAACACTCTCGTCCTCTATACTTAGGGTCAGTTTCTTACCGAACACGTCTATTATTGCTTTAGCCGTGTTTAAGAATGGTCTTCCTAATATGAGAGGAACTCGAGAATCTTCTTCCATGTCCAGAATAACAAAATCTACTGGAAATACTAAAGTACCAACTTTAACTAGCATGTTTTCCATTATCCCTCTAGGATATTTTACTGATCGATCGGCTAGTTGTATGCTTTGGTTTCAATTCTCCAAGGTCTAGTTTAGTGTATAGTGAATACGGCATTAAATTTATACTAGCATCTAAGTCTGCCAATGCTTCTATTGAACTAAGACTATCCCGAAAACATGGAATTGTGAAACTTCCTGGATCAGATAATTTTTCTGGTATCTTATTCAACAGTACTGCAGAGCAATTAGCATTCATAGTAACAGCCGAGAGTTCTTCCATTTTCTTTCTATTTGTGATTAGATCTTTCAAGAATTTAGCATATCTTGGCATTCCTGAATTTACATCAATGAAAGGAAGATTTACATTTATTTGTTTAAACATATCCAAGAATTTGGATTGCTCGGCTTCAAGTCTTTCTTTTCTCATTTTACTTGGGTAAGGAAGTGGTGGTTGGTATGGTTTAACATAAGGTTTAGCCTTAACCGTGTTATCTTCATTAACCTTTTCAACTACCGGTTCTGTTTCCTTATCTTGTTCAGGTTGTGGTTCTTGTGGAGTAGGAATAGAGTCATCAGAAATTACAGGTATTTCAGGTGGTTTAAGTGTAATACCACTTCTTGTGGTAATGGCTTTAGCTATTTTATTCCGGGGGTTAGCATTTGTATCGCTAGGTAGACTCCCTGGTTTTCTTTCACCTATCAGCCTTGCTAAGTTACTCACTTCTTGTTCCAAATTTTGGATAGAAGCTTGTTGATTTCTAAATACTTGAGCATTTTGTTTTTTGATTTGTTTCTGAGATGTGAAAAATTGAGTTTGAGATTCAACTAGCTTTGTAACGACCCGGAAAATTTCAACCAATTTTAAACCAAACTCTCGATACGATATTATATTCTTAACACGATAAGCAAAGTCTGTTAGGTTGAGTCTCAAAAATTTTGAACTATTCAATTGACCTTCGACTGTTCCCAACGATTCACGAACAACTATTTGTAAATAGATACACATATATTTAATATATATATATATATATATATATATATATATATATATATATATATATATATATATATATATATATATATATATATATATATATATATATATATATATATATAATAAATTGAAATATTAGATGTTAGAATTATTATTAGAATTAATTATGTTATTATAATAATTATTATTTAAAGTATATCAATATATATAATTGAGGTATATTAAATATAAATATGTGATTTCGAATTTATTTGGTAAACGACGGTGACACTCATTCATCATTCGATTAATAGCAAACGAGTTAAAAAGGAACTTATATGATTTTAAAATAAACGGTGATCCGAAAATGAGTTTTAGAAATTTTAGACTTATTAATAATATATTTAGAAGTTGTTTGTCAAATTTTAAAACTTTTTATATTTTACTTGAGGGATGGGAGTGAATAATTAATATAATTTTTATTTAATAATTTATGATTGAATTTTATATCATAATGACTGAAATAAATAAAAATAATTAAAATAAAAATTTGGGATTTTTCTGGAGACTTTTATCCGCCACTGATTAACAACGGGGCACGATATACTCTGTGTGTTAAAACCGTCGGTAGATATGATTAGTTTTGATAATTTATGCACGTTTAATGTTAATAGAAAAATTTGATTCTTTTAAAAAGTAATGCCACATACTATGCCATTTTGTTCATATCTTAGTGATCAATTATAAGAATTATTATTATATTACTATTTTGTTTTCTTCAGTACATATTTATATATGTTTGAGTTGGTTCTACAAACACACATCAACCACAATAAAATCCATTTCTTCCTTGCCCGGATAGACTCACTCGAGAACACCACGGTCACAATCGACCACCGAGAATCACTACTCATCCGCCATCTTATAACTTTGGCCAAATAACATACTCAAACCGCCACCACTTTTGTCTTTCTTTTTCCTTCGATTTCAAACCACTATAATCGCCACCCATCGTTACCCTTAACAACCCACTTCTATTTCGTGCTTCTTCTTCGAGCAACAACCATCTCCATCATCTTCAACTTCAATCCACCATATTAATCACCGTATGATCCCCCCATCACCACAAACCAACATGGACTTCTACTACCTTACAGACTCGTCACCCTCTTCCACCTACAACTACCTCAAGGCCACAACCGTAAACCACCAAATCCCCACCACTTCACCACCTTTCTCATTATTTTGTTTATTTTTTTCTTTATGTTTCACGACTGAACATCACAAACCACCGGGCACCTTTGCGGATCGCCACCATACAGACACTATCACAACCACCATCGCAAAACCCAACACCATCTTAACTAGTCATCACTTCCTAAAAACGACCGCCGGTTGTCACAACCATGAACACCCATTTTTTTTATTCTTTTTATCGAGCAATACTCCGACCGCCATCACCTTCACCTTAATTATCACAACTTTCGTTGAATCACCACAACAACGCACATTAAAAACTGTCGCTGTTCACTGTCGAAAACACCACAGACATCGGAACTGCCACAGTTATTGATACGTTGCTGCTATGATTGATATATCTACTACGGTTATGATTATTAGGGAAGAAGATTAAAGGTGATTAGGATGTGGAAGATGATGACCATCGATTTTTTTTATGTTGGTAATATTACCGATTGTGTTTATTGCTTCAACTTTTGAGTTCATGGCACACTTGTGATAGCAAAATGAGAATATTAAAATTTGAGGTTATGTTTAGTGATTCATAATATTGCTCCGTATTTTATTTATCAAATAGTGGAGAGGTTGTCAACTTTTGCAAGTGGGGTAAGGAAAAGAAATAAATCATCTTTTGCAATTGAAATGCAACATAGTCAATCAACATTTTTTTTTATTTATTTCGATGGTTTATAAATAATGGTGGGTCAAAGATGAGGCAAATAATAATGGGTTGTATTAGTGTTTAAATGATAATAAGATTTAATGATGATGATGGTAAATGGTAAATGGTAAATGGTAAATGATAAATGGTAACAAGAATGATGATAGATCGATGGAAAATAATGGGGATAATGATAATGATGAAGCATGATGTTATGGATAATGATGATAGCGATGACGTGATGATATGTGTTAAATATAATAAGTTAAGAATCAAAACAGAAATAAACAAATGGTTCAGTGGTTGGGAGCGTTTTAGGTTAGCGAGAGGTTGGGGGTTCGAGCCTGAGCTCGGATATATTTTTTTTTTTTAAAAAAAGATGGATGCAGAAGTAAAGGTTAAAAACCATTTAAGTGTTATTACAGAATTGAAACATATAGAGTAATGGTTAAGGATGTTTACGGGTTAGCGGGACGTCGCGGGTTCAAACCCGGACTTGAGCATTATCTTTAAAGGGCTACTTCTTTGAGGTAGTTATCTATATATTTATTTATTATTAATATCTTATTATTATTATCATTATTATTATTGTTATTATTATTATTATTATTATTATTATTATAATTATTATTATTATTACAAATAAATATTATCTATATAAAAAGATATATATTCATAACTAAATTAATATTACATACTAATTTTTAAATAAAATGTTATTATCTATAAAAATATAAAATAGTTTTAATTAATCTAGTTATTACTATCAAATATAAATTTTCAAGATAATAAGTATATTATTAAAACTATTTTATATTTTTATAGATAATAATAAGTATATTAATATTAATAAATAAATTTGTTTGAACATTATTACATGGTTTAATATATATAACTGATATAGGTTCGTGAATCCAAGGTCAACCCTACTCTTGTTAAATGACGTCATATGTATTTTTACTACAAAATACAGTATGGTGAGTTTCATTTGCTCCCTTTTTAATTGTTTTTGCAATATATATTTTTGAGCTGAGAATACATGCGCTGCTTTTATAAATATTTACGAAATAGACACAAGTACTTAAAAATATATTCTACGTTGAGTTGTACCACTGGCATATTTCCCTGTAGCTTGGTAACTACTATTTACATGGGTATTGTAAACGCGAATCCTGTTGATAGATCTATCGGGCCTGACAACCCCAACCGGACTGGACGACCAGTATTCAACGGTTGCACAGTACTTCGTTTCGGTGACTACACTTGGTACGGTGTAGTGAGATTTCATAATAAAGGGAATATGCGACGTTGATTAAATGTTAAGTATGGTTACCAAGTGCTCAACCACTTAGAATATTTTTATTAAAACGTTTATGAATATGAAATCTTGTGGTATATTAATATATTAAAAAGATTGTTATGATAAACCTATGAACTCACCAACCTTTTGGTTGACACTTTTAAGCATGTTTATTCTCAGGTACGAATTAAGTCTTCCGCTGTGCATTTGCTCATTTTAAGGACATTATTTGGAGTCGGTCATCGTAATGGGACCAAATGTTGATGACTTCGTCCAGGTGGATTAGGACGGGTTGTTACAAGCTTCGACATCATGTCTTCTAAATTTGGCTTTTAATCATCGGTTTGTGGTGGTTTATTTTGAAAAATAGGTCTTTGCTGATTGTAAGTATTATTAGATACTTGTTGATTGCTAAGACCTTGTTGGTTGTTGTATGGAACATTTCGGTTATAATTCTGATTTTGATTATAGATTGGTCTTGGCGGTTGATAATTATTCTGATAATTATTTCTAGGCCTTTGATTCATGTATGAAACATTCTCTCTTTGTTCCAATGTTTGTTCAATACTGAGACAATCTTTTGTCAAATGTGTTCTTCCACACTGCTCACAACTAATTCGTATTGCGTGAATATCCTTAGTCATCTTTTCCATTCGTCTTTCGAAAGCATCTATCTTTGCGAAAATGGAATAAAGTCATGACTGGAATCGGCTCTAGCCGCTTTAGATGATCTAACGATGTCTTTTTCTTGATGCCACTCATGTGAGTGGGAAGCAGTGTTATCAATAATTTTGTAAGCTTCAGTTGCGGTTTTCTTCATAATGGAACCACCAGCTGCTATATCGATGTCTTTTCTTGTAGTGATGTTACATCCTTGATAGAATATTTGTACTATTTGATAAGTGTCTAAACCATGTTGCGGACATCCTCTCAACTACTTTCCAAATCTTTTCCATGCCTCATACAGAGTTTCATTTGGCTTTTGCGTGAACGTAACTATTTCTCCTTGAAGTCTCACGGCTTTAGATGCCGGAAAGAATTGTTTAAGAAAATTTTCAACTAAAACAACCCATGTATCAATCGCCCCTTCAGGTAACGATTCTAACCAATCTTTGGCTTCTCCCTTTAAAGTCCAGGGAAATAACATGAGATAGATCTGTTCATCTTCAACTTCTCTGATCTTAAATAGAGTACAAATCCTATTAAAGGTTCGAAGATGTTCGTTTGGATCTTCCTTCGGCGAACCACTAAATTAGCATTGATTAGTTACCATGTGTAGGATTTGTCCTTTGATTTCATAATCTGACGCATTAATATCTGGTTGAGTAATTGCGTGACCTTGGCCAGTGCGTTTAGCTCTCATTCGGTCTTCCATACTTAAAGGTTTCAGATTTTCCATGATTGAATTTGTTGAATCTGAATCACTAAGGGATTTTGATTTAATAGTTTCTTCCTCGACAATCTCTGGATGAATGATTAGTAGTTCAGGAGGAATGATTAGTGGTTCAGGATCTCTGAATTGTCCCTGAATATCCTCCGGATTCTCAATTGTGAGGTCGGGTTCAAAAAATGGATTATCGAAAATTTGAATTGGAGTACTTGGTCGACTAGATGACGATTCTAAAGAAAAATCAACGGCGACAATATTGGCAAGATGTCTTGATCGAGTTACAGGTGGTGAACGTATGAAAGGTGGTGAACGTTTTGCTCGGTGAATTCACTGAATATCCTATTAGTTATAAAAATAAAAATTTTATAAGTTATCAAATTAATAAACTTTTCTGATTTTGCCCACGTTTCGAATAGCCAATAGATGCAGCAGGTAGCCAGGACCCTTTAAATCGGAATCCCACAACTCGCCACTAACAAATCCAACTATTACTACGAACCAGAAAATTTTGGATGTCTATCAATTTAACCACTTAAAACAATTTTTCGTCAAAATTTTGAAATAAAAATCTATGTCCTAAAAACTAGAGCATCGAGAAATAAGAAAGAAAAAGAGCGCGTCAAAAAATGTCGAAAAATAAAAGGTCAAAAAATAAGAAAATTGTAGCGCGTCGAAAATTAAAAAGGGATTCTAAATGAAAAACGGAAATTACTTAAAAGGATACTAAAATTTTAACATGGCATCGCAAAATTTTAAGGCACCTAAATCTTAGTCTAAAGAAAAAATACTTAAGGAATTTTACGGCAAAGCCTAAAAATCTAAAAGTATAAAAATAACTATGGCAAAACTAAACTTAATACTAAAAGTTGTGACTAGAGTCTAAAAATCTAAAGGTAATAAAACTTAAAAAAAAAATTTTAATTTTATAGACAAAATCTTAAAAATATATTTTTTTGAATTAATGTTTTTGGTTTTTTTTAATAAAATTTTTTTTTTATTTTTTAAAAATTTTTTTTTAACGATTTTAGATATTTTTTTTAATTTTTTTTCTTTTTTTACGAAATTAATACTTTTTTTTATTTTTTTAAATTATTTTTTTATTTTATTTTTTTTACATTTTAATTTTATTTTAATATTTTTTTAAATATTTTTTTTAAATATTTTTTATTTTATTTTTATTTTTTAAAAAAATGAGATTTTTTATTATTATTTTTATAATTTTTTTTTATTTTTAGATTTTATTTTATTTTATTTTATTTTTTAACTTAAAAAAATAGAAAAGCAAAAACTATTTAATTGTTTTTTTTATTCATTTACTATTTATTGAATAGTAAATGAAACGAAATTAATTAATTTACTATTCACATGAAAACGACATGATAGAAATTATTAATTATAAGTTATATAATATACCCCTGAAGTATTTAATAAATACGACTTTTTAAAACTTTACGATTCAAATTTGATTCAAAATTATTATTATATTATTATATTTATTAAATTATTATATTTAAATTAATATATCTTTAATCAGTCAAAAACTAAAAAAAAAAAACTTAAATACCCCGTGAAGACACAGAAAGTGTCACCGGCAACGGCGCCAAAAAACTTGATGTGTTCTAGAGGGTGTGTATGAAACGGCTATCAGTTTTATATTTATTTACTACAGGAAATCACCTAAATTAAACTAAAACACAAAAGGCAAGTATACCTATCGTGTAATAATATAGCTAAGGTAAAGTCCGGGAGGTCGATCCGTGGACACTATTATTGGGTGTCTTACTAGGTCAAATTAGTTAATTAAGTAGTTAAACTAGATTTAGTAATATATAGTAATTATAGGTAACTTTGGGGAGATTTACCGTTTAATGACCGGTTTGTCGATTTTGAGACTTATATCACAGTTAAAACCTAATGCAAAATATTAAATATAAATATAACTTATTTTAAAGAGTAAAGTAAATGACAACAAATAAAACTGCAATAATTAAAAATATAAATAAAGCGTAAAAATAAAAGTGCGATAATTTAAAGTACGATAAATAAAATGACGATAAATGAAAGTACGATGAGATATAAAATAAAGGAATTATGCTTATTTAAACTTCCGTAATCATGATGTTTGACGTTTTGATTTTAATTTATTACCATGGGTTAATTGTCCTTTGTCCTGGATTATTCGATACATCTATCTGGTTTTTGTCCATAACAGTCCATTGAGTGCGAGTATCCTCGTCAAATTACCCTTATACCCGAAGTCAAATATTCCAACTAATTGAGGACTTAAACTGTAACAAGGTTTTAATACTTATTTAATAATTACACCAATTTTCCTTGTATGTAATCCACCCCTGTTTTAATGAGTCCATTGACTATTAATCCATCCCCGTGTCCGGTCAAATGAACAATTATTAGTACTTATAAATATCCCGCCCATCGTATCCAATCGAGTGTATGTGGTTATTTATAGATACGTCAAATTGTAAATCTTTATATTAAATTAACGAACTATCATTCAGTTAAACAAATATAAAGCCCATTAATAGCTCATAGTCTAATTTCCACAAGTGTCGGTCTTTTGTTCAAACCTCAATTATGGTCCAAAGCCCAATTACCCAATCTTAATATTTAGCCCAACATCACGATTACTTCGGCTTAAATAAGCATAATAATAACTTAGTTACGAGACATTAATTTAAAAAGAAAGAACATAACTTACAATGGTTATTTATAGCGTAGCATTACACGGACAGAGTTTTGATTTAAAACCCGTAAAACATTCTTACAATAACCCAATTATTATTAAACTCAAATTAAAATTATAATTATAAAATTATAATTATAAAATATAAATATAAAATATATATATATATATATATATATATATATATATATATATATATATATATATATATATATATATATATATATATATATGAGAAAGGAAAAGAAAAAGGTGTAGTTTCTTCATTACTCCGGGCCTTGCTTTTATAGGAAAATGATTGATACTGTTGTAGGTGGAATGTTAGCTGGCTACCATTCAAAGTTGAATCAATAATATCTCGTTGCGAATTATTGATTTGAAATTTTCACTTATGACCCTTTAACTATGCTCAATTAACAACTTTTTATTATTTATTATTATTCTTATTATGAATTATTTAAATATTATATTATATTCTTGTGCATAGTTGACTTGTACTTTCAGCTCCGTTGCATCGAGCGTTGAAAGTTGGTTCATGTCTCGGTTTCGGATTTTCGAACGCCTTTTCGTATAATTTAATATCTTGTGCTTTACGTTTTGCGTCTTGTACTTTTGTAATTTTGAGACGTTTCTCATTAATAAATTGAACCACTTGAATTGTACTTTGTACTTTTTAGCTTTTTGGTCATTTGCGTCTTCAAATCATCGAATCTGTCTTTTGTCTTCACCTTTTATTATTTAAACGATAATTACTTGAAATTAGAACAATTGCAACTAAAAGCTTGTCTTTCTTGAAGGATAATGCTATGAAATATATGTTCGTTTTTAGCATTATCAAATGCTTGAGTACATTTTTCATTAAAGATAAACGGAACTTCCTTTCCGAGGAGATGAGTGATAGGTCGTGTGACCTTTGAGAAAGCTTTGATAAAACTTCGGCAGAAACCGGTGTGTCCAAGTAAACTCCTCACAGGTTTTACTGTGGTAGATTCTAGAAGCTTAGTTATGGTTTCAATCTTAGCCTTATCGACCTCTATTCCTGACTTTGATATCTTATGTCCTAAAACTATACCTTCTTTTACCATGAAGTGACATTTTTCCCAATTCAGAACTAAATTTAAATCTTCACACCGAATAAGCATCTTGTCAAGATTTGAAAGGCATGAATCAAAGGTACTACCGAAGACTGAGAAGTCATCCATGAAGACTTCTATACAACATTCGATCATGTCGTGGAATATTGCTTCCATGCATCGCTGAAATATAGTAGGTGCATTGCACAACCTAAAGGGCATGTGTTGATAAGCAAATGTTCCATAAGGACAGGTGAAGGTTTTCTTTTCTTGGTCCTTTGGATCGAGGGGAATTTGAAAGTAGCCGAAAAAACCGTCAAGAAAACAATAGAACTAATTAACTGATAGGCGTTCCAACATTTGATCGATGAATGGTAATAGGAAATGATCTTTCCAGGTTGCATCGTTTAGTTTAGGATAAACTATGCAAACCCTCCAACCGGTGACCTCCCGTGTTGGAAAAAGTTCATTATTCTCATTTTTTATTACGGTCACTCCTCCCTTCTTGGGTACCACTTGAACAGGACTGACCCATGGCGAATCGAAAATAGGATAGATCAGACCAGCATCCAGAAGTTTGATCACTTCTTTCTTGACAACTTCTTGAATCATTGGATTGACCCTTCTTTGCCTCTGAACTGATGGTTTGAAATCATCTTCCATGAAGATCTTATGAGTGCAATAGTTTGGACTGATCCCTTTTATGTCAGAAATCTTCCAAGCAATTGCTTTCTTATGTGATTTCAGAACCTAAATTAATTTTGCCTTTTCCTGTGGCGTGAAGTTGCGATTCCCCTTCTAAGAATGCATACTCCAGATGTTCGGGTAACTTCTTCAACTTCAATTCCGGAGGTTCCTCGATAGATGGCTTCATTATAGATATTTCTGCTCTATCTAACGAGTCATATCTCTCCTGGAATTCTAATTCTTCTTCCTTAATAGCGGTCACTGATGCTATTTATTCTTTGGTTCTGGAAATTGTCCTTCTTAATGATTCATCTTCAGAAAAGTCTTCTTTAGTTTCGAAGGTTGGTTCAGGAATTTCAGCACGGTCCTCATTTAATTGTGGTTCCTGGAATACCAGAATGAAATCCGTCTCTTCATTAGGTATTCTCTTTAACAGAGGTAGGGGAATGCCTTGACCTAGAGATGCTATTTGGATAGTCTTACCGAGAAAGTTACTTTCAGGGAGGAGAGATTTATATTGACAGGATCTATGGTTGAATGGCTGTCGAGAATTCCTTCAAGAGGTGTAAAGAACAAATCCTTAGAAATTTGATCTTGACTGCATATAGCCATGGTATCCTCCAGATATTCGTTGACGAGTTCTTGAAAACAATCAGTGAGATTAATATCTTCTTTGCGAGGATGGTATGAGTCGGTCAACATTAAATGTGACCTCTTCATTACCAACTCTTAATTTTAGTGATTTCTCGTGTACGTCAATTATGGCTTTAGCAGTATTCAAGAATGGTCTGCCAATTATGAGTGGGACCTTCGTGTCTTCCTCAATATCCATAATGACGAAATCAACGGGAAATGCAAACTTATCCACTCTGACTAGGACATCCTCAGCTATTCCTTGGGGAATCTTAACTAATATGTCCAAGAGTTGGATAGTCATTCTAGTAGATCTTAAGTCATTTAATCCTAGCTTTTTGAATAATGAATAGGGCATTAGGTTTACAATGGCTCCTAAGTCTACTAACGCATTGCTAATTTGGACATCTTGCAGGTAGCAAGGTACCGTAAATCAACCTGTATCTCCAAACTTAGGGGGAATACCATGTTGTAACACTAATGAACATTCCTCACTTAAGGGTAAGCTAACTATCTCTCTTATTCTCTCTTTGTTTGAAAGCAATTCTTTAAAAAATTTAGCGCAATTTGGCATTTCTATTAAAGCATCTACTAGTCGTACATTCAAATGCAGATTCTTAATAATATCCCAATACTTAGCGATTTGTGCTTCCTGTTTTTCCTTCCTAAGCCTACCTGGGAAACGTATACGGGCTCGCGGAATAATTTCCAGAGCTTTAGGAGAGATAGGTTCCGGTGGATTGACAACTTGGTCAATTGGCACAATTTCCGTATCAAAAAAATCTTGTATGGGTATGTTAACAGTTGTTAACTTCCCACCTCTAGTGACTACTAGGGCATCAAACTCACTACACTCTATTTCAACATTAGTGGTTAATCGTTTAAGCGTAAGCTGAAAAATGGTTATTAATTCTTCAAAAGTCTTTATCAAGTATCAAACTTATTTTGGCATTCTATGACTTGAAGGTTTATCATGTATTGCTTTTTCATAAAGTCGACTAAAGTTTCCTTAGAGTGGAGAGTGGGTTGGTGTAATGGGAAAATTATATTAGATTCCGAGGTATTCTGCTGTTTATATGCCCATCTAGGGTAAGGATACCTTAGATTGGTTCTAGTAGCATCGAAACTTTTAGGAATTGGTAAACTTCGAAGAGTGAGGGTGAGATCTTGTAACCTGGTTTCTAGCATTTTTACCGTCTGAGTGAAGACGTCATCCTTCTCAGCAGCTTCATTGCTCCAATCTTCCTATTGTGCAACTATTGTTTCTAAGAGATTCCATGCTTCGTTTGCTGTTCGTGACATGAAATTGCCTTGCGAGGCCATGTCTAGGAGAGACTTATCATCTTTGGTCAAACCATTGTAAAGCATGCAGATTATGTCTGCCCGACTTAATGAATGATTCAGACATCTTTTAAGCATCACATTTACTCTATTCCATGCTAGACACAATGACTCGTTTTCTTTTTGAGAAAAATTTGTGATGTCATTTCTTAAACAGGTTTGCAGGGAGGGTTGATAAAATTTGTTTAAAAACTTGGTGGCTAGTTCCTCCCATGAATGTATTGGATTCGGTTGAAGCTCATCAAATCATGTTAAAGGGCGTGTAGACAAAGAATATTGAAAAAGATGAAGTTTTAAAATGTTTTTCTCGTTTTCTGCTTTCTTAAAAGAGTCAACCAGACTGATAAATTTGTTTATGTAAAAGTTTATATCGTCAATCGATAATCCTTAACATTTACAGATCATACTGACCAGTTTGATCATATGTGAACTGATTTCAGGAATTCCTTCGGTTCCTAAGGTGATTGGTCCTCCTCTTTCTTCTAAACATGACTTTTGCATAGAAGCAAGGATGTTTTGTTGTTTCATTTTTTAGATTCTCTGTTTTAAAAGACTTAAAAGTAACTTTTAGAAAATATTAATTGACTAAAAGGGTCGATAATTTAATTAAAACAATTATTCTTGAAATTCGGTCGATAACCTTATCGGAAATTCCAATTGATAGGACTTCTTACAAATTACTTCGTATTTAGGTGGCCAGGCCGACTACAGAGAGGCATGATCCTTTTGGTTCCAATATAATTGGAGACTGTTCGGAAAATCCAACAACCAAGTTCGTGTATAATTGTCTTTCGTAGACACCACCAAACAATACTTTTGTCTGTTTAAAATCTTTCTCAATCGAAATATTTGATCCCCAGCAGCGGCTCCAGAAAACTCTATTACTACTATGATATGATCGAAACGGACAGTTTTTTCGTGCGGTGTCGTTAGGCCGCAAGGCGTCAGAATCAGCTGATCAGAGTAGTGAATAGTGGGTTTTTATTTATATTTTGCGGAGCCTAAATTTACTTTTAACTTTCTAAGGTAGAAGGTGTAGGTTAACCTAGGGTCGTACTTTTGAATGGTTTAACTAATTGAAGATCAAGTGGATAATTGTCTTTGGTTAAATTACCTTGATAAAGGATAGTAGTTAGTTTTAAGCTAATTATCCTAATTGCGGAAAAGTAAAGGAAGTGGAAGGATATCCGGAGTATGCTAATCAGAGAAATGTTGACCAAGATATTAGTTTAGGCTAGGGAAAGGTAATTGTGTTTATATTAAGGCTAAGATTAAATGGTGTAGATCTAGTTGGATGAGCCAATTACACAGACCTACTTATCTCTAGACTCTCAGAGTTCTCGTTGAGTAGTGAAAAGTATGTCACTTGGTTGTATAATTGAAAGATAACTATACCTCGGAGGTTATCCATAGTAAATCACTAGGTTTATTAGTGAGTTGAGTTCTAATCCTAACTCTCGTTAGCATTTTGGTTAACTGAATAACAACGTGCCGTGTTGATTGAACACTGATCACAAACGGAAGGAGTCCGTCGGGTTAAGTTGACAAAACCTTAAATGAAAACTAACAACCATTCCATCATACTAATGAGATCATACCAATTCAATCATTATACAGCATTACAGTTGATATATTGAAAGCAAAGCAGATAGAAACCTAATAGACACCTAAACAGTTAATACGACTTAGTCCTAGAGCAACAATCAAACAAGAACATGTAATAGGTCTGGGTTATATAGTCAAGGCAATAACTAGATCTTAACAGCTCCTAAGAGGTCTCTTCAAAACAGTCAATAGGTATACTAGGTCATCCATGTCTCAATTCTTAAGTTCCGTGTTCTAAAAGCGCATTAGATGCCTCTCGGAAACTCCGACCATACCGAGTTCATAGAATCTTCAGATACAGTATAACCAGGGGTCTTAATCCTATGAAGTAGCTAAGTTCATATAGGTGGACAAGTCCTGATCACAACCTAGGTTGGTCAATCCTTAAGATGCTAGCATACAAATCTATAGGAATCACAAGTTCAGTATTACAACGGTAACCGTACTATTTTAACATAACTACGCTAACCCAAACTTCTATCATGGCAACATACAGATTAATTAAGCTAACATGGTAATATCGGAATGAATTATTAAACATAAATGATAACAATACATGTTTAATTAATAAGACAAGCGTTTCAGATAAAAACCTGAAAAGGATGAAGAAATGTAACACCCTCAGACTGGGCCTAGCTAGAATTGACTATTTTACCCTTATGTTTTATTATATATTATTTTAATAATTATGTGTTTATAATTATGTAATTATATAGTTGAGACCAGTTTGTGACAAGGGTCACATAACAGGTTTGTTTATTTAAATTGGACCTCGTTTGGAGCACTTAATGAGGTGTTTCGTATTTTAGATAACTGGTAAATACCCGTGAATGACACAGTGTAGGTTTCCCTCACATGAAGGAAACCCACCAGCCTTATATGGTTCTATTTCTTTCTTATTTTCCATTTTGAGAAAATTAACATCACACACATACGTACCATAACTTCACAAACCCTAATCTTCTAAACTCGTTCTTGATCTCGTTTTGTAACTAGAAATCGTGTCTAGTGATTTCAAGAACTCCACAAGGTAGTTTTAAACTAATTTCATGTGTTAATTTGAGTTAAAATTAGTGATTTCATGAGTTTTTGGGTTAAAGTGGGTTTTGAATCAAATCTTGATCTAAAAGTGTTGTTGGTGTCAAATTAATGTTAGTAAACGTTTATATATGAGTTATATATGTTCTCTAAGTGATTTGTAGTGTCAAAACAGTGGAAAAATGAGATTTGGGGCTCAAAATGACGAAAACAGCGAACTGGTGCTGATGAACAGCTCCCGTACGGTTGCAGGATGCTCCGGTACAGTTACAGGGTGTATCTGGACCATATTAGGTGCAACCGGGCGGTTGCAGGTGCAACCGGGCGGTTGCAGGTGCTCCCGTCCGGTTGCAGTCTGTCAGCTTTTTGGAAAACTTGTTTTGGTCGTAACTTTTAAACCGTAACTCCGTTTTTGATGAATTTGGAAACATAATGAAGTGTAATTTACAATGTTAAGGTTTTAAAGTAATAAATCAGACTTTATTTTGGGTTAAAAAGACACGATAGCTTGTATACTTTGTTTTACACGCATATAAGGGTTGTTTTCGCATGGACACTTATGTAGCCTTGTCAAATAATGAATGTAGAGTTATATGATGTGGTTTATATTATGAATTGATGATTATCATTGATTTGAAAAGTATACTAACTCAGTATATGATGTTCTCAGTTTATAAAGGAATGGAGAAGACTCAGTAACATTAGACCACTGAGTTCTTGCTGGTAATCGGTGAGTGGGACTATCCTTATGGATATTGGTATTTAGTAACAAGTGTAGTTACTACCCACTGTTATGCTATTAAAGATTATTATAATCTATATATGCATGTTGATTACTGTTTTAATTATAAGTAGTAGGTGATACTGTTATTATCAGGTTGGCTGATTAGATTGAATCTATATCATGCCTGATTAGGGTACCCTGTGTTTATTAGTGATGTTACCTACCATGAGGTTGTAGGTGGTTTATGTGCACATGGGAGAACTTTCCGTGTATAGAAGGGACAGAAGAGGTCAACCGTGTATAGAGGGGTTATTGTAATGGCGGAATATTGCAATCGACGTAGGTAAACGTCAGGAGAGGTATGCTGTGTGACAATAACCAGGGCTATCAGTACAGCTCTAGCTTAATTAGCTAGTAGTTGTAGACCTGGTAGGGTCAACGATCCTCTTGTATTTATAGCCGTTAGTGCTATGTATAGCTGTTAGTGCTATGAGAGTGAATATATGTGTAGAGCTATTGACACTTAGTGAATAGCTATGTAGAGCTATTGATACCCTTATTGTATAGCTATGTAAGGTTATGTTAGGGTAGTGCCTTTGGTGCCTTTAGTGAATAGCTTGTTGATGCTATTGCTGCTTTATTAGTTGAATTATTGCCTAGCTCTGTATGTTACAGATGTGTAATGTTATATTATATGATAGATGTGTAATGCTATGTCCACATGACCATGACCAGATGCATGATCCCTAAAAGCTAGGCTTGGTACTTGATAGTAATATCTGTTGGGATATCTCATTCACTTAGCGTTGTGCTAATCCCCCACATTTTCTCCCCTGCAGGTTATATTATTTTGCATGCTAGGGACGGGAGAATATAGTCGTGCTTAGGTTATGTTTAACACACTGAAGAACTCTGATTTTTATTATAACTATGTGTAACTATTTTGAAAAGTAATACCAGTTGTATTGTAATATTTAAATGTTATATACTTTAAATACTTCCACTGTGATTTAAAAAAAATACGGTGTTACAACTTGGTATCAGAGCATAGGTTTGGCAACATGTACACGTGAGTGTCATGTTCCTAAACCATGAGTTGTATCAAACATCCTAGTGGGGAAAAGGGAAAGTGAATGTAGGTGGAATACGTGTTAGTTGCTAGGTACTAACCGATTATCCACTAAGCTTTTATGAGATGTTGTGATAAGACAGGTATGGATGATCAAACTCGAGACGTCGATACCCCCTTGATCCCCAGAATAGTGAGAGTGTCCTCAGAGGAGCATAGTGTAGAAAATGACTTGTGAAAGTCTAATTTTCAGCTACATAGTCAGTTGAAAGAAATGAGGGGTAGAATACAGGAACTAGAGCAACAACAGTCACAACCAGTTGATACTACTATTGCTTCAACCATAACTAATTCATCAACACTGCCGGGTTTTGCTAATCCCACAATATGCGTCTTTGTATGTTAGAGACGCACAACAGCAACCACAACCACAATTCCAAATTTTACCTCAGTTCAATTATTCACATTTCGACCAAATGATGTATCCAGATCAGATGTTTCAGCAACCCATAATTGAAACCAAGAAGAAGTGTACCTATAAACAGTTTTTAAATTGTAACCCTCTTACGTATTCGGGCAGTGCTAACCCGAATGACACATTAAATTGGTTGTGAGAAGTGGATCGAGCATTTGAAGCGTGTCAATGTGAACTGGAACTCAGAGTTACTTTTGCTTGTCGGTTACTGAAAGATAAAGCTATGGTACAGTGGGATTCTATCGTTACCCATGTAACAAAGGAACAATTTGGTCAAATCACTTGGGAGCAGTTTTATGAAAAGGCGTGTGAACAGTATTGTACCCCGTATGAGATTGGAAAGTTAAGGAGAGAGTTTTTGGAGTTAAAGAGGACCGAGCAGATGTCTGTAGATGATGCAATTGAACAGTATACTGATAAACTAAGGTTTTTGCATCAATGGGTTCCTGACGAACAATCTAAAATTGATCATTTTGTAGAGATGTTGTTGCCGGAGTACAGAACCATGGCAAGAGTTGCCACTACTTTGTCTCAAGCTTTTGTTATGGCAAAAATGGCTGAGGATGATATTAAGGCTGCAATTAATAGTAGAAAGGAAAATGTAAGTGTTCAGCAGCAAAGTGAAACAATGAGTCAATCTAGTTCCAAGTCAAAGAAAACTTTTTGAAATAAGATGAAAAGAAAACAGACTCAGGGTGTATCTAAGTCAATATCGGAAACGTGGTGGGTTCATTGTAGAGCAACTCATGTTGGACAGTATTCTGAAAGAACCTGTCGATGCTATCGGTGTGGTTTGATAGGATACGACGTTCAGTCTTGTTCGTATAAAGATAATGTATGTTGGAATTATCAGAGTGAAGGCCATCGATCTGATCAATATCCATCCTCGAGAAAGCTATATTCTGGGGCAAGGTCAGCATCAATCGGGGGTTCGACAGGAGGATTATCACATTCAGTGACGAAGCAGAAAAAGGAAGAAATCTTCTTGAATCTAAAAAGTATGTTCTTAATAAATTTTATATATTATAGTATTATTAATTGTTGGCAAACACATGATGTGTCTATAGTCTGCTCTAACTGACTGTAATTGTGGAGATATAATTGCGTCTTCCTAATGAGGAAGAGGTAGCTGGTGATGTAACAGTTCCAGTTATAACAACTGTGTTTAGAGTTGTTAAAGATATTATTGGGATCTTATTCCCTTTGATTGTTTGCCACATTTCTTGTGATTGCCTTGCTTCTGTTGATACTTGTCAAGTGTGATACATATAACTTGATTGTTATGCATATAGCTTGTATTGATATATATACATTGGTATGCATGATTTATCTAAAGTATGCAGGGTTTATATGAAATGTAACCTTTTTCCTTTGACGGACTAGACACACGTAGTGGTCTGTAGGGATTGGGATTGGGTAGTGACCTAGAATAGCCTTGATCCTTAACCGAAATATGATTTATTTCGGATTTGTTTGTTGTATAAAATTTTAAGCTATTATCACTTGTATGCCTTAAACTTCTGTGATATAATGAAGTTGCATGTTGATTTGTTGTTTGAGCTTTTAAACTAGAATTGATTTGATGGCTCTAGTTACATCAGCTGTATTTAGAGTTGCTATTGATATTACTGTGATATTGATCCCTTTGATTAGTTGTCATGACCTCTCTGGACTGTAGACTGCCATGCTCCCAAAGATTTGTCAGATGTGATGCATGATATGGATTTCCTATGCTTTTTGTGACATGTTAGTTATCGGATGAAACTTGTCAATTGTATTTGACTTGTTATAGTGATATGAGTGATTTGATAAGACTGCATAGGGCTTATGTGAATTGCATGTTGTAACATCCTCAGATCGGGCCTAGACATAAGATGACCTTTTTACCCTTAGGCATAATTGTGTGGTTAATTATGCTTTTATTTTAATAAAATGTTTATTGTTATTTTATTATTTGGTTAAGACCAGTTTGTGACAAGGGTCACAGAACAGGTTCGTTTATTTAATTTGGACTCCGTTAGGGCAGTCAAATTAAGTATGAAAGTTATCAGATAAATGGTAAATACCTGTGTGTGATGGGGAATGGTATTTAACATAAATATATAAGCAAGGAACCAGCCTTTCCTCACTTTTTCTTGAATCTTCTACACATACCGTACCTACTTCTCTTCTACTTTCAAATCCTAGATTCACTAAAAGTTGTTGTTGATCTTTAATTTAGTTGGAGATCAATGTCTAGTGCTTTCGTGTGTTCTAATAAGGTATTAATGGTTCCAATTCGTGCTTGAATCTGTGTAAAAATGGCTTTTAAAGTTAGGTTTTTATTAAAGTAGGTTTTGATGTCAAATTGGTCTAATTTGATGTTGTTTGAGTATGAAATTTGTAGGTTTAAGTCCCAAAAGGTTTTGTGCAAGAGATGTAACCATTTTCAGGGTAAAAAACGAGTCCAAAATCAAGATTTAGTGAATTGGGGATGAAACCAGTCAGTTTTCTGCTACTGCTACTCGATGAACAGAACCGTACGGTTGCAGCTTGCAACCGCACGGGTACATGGTGCAACCGTACTGGTGCATGTACAACCGTACGGATGTAGTGGTGTTGGTGCAACCGGGCAGTATGTGTGCAACCGTACGGATGTATGATGCAACCGTACGGATGGACTTGCAACCGTACGGATGCATGTGCAACCGTACGGATGCATGTGCAACCGTACGGATGCATGTGCAACCGTACGGATGCATCTTATTTTCTAAATTCAACCCTGAAAGGACCCGTCCTAATCCATCCGGACGAAGTCCACATCGATTATAAACGATTCACAACAGTTGTTTTCATCGCGAGGTACTTGACCTCTAAATGATACATTTTACAAACATTGCATTCATTTTTAAAAGACAATCTTTCATTACATCGAAAGTCGACATGTATGCATACCATTTCATAATATCCAAACTATAAATGACCTAATCTGTCATTTACTTAATAATAATCTTTAATGAACTTCAACGACTCGAATGCAACGTCTTTTGAAATATGTCATCAATGACTCCAAGTAATATCTTTAAAATGAGCTAATGCACAGCGGAAGATCTCTTTCAAACCTGAGAATAAACATGCTTTCAAGTGTCAACCAAAAGGTTGGTGAGTTCATTAGTTTAACTTAAACAATCGTTTCCATCATTTTAATAGACCACAAGATTTCAGATTTCCATTTCTCATAAACATACGTCCCATGCATAGAGACAAAAATATCATTCATATGGATTGAACACCTGGTAACCGACATTAACAATATGCATATATAAGAATATCCCCATCATTCCGGGATCCTCCTTCGGACATGATATAAATTTCGAAGTACTAAAACATCCGGTACTTTGGATGGGGCTTGTTGGGCCCGATAGATCTATCTTTAGGATTCGCGTCAATTAGGGTGTCTGTTCCCTAATTCTTAGATTACCAGACTTAATAAAAAGGGGCATATTCGATTTCGATAATTCAACCATAGAATGTAGTTTCACGTACTTGTGTCTATTTTGTAAAACATTTATAAAACCTGCATGTATTCTCATCCCAAAAATATTAGATTTTAAAAGTGGGACTATAACTCACAATTTCCTTAGCCCTATCCTACTCATAAAACTTGTCTTGAAATGACCCGCTCATGACCTCGTCGTAGTATTTTATGTATAAATAATAATAATAACACTCCTAAATAATATTAATTTGAATAATAATAATAAATATAATAATATTAATAATAATAATAATAATAATAATAATAAATATATACAGAGTACTTGTGATATGCGTGTGTGTTGTGTTAGATGAAATGAATCCAAAATGAGAATGCACGAGTTTATAAAGCAATTGGACACATCCCACTCAAATCCAGCTGGTATCCACCATATAATCTTGTCAACACTTGTTACATCTAACAAATTAAAATGTACGAGTTTATATGTATATATAAATATTATTTAATATATAATATATTTAATCCTTAGAATTAATTAAATATTATATTATATTTACGCTCATGGTAAAAATATAATTTTTACAAAAATGACACGGTCGTGATCTCACGACTCATGTACCACTTTCGGTTTTTCGGGCGCACTTTCGTACGTTTAGAAAACTAGCCTTTTACGTTACGTGACGTGTACCTTTTACAAAAATTAGACTTACTCAACAAAAAATTATCTTTATAAAAATATAACTTATAAAATTGAGTGTTGTGGTCATTTCCTTCTATAAATTAAAGTCTCGTTGTTTGTCAAAATATTTTATTTTAAATTAAACATTTTGTGACACGTACCTTTATTAATAACTAGACTTAAATTAATTAAAAACTAACCCACTCAAAGTGTAACTTAATCTTTTGAGTGTTTTGGTCATTTACTTTTATAATTCATAATCTTGTTATTTATCAAAGCCTATTTATTAATATTAGTTTAATATCAAAACGTTTTATGACTAATTTAAATTAAAATTTATAATCTTATACATATTTTTGAAATATTTATCTAATAACATACTAGTTATCCTTTCAAAACTAATTATATAATTTAAGATCCTTTACAAAATCGAAAATTCTATAACGTTTATGCTTTAAAACTTAATTTGATTTCATTCTTTTATGCGTAAAAGTTTAGTTTAATTTCCTTAACTTTCTAAATAATGTATCTTAATATAACATATCAAATGGGTTTATCTACTCAACGAATCTTATCCCAATTATTCCTTCTATATGATAAATCGAGTATTATGAAATTCGATTCTCCACTAACTTTTGTCTAACTCCCAATAAGTGATACTTTGTTCTTACTTGTAAATCACTTTACCATTTATTCCGAATACCGTTAAAAAGTAAGGGTTTCCTAATTCAAAGTGGACCTCATAACAGAGACTCATAATCATATTTCAATGTATCCGATAATTCAATCATTTGATATTATCTTTTAATCTGTTGATAAACTTACACCGAACAAATGTGTTTATGTAACATATTATTCATTCAATACCTTGATAGCATTTCCGAGTTCAAAAAAAAAAAAAAATAGATCTCATAGCTTATATTCATATTAACTAATCCGTTCAATGTTTTATTAATATATCTCAATTTAATAAGCACACATGTATATGCATATAAATTTATTTACACATAATTGTTCGTGAATCGTTAGGCATGGTCAAAGGGTATTTGATTAAATGAATATAGTCTCAAAACTTTTGGGACTCAACATTACAGATTTTGCTTATCGTGTCGGATATATATAAAGATTAAAGTTTAAATTTGTTCGGAAATTTCCGGGTCATCACATTACCTACCCGTTAAAAGAAATTTCGTCCCGAAATTTGAGTGAGGTGGTCATGGCTAACAATAAAATGTTTTCATGACAAATATGAGTTGCTAAATTGAGTTTTTATCATCATTGACTAATATGGACAAAAATAATTCGATTATTCGAAGAGTGCGAATGAAGCTATTCACAAAAGGATGAAATGAGAAACAAGGATTTGTTTTTAACTTTTGACGTAGTCAGGTTTGAATTTAGAAAATAAGGCGCGTCTTAACTTTTGACATTGCCTTGGCTGAATTCCGGAATTTAAGGGATTTAAAGAAAATCTTGAAGATCTATAAAATCTGATTCTTCGGGATTTATGGAAATTAAGATCTCTTTAATTAAATACGGTGATCTGCCCCGATTACTACGTCTGATATTTCCAGTATAAATTAAGCTCTTCCTTTCCATTATTCTTACCATTCTTATACTTTCTTTCTTAGTTCATACATCCAAAAGATTCTGCAAATGATTAATCCAGTTTTGATCCTTGTCCTCATCCTTACTATCGCAACAATCATTCTCCTTTTCCAACTTCCACCAGAGGAATATGCTTTCTTCTACTTCGCCCTCGGGATTATAATGTTTTTAATTCTCCCGTGTCTTTATGTTGCAATAAACATTGATATACACGGTTTGTAATTTATGTGTTGTTATCGGACTTTATATTCTCCCTTATATTTCAAAGCTCTATGCTTTTGTTTTCTCTTCCCGACTTCAAGTCAAGCGAATAATGGTCCAGAATTTATAGATATAGAGTTTCGAATGATTATAATGTTCTAAGCATGAAGGAACGTGATAGCACGATTTGATTTTCAAATTTATCAACATCACGGAAGATATAACCATCAAGAATACATTTTCTTGATTTATTACGGAGTTAAGTAGGATGAAAGAGTTATGTAACATGGCACATGATGACGTTATGATCTGTGAATCATCATGTCCCATTAGAAACTCAGCATGACTTACTGTAATATAATCACGTTGATCAAGTGTCATTATATTATACTAACTCATGCATCAGTTCCCAACACTACTTCAAAACATTCGTATTTTAAACTCGAAAGTTTACAGAATATAGAAACTAACAGTTTCTATATGATGTAACACTGATAGCACGAAGAGATTAATGATTTCAGATAAGAATAGTGATGAAAATATCTTCAGAAATATGGAGGATATTTATAATGAAAGATACTATGATATCTTAGAATTTCTATTATCGAAGGATGGTGAAGAAAATTTATTCGCAAGAGTTTGGAGTAAAGATACACAGGAAGCACGAAGAGGTGTATAATTTCGGACGAAGAATATTTATAAAAATATCCTCAAAAACATCGAAGATATTGGTGATGATATTTTGGAATTTCTAAGTTCGATGGTTGATGGAGAAAGATTTTCCGCAAGATTTTAACATGACTTCGGAGCAAGATATTCTCTAAAGATTTCAACGGATCCAGAATTATCTGGATTCTTTGAATATAGGGTATAGTCCTTGTATTTGTCCTTGGTCTCCTTCGTGGTTAGCTCAATCCGTTTTTCAGTTCCAACTTTTATGAGCTTTTCCAACATACTATTCTTTATCATCAAACTTCTGATGATTAAGGTCGTTTACGGTTGTCTATGGTTTCTGCTGCTTCATTCAGCTTTTTCAACATTCGGAGTATTGATTTGTGACAGAGTGCTTTTCAGAATTTCAGAATGAGAGATCATAATTCTAAGAGATAATTGTCATACATATAACTGTTGATGTAGATATGCTGTGAGTTTTCAAAGTACTGATTGCTGATTCCCGGTAATTGTTATGGCAGTTCTTGTTACAAGATGCGAATGTGTATATGATAGGGTTTCAATGAATAAATATAATGAATTGTCAGAGAGATTTGAGCAAAGGAGCAACGAGGTTGCTGGTACGTCTGCTGGTAATATAGTGGAATATAAAAGAATTCTCCGGTATCAAAAGGGTAATCGTATAGATCAGGATTATAGTAAGGCTCCTTCGAATGAAAAGTCAAAGTTGACTTGCTGAAGCTGTGACAAAATTGGCTACCTTGAAAAGGGATCGCAAAGTTATTTTTGCTAATAAATGCCAAAAGATCTGACGCGGCTACGTGTTAAACTTTTACTCAGTTGTCGAGAGTTTCTCAGGTGCATAACTATATACATAAATCTTTCCTTCCGTAGACGAAGTGCGGTTTGTTCATCCTCTCGATCGAGGTGTTTTCAAGAATCATGAAAGTTTGAACGTAGATTGGAATCATCAAGATACAAATGAGGTTTAAGGTGATATCAAGTGGCAAACTTGAAGAATTGTTTAGTTTCATATGCTATAGTCAATATTTTAATTTATTTTAATTGTCCAATGTTGGTAGTCCACAGTTGATAGTCCACATTGACAGTCCAATAATTCATATACAGTTTAATATATAATATTCGAATTAATTAATACGTGTCGTGACCCGTATACGTCTCAGACTCGATCACAACTCAAAGTATATATATTATTATAGAATCAACCTCAACCCTGTATAGCTAACTCCCGCATTACTGCATATAGAGTGTCTATGGTTATTCCAAATAATATATATAGATGGGTCGATATGATATGTCAAAACCTTGTATACGTGTCCCGATATTTAAAGTGCGTAAAAATAAATAACAGAAATTAAATGGCGATAAATAAAGTGCGTAAAGTAAATAACAGAAATTAAATGACGATAAATAAACTTGCGAGAATGTAAATTGCGATAAATAAACTGCGATAAATAAATTGCGATAATTAAATGGTAATACGGAATTAACAGTTAGCTAGGAACAGTTAGCTAGGATTTTGTTAGCGTGGATTCTTAATAGAATTTCATATTGTTAATTAATCTGTTTCTAATCAATTTTTTATTGTGTCCATTATTTCTTCGTTATGCCACTTGATGGATTCTGATAGATCAAAATCCAAATATGTAATTGGATGAATATGGTTATTCTGTGGTGAACAGATTTGTATATCGGTGGATGTAAGTAGGATAGTATATGACTTGTTGAAACAGATTCAAAGAACGTACAATGTAACTTATTAATGTGAAATTTAAATAGTACTCGGGTATTACCTACCCGTTAAAATATTTTCACCATTAACAGTTTGTACAAGAGAATTTTTAATTACAATCTTTATGAAAATATATATACATATATATTTTCTTCAGATGTATTCATGGATTTAATGAGTTAATATGATATTAAACTCATTTGCTTTTCGGTTGGAACTAGAATAAATAATCTCTAAAACTTTAGAGATTACATATCCGCCATGTCGAACGAAGATAAATGAGGTAGAACGAAGATCATACTCAAGGTACATATGATGATATTGAAGCATGGATTGTTGATGGTACTGGTGCTGTTATTGATTGTACTGTTGGTGCCGGTGATGTTGCTGAAGCTGGTACATTTTGCACCATATTCTCCGAATTGATTATTCGAGCGCGAAGTTCGTTGACTTATTACTCCAGGATGATTATCGGTCGGAACGAGCGGATGAATAAGGTTCAGAATTGTAGATAGAATATAATCTTGTCGAGGTATCCTGGAAATGAGACTGAAATTGGTGTCTCGAACAGGTTCGCCGGTAAACGCTTCAGGTTCATTGTCAAGAGGTGAATTTGGTTGATGGAAGGGATTGCCTTCTGTGCGTTTCCATTTATTAAGTCGACTACGAACCCATCAGATGAATTGATAATGGCTGATTGGTTGTTTCATGCCGATGACGCTGTTTTCGGAGCTTAGATGAACATCTATGTCGGAATAGCTGTCGGAATAACTATCGGAATAGCTATTGGAATCTGAGGGACTCGAACTGGTTGCAGTATTCATCTCGTACGATCAGATGAAGGATTTTTCGATAAGAAATAGATTATAGGATGTAGATTAGTACCCTGCAATACCTAATTTATATATGCATATATAATACTAAAATCCCATAAGTTACGGAGGAATCTACAGAAACTGTCAGACAAAGGTAACAATAACAGATACGCTAAGATATGAATTAGCAGATACGCTAAGATATGAATTAGCAGATACGCTAAGATATGAATTTCGTCTATACACTATTTATGCAATCAATGCAGTAAGATGTGTCTAGACTAATAATGATAAGCAGGTAATTTCTTAAGGAGGATAAGCAGAAAATTTTTCGACACGAAATGATAAGCAAAACTTTTGACATGCAGACACGGTCGAAGTCCAGACTCACTAATGCATCTAAACAACTATCAATTAGACACACTAATGCAAGACATGGTTCGCTAAGACCACCGCTCTGATACCAACTGAAAGGACCCGTCCTAATCCATCCGGACGAAGTCCACATCGATTATAAATGATTCACAACAGTTGTTTTCATCGCGAGGTACTTGACCTCTAAATGATACATTTTACAAACATTGCATTCATTTTTAAAAGACAATCTTTCATTACATCGAAAGTCGACATGTATGCATACCATTTCATAATATCCAAACTATAAATGACCTAATCTGTCATTTACTTAATAATAATCTTTAATGAACTTCAACGACTCGAATGCAACGTCTTTTGAAATATGTCATCAATGACTCCAAGTAATATCTTTAAAATGAGCTAATGCACAGCGGAAGATCTCTTTCAAACCTGAGAATAAACATGCTTTCAAGTGTCAACCAAAAGGTTGGTGAGTTCATTAGTTTAACTTAAACAATCGTTTCCATCATTTTAATAGACCACAAGATTTCAGATTTCCATTTCTCATAAACATACGTCCCATGCATAGAGACAAAAATATCATTCATATGGATTGAACACCTGGTAACCGACATTAACAATATGCATATATAAGAATATCCCCATCATTCCGGGATCCTCCTTCGGACATGATATAAATTTCGAAGTACTAAAACATCCGGTACTTTGGATGGGGCTTGTTGGGCCCGATAGATCTATCTTTAGGATTCGCGTCAATTAGGGTGTCTGTTCCCTAATTCTTAGATTACCAGACTTAATAAAAAGGGGCATATTCGATTTCGATAATTCAACCATAGAATGTAGTTTCACGTACTTGTGTCTATTTTGTAAAACATTTATAAAACCTGCATGTATTCTCATCCCAAAAATATTAGATTTTAAAAGTGGGACTATAACTCACAATTTCCTTAGCCCTATCCTACTCATAAAACTTGTCTTGAAATGACCCGCTCATGACCTCGTCGTAGTATTTTATGTATAAATAATAATAATAACACTCCTAAATAATATTAATTTGAATAATAATAATAAATATAATAATATTAATAATAATAATAATAATAATAATAAATATATACAGAGTACTTGTGATATGCGTGTGTGTTGTGTTAGATGAAATGAATCCAAAATGAGAATGCACGAGTTTATAAAGCAATTGGACACATCCCACTCAAATCCAGCTGGTATCCACCATATAATCTTGTCAACACTTGTTACATCTAACAAATTAAAATGTACGAGTTTATATGTATATATAAATATTATTTAATATATAATATATTTAATCCTTAGAATTAATTAAATATTATATTATATTTACGCTCATGGTAAAAATATAATTTTTACAAAAATGACACGGTCGTGATCTCACGACTCATGTACCACTTTCGGTTTTTCGGGCGCACTTTCGTACGTTTAGAAAACTAGCCTTTTACGTTACGTGACGTGTACCTTTTACAAAAATTAGACTTACTCAACAAAAAATTATCTTTATAAAAATATAACTTATAAAATTGAGTGTTGTGGTCATTTCCTTCTATAAATTAAAGTCTCGTTGTTTGTCAAAATATTTTATTTTAAATTAAACATTTTGTGACACGTACCTTTATTAATAACTAGACTTAAATTAATTAAAAACTAACCCACTCAAAGTGTAACTTAATCTTTTGAGTGTTTTGGTCATTTACTTTTATAATTCATAATCTTGTTATTTATCAAAGCCTATTTATTAATATTAGTTTAATATCAAAACGTTTTATGACTAATTTAAATTAAAATTTATAATCTTATACATATTTTTGAAATATTTATCTAATAACATACTAGTTATCCTTTCAAAACTAATTATATAATTTAAGATCCTTTACAAAATCGAAAATTCTATAACGTTTATGCTTTAAAACTTAATTTGATTTCATTCTTTTATGCGTAAAAGTTTAGTTTAATTTCCTTAACTTTCTAAATAATGTATCTTAATATAACATATCAAATGGGTTTATCTACTCAACGAATCTTATCCCAATTATTCCTTCTATATGATAAATCGAGTATTATGAAATTCGATTCTCCACTAACTTTTGTCTAACTCCCAATAAGTGATACTTTGTTCTTACTTGTAAATCACTTTACCATTTATTCCGAATACCGTTAAAAAGTAAGGGTTTCCTAATTCAAAGTGGACCTCATAACAGAGACTCATAATCATATTTCAATGTATCCGATAATTCAATCATTTGATATTATCTTTTAATCTGTTGATAAACTTACACCGAACAAATGTGTTTATGTAACATATTATTCATTCAATACCTTGATAGCATTTCCGAGTTCAAAAAAAAAAAAAATAGATCTCATAGCTTATATTCATATTAACTAATCCGTTCAATGTTTTATTAATATATCTCAATTTAATAAGCACACATGTATATGCATATAAATTTATTTACACATAATTGTTCGTGAATCGTTAGGCATGGTCAAAGGGTATTTGATTAAATGAATATAGTCTCAAAACTTTTGGGACTCAACATTACAGATTTTGCTTATCGTGTCGGATATATATAAAGATTAAAGTTTAAATTTGTTCGGAAATTTCCGGGTCATCACAAACCCTAACTCTGTCAAAAGTTAAGACGAATCTTTACTTTTCCAATTTCAATCTTTTGCGATAGCTTCATTTATACTCTTCGCGTAATCAAATTGTTTTATCCATATTACTCAAAGATGATGAAACTCTATTTATCAACTCATATTCGTCATGAAAACATTTTTATTGTTAGCCATGACGACCACGACCAAATTTCGGGACGAAATTTCTTTAACGGGTAGGTACTGTGACGACCCGGGAATTTCCGACCAAATTTAAACTTAATCTTTATATGTTCCGACACGATAAGCAAAGTCTATTTAATTAAATCTCAAAATTTTCGAACTGTTTATATAAATTCAGATAACCTTTGACCATTACCGACGATTCGCGAACAATTGTTTAAATTATATGTATATATATAAATGTAAATATATGTAGTACTTGGAAATTATAAAATATGATTTAAACAATAGAACTAGACATGTAAAGTAAGATACAAAATAATTAAGTACAATTTATAAAGAATCAATAAAAGTTACTATATAATATATTACATGATATTACATAATTAATAATGCACAAAATATATATATATATATATATATATATATATATATATATATATATATATATATATATATATATATATATATATATATATATATATATATATATATATATATAATTGTTATAATAAGAGTATTATTACTTTCATCATTATTATTAATATTAATACTAATATTAATAATTAATATCAGTATTAGTGATACTATTATAGATAACATATAGATATAAAGTTTGATGCATTTAGTTTTTTTTTTTTTTTTTGTTATCATTACTAGTACCATTGTTACTAGTAAAAATTATAATTTTAATTATTATTATGATTGATAAAAGTATTATTATTAACTTGATTATTAAAATTATCATTTTATTTAAAGTTATTATTATCATTATTCTTATTAATATTATTATGATATTAATATTATTATTTCTATTATTATTATTATTATTAATTTCATTATTATTATTAACATTTATTAACATTAAATATTAAAGATTGTATTATTAAAAATTAATATAAAATATATATACATATATATGAAAATTGATATAATTATGATTTAAAGACATAACTTAGTATTATTATACTTATTAATAGAATTATTATTAATTACATATATAATTAATTATAATAGATATAATCAGATATATAAACTTGTATTGCATATAATCTGCTTTATATCAACATCAGAGATATTCTATCGTCCTTTCTGCTTAAGATTTGGCTCACAATCGATTTCAATCCATATAGAAATGCTAAAATCAGTTGAAGGTCAGTCTCAAATATAGAATGCAAACAAGAAGTGATTTACATCAGATATAACTTTATTCCTTTATTTTTTTTATTTATCTTCCGTATTGAATCAAGTAACCTGTGTCGACCTACAAATCACTCCATGACATTTGAAGCAAACCATTCAATTATCCTCACTCTCAAACATCAAATTTCAACTGCTGGTAATCGTTAATCTTTGTTGAGTCAATGTTATTTTTTTTATTTTATTTTTTTTTAGTTCATGGACCCTGTTCTTGTTTTGATTTTCAAACAGTTCAATTTATTAACAAAATTCAAAAATTAGAAAAACAGTATTGTTAGTAATCTTCTATTTCAATTATCTGGAAAGTTTCATAGTTCAAATCACTATATCGAGTTCCAATTTTAAAAGTCAAATTTAATTTCAAAAAGTCAAAAATTATTTTCATTCTAAAATTCGAACGCGTTATGATGATATAGGTTCAATTGAGAATCCAGATAGCTTCCAAGAGTCGTTTAAAATGTTTTTCGTGTTATAATTATTAACTAAAACCGCCTAGATTGTCGAAAGTGATTTGGAGTTTAACCTCGTGTTCTTCAGGCGAGAATTTTTTTATTTATTTTATTTTCGATTCTGTTTAAAACAAATTAATTAAGCAGATAGGGTACGTTTCAAATACAGTTTGTTTTTTTTTTATAATCTTAGATCATATTAGGGATTGATCTCTAGTCAATTGAGCTCTGGTTCGATGAAGAAGAGGATGGATATGGAATACGGGTTATAAACAATTAGCTATAGAAATATTCAGGAAAACAGGAGGCAGAAGAGTGGTTAAGTGTTTGTGCGGGTATTCGAGGGGTCACGGGTTCGAGTCCCTGGAGTGGCAGTATTTTCTTTTAGGCAGAATTTCATTTAAGGTAGCTTCTTTTTATTATTATATTTATAATTATTATTATTATTATTATTATTATTATTATTATTATTATTATTATTATTATTATTATTATTATTATTGTTAGTATTATTATTATTATTATTAGTAATATTTGTATTTGTATTGTTATTATGCCTTTTATGATTAATGACATTATTACACATATCATTATTGTTAATATTATTATCATAAGTATTATTACTAACATTATTATTTAGGTTATTATTATTTGGATTAATATTAGTATAAGTATAATTTTAGATTTATTATTATTATTACTAACAAAATTATTATTATTATGATTACCATTAATAATATAATTGCTATAATCATTATTACTAAGTATTATGTACTAATATCAAAAATTATTATTTTCACTATCATTACTACTAAATTATTTATTTTACCAAAAACTACTAATATTATCACTATGAGATTTACAATCAAAAACTATCATCAACAATAATTATTAACTTTTAAATTTTTATTAGTAACATTAGGTATTGTCATTATTATCATTTTTCCCATTACAAATAATATCTTGATATTATTATAATCACTATATTTAACAAACAAACGATATATATATATAAATATATAATACATATAACATAATAAAAGTTATATTCTCATATACAAAATGAATATATGAAACCTACACATATTATTAATATAAAAAGTATATAATTAATAGATTATATATATATTTTTCGATTACAACTATGTATATTAATAAATATACAAATGATATAGGTTCGTGAATCCGAGGCCAACCATGCATTGTTCAATTTAGTCAAATGTATTTTTACTACAAAATACATTAGGTGAGTTTCATTATTCCCTTTTTATATATATTTTGGGTTGAGAATACATGCAAATGCTTTATTAACTGATTTACAATATTTATATGCGTGAGTTTCATTATTCCCTTTTTTTTAAATGCTTTCGCAATATATATTTTTGGGACTGAGAATACATGCGCTGTTTTTATAAATGTTTTATGAAATAGACACAAGTAATCGAAACTACATTATATGGTTGAATGATCGAAATCGAATATGCCCTTTTTATTAAGTCTGGTAATCTAAGAATTAGGGAACAGACACCCTAATTGACGCGAACTCTAAAGATAGATCTATCGGGCCCAACAAGCCCCATCCAAAGTATCGGATGCTTTAGTACTTTGAAATTTATATCATGTCCGATGGAGGATCCCGGAATGATGGGGATATTCTTATATGCATATTGTGAATGTCGGTTACCAGGTGTTCAATCCATATGAATGATTATTTTGTCTCTATGTATGGGACATATGTTTATGGAAAATGGAAATATGAAATCTTGTGGTCTATTAAAAGTTATGAAATGATTATTTATGATAAACTAATGAACTCACCAACCTTTTGGTTGACACTTGAAAGCATGTTTATTCTCAGGTACGAAAGAAATCTTCCGCTGTGCGTTTGCTCATTTTAGAGATATTACTTGGAGTCATTCATGACAAATTTCAAAAGACGTTGCATTCGAGTCGTTGAGTTCATCAAGATTAATATTAAGTCAATTATAGTTAGATATATTATGAAATGGTATGCATGCCGTCAACTTTCGATGTAATGAAATATTGTCTTTTCAAAAACGAATGCAATGTTTGTAAAATGTATCATATAGAGGTCAAGTACCTCGTGATGTAATCAACTATTGTGAATCGTTTATAATCGATACGAACTTCGTCCGGATGGATTAGGACGGGGCGTCACAGTTGGTATCAGAGCGGTGGTCTTAGCGAACCAGGTCTGCCTTAGTGTGTCTAACTGATAAGTCGTTAGGATGCTTTAGTGAGTCTGGACTTCGACCGTGTCTGCATGTCAAAAGTTTTGCTTATCATTCGTGTCGAAAATCATATACTTATTATTCTTAGGAAATTACCTGCTTATCATTCCTTAGTCTAGACACGTTTTACTGCATTGACTGCATGAATAGTGTATAGATAAAATTCATATCTTAGCGTATCTGTTACTGTAACTTTGCCTGACAACTTCTATAGATTCCTCCGTAACTTATGGGATTTTAGTATTATATATGCATATGTAAATTATGTATTGCAGGGTACTAATCTACATCCTATAATCCATTTCTTATCGAAAATCCTTCATTTGATTGTACGAGCAGAATCCCTCAACCAGTTCGAGTCCCTCAGATTCCGATAGCTATTCCGATAGTTATTCCGACAGCTATTCCGACATAGATGTTCACCTAAGCTCCGAAAGAAGCGTCACCAGGATGAAACAACTAATCAGTCATCCTCAATTCATCTGATGAGCTTTTAGTCGATTTAAAAAATGGAGACGCGAAGAAGGTGACCCTTTCCACCCACCAAATTTCCCTCTTGGCGAAGAACCTGAAGTACCTACTGGCGAATCTATCCGAAACGCGATTTTCAGCCTTATTTCCAGAGTAGTTTGACATGATTATATTCTATCCACAATTCAAAACCTTATTCATTCGCTCGTTCATACCGACAATCATCCTGGAGTAATAAAGTCAATGAGTTTCGCGCCCGAGTTGTAGCCTTGGAAAATATGGTGCAAAATATACCAGCTTCAACAACATCAACGGCATCAACTGTACCACCAACAACAAAACAAACCACAACAACACATGCATCAACATCTCATTCTGTACTCCGGATATAATCATCGTTCTACGAATCGTTCTACATCATTTATCGTCGTTCGACATGGCGATTATGTAATCTCTAATGTTTTAGAGATTTTATATTCTTGTTCTAACGGTAAATCAAATGAGTTTAATATCATATTGATTCATTAAATCCATGATTACATCTGAAGAAAATATATATGTATATATATTTTCATAAAGATTGTAATTAAAAATTCTTTCGTACAAACTGTTAATGATGAAAATATTTTAACGGGTAGGTAATATCCGAGGAATATTTAGATTTCACATTAATAAGTTACACTGTACATTCTTCGAATTTGATTCAACAATCATTTACTATCCTATTTACAACCACCGATATACGTATCCGTTCACCGCAGAATAACCATTTTCATTCAATTTCATACTGGGATTTTGATTTATCATAATCCAACAAGTGGCATAATGAAGAAAACATTGGACAAAATAAAATTTGTTAGAAACAAACAAATTAACTATGAGAAATTTTGTTAAGAATCCACGCTAACTGTTCCAAGCTAATTGTTCCTAGCTAACTGTTAATTCCGTATTACCTTTTATTTATCGCAATTTATTTATCGTATTTTATTTATTGCAATTTAATTATCGCAATTTTATTTATCTTCATTTAATTTTTGTTATTTACTCTATGCATTTAATTTATCGTCATTTAATTTCTGTATTTATTTTACGCACTTTAAATATCGGGACACGTATACAAGGTTTTGACATATCATATCGACGCATCTATATATATTATTTGGTGTCACCATAGACACTCTATATGCAGTAATGCGGGAGTTAGCTATACAGGGTTGAGGTTGATTCTACAATAATATATATAGTTTGAGTTGTGATCGAGTCTGAGACATGTACACGGGTCACGATACGTATTAATTAATTCGAATATTATATAGTAAACTATATATGAATTATTATTTGTACACTGCTAACTGTAGACTATCAACTGAGGACTATCAACATTAGACAATTAAAATGAATTAAAATATTGATTTTAACATATGAAACTAAACAATTCTTCAAGTTTGCCACTTGATTTCATCTTAAACCTCATTTGTATTTTGATGATTACAATCTGCGTTTAAACCTTTCACGATTCTTGAAAACACCTCCATCGAGAGGATGAACCAACCGAACTTCATCTACGGAAGGGAAAAAAAATTTATGCATATAGTTATGCACCTGAGAAACTCTCGACAATTGAGTAAAAGTTTAACACGTAGCCGCGTAAGATCCTTTGACATTTATTATCAAAAATAACCTTGCGATCCCTTTTCAAAGTAGCCAATTTTGTCACAGCTCCAGCAGGTCAACTTCGACTTTTCATTCGAAGTAGCCATACTATAAATCCTGATATATACGATTACCCTTTTGATACCGGAGAATTCTTTTATATTCCACCATATTACCAGCAGACGTACCAGCAACCTCGTTGCTTCTTGGCTTTAATCTCTCTGACAAATCAGTATATTTATCTATTGAAACCCTATCATATACTCATCCGCATCTTGTAACGAGAACTGCCATACCAATTACTGAGAATCAGCAATCAGTACCTTGAAAACTCACAGCATATCTACATCAACAGTTATATGTATGACATTTATCTCTTAGAATTATGATCTCTCATTCTGAAATTCTGAAAAGCACTCAGTCACAAATCAATACTCTGAATGTTGAGATAGCCTAATGAAGCAGCAGAAACCATAGACAACCATAAACGCCCTTAATCATCGGAAGTTTGATGATAAAGAATAGTATGTTGGAAAAACTCATAAAAGTTGGAACTGGAAAACGGATTGAGCTAACCATGAAGGAGACCAAGGACAAATACAAGGACCATACCCTATATTCAAAGAATCCAGGTAACTCTGGATCCGTTGAAATCTTTAGAGATTATCTTGCTCTGAAGTCATGTTAAAATCTTGCTGAAAATCTTTCTCCATCAACCATCGAACTTAGAAATTCCAAAATATCATCATCAATATCTTCGATATTTCCGAGGATATTTTCATAAATATTCTCTTCCGAAATTATATACCTCTTCGTGCTTCCTGTGTATCATATATTGGAAACATTCAATAGAAAATTTAGTACCGAAAAGCAGATTATGCGAAACTATGAAGGAAGCCGTGGACAAATCACAAAGAATAAGTTTGACTTCAAATAATCCAAAAAAAAATTCTGTTTCTAATGAAATCTTTAGCGAATACCTTGCTTTCGAATCTAAACCCTTACGGATAAAACTTCTTCATCATCCATCGATATTAAAAATTCTAAGATATCATCGTATCTTTCATTATAAATATTCTCCATATTTCTGAAGATATTTTCATAACTATTCTTATCGGAAATCATTAATCTCTTCGTGCCATCAGTGTTACATCATATAGAAACTGTTAGTTTCTATATTCTGTAAACTTTCGAGCTTAAAATATGAATGTTATTGAAGTAATGTTGGGAATTGATGCGTGAGTTAGTATAATATAATGACACTTGATCGACGTGATTATATTACAATAAGTCATGCTGAGTTTCTAAATGGAACATGATGATTCACAGATTATAACGTCATCATGTGTCATGTTACATAACTCTTTTATTCTGATTAACTTCTGAACGTATCAAGAAAGTATATTCTTGATAGTTATATTCTCAATGATTCTGATAATTTGACAAATTAAATCATACGATTTCGTTCTTTCTTAGTTAGAACATTAAGTTCATTCGAAAACTCCATACTTACGAAATCTGGACTGATACTCGCTTTACTAGAAGACGGGAAGAGAATAAAAAGGCAAAGAGCTCCAAAATATAAGAAAAGATATTAAGCCCAATAACAACACGGAGGTTACAAACCGTGGATATTAATAAGAATAACAACATAAAAATACGGTAGAATTAAGAATAGTATCATCCCAAAGTAATAGTAGAAGTAACCAAATCTTTCTGGTAGAAGATTGAAAAGAAGGATGACAGAAATGATAATTAGAAAAAATATCAAGGATTAGAAAAGGATGAAGCTTTTTTACGATCTTTTGGATGTATGAACTAAGAAAGAAAATATAGAAATGGTGAGAATAATGGAACGGAAGAGTTTAATTTATAATGGAAATATCAGACAGAATAATCGAGGCAGATCATCGTATTTAATTATAGAGGTCTTAATTTCCTTACTCGCCGAAGAATCAAATCTTTTAGATTTCGAAGATTTTCTTTAAATTCCTTGAATTCCAGAATTCAATCAAGACAACGTCAAAAGTTAAGACGCATCTTATTTTCTAAATTCAACCCTAACTCTGTCAAAAGTTAAGACGAATCTTTACTTTTCCAATTTCAATCTTTTGCGATAGCTTCATTTATACTCTTCGCGTAATCAAATTGTTTTATCCATATTACTCAAAGATGATAAAACGCTATTTATCAACTCATATTCGTCATGAAAACATTTTTATTGTTAGCCATGACGACCTCGACCAAATTTCGGGACGAAATTTCTTTAACGGGTAGGTACTGTGACGACCCGGGAATTTCCGACCAAATTTAAACTTAATCTTTATATGTTCCGACACGATAAGCAAAGTCTATTTAATTGAATCTCAAAATTTTCGAACTGTTTATATAAATTCAGATAACCTTTGACCATTACCGACGATTCACGAACAATTGTTTAAATTATATGTATATATATAAATGTAAATATATGTAGTACTTGGAAATTATAAAATATGATTTAAACAATAGAACTAGACATGTAAAGTAAGATACAAAATAATTAAGTACAATTTATAAATAATCAATAAAAGTTACTATATAATATAGTACATGATATTACATAATTAATAATGCACAAATAAAATATATATATATATATATATATATATATATATATATATATATATATATATATATATAATTGTTATAATAAGAGTATTATTACTTTCATCATTATTATTAATATTAATACTAATATTAATAATTAATATCAGTATTAGTGATACTATTATAGATAACATATAGATATAAAGTTTGATGCATTTAGTTTTTTTTTTTTTTTTGTTATCATTACTAGTACCATTGTTACTAGTAAAAATTATAATTATAATTATTATTATGATTGATAAAAGTATTATTATTAACTTGATTATTAAAATTATCATTTTATTTAAAGTTATTATTATCATTATTCTTATTAATATTATTATGATATTAATATTATTATTTCTATTATTATTATTATTAATTTCATTATTATTATTAACATTTATTAACATTAAATATTAAAGATTGTATTATTAAAAGTTAATATAAAATATATATACATATATATGAAAATTGATATAATTATGATTTTAAGACATAACTTAGTATTATTATATTTATTAATAGAATTATTATTAATTACATATATAATTAATTATAATAGATATAATCAGATATATAAACTTGTATTGCATATAATCTTCTTTATATCAACATCAGAGATATTCTATCGTCCTTTCTGCTTAAGATTTGGCTCACAATCGATTTCAATCCATATAGAAATGCCAAAATCAGTTGAAGGTCAGTCTCAAATATAGAATGCAAACAAGAAGTGATTTACATCAGATATAACTTTATTCCTTTATTTTTTTTTATTTATCTTTCGTATTGAATCAAGTAACCTGTGTCGACCTACAAATCACTCCATGACATTTGAAGCAAACCATTCAATTATCCTCACTCTCAAACATCAAATTTCAACTGCTGGTAATCGTTAATCTTTGTTGAGTCAATGTTATTTTTTTTATTTTATTTTTTTTAGTTCACGGACCCTGTTCTTGTTTTGATTTTCAAACAGTTCAATTTATTAACGAAATTCAAAAATTAGAAAAACAGTATTGTTAGTAATCTTCTATTTCAATTATCTGGAAAGTTTCATAGTTCAAATCACTATATCGAGTTCCAATTTTAAAAGTCAAATTTAATTTCAAAAAGTCAAAAATTATTTTCATTCTAAAATTCGAACGCGTTATGATGATATAGGTTCAATTGAGAATCCAGATAGCTTCCAAGAGTCGTTTAAAATGTTTTTCGTGTTATAATTATTAACTAAAACCGCCTAGATTGTCGAAAGTGATTTGGAGTTTAACCTCGTGTTCTTCAGGCGAGAATTTTTTTATTTATTTTATTATCGATTCTGTTTAAAACAAATTAATTAAGCAGATAGGGTACGTTTCAAATACAGTTTATTTTTTTTTATAATCTTAGATCATATTTGGGATTGATCTCTAGTCAATTGAGCTCTGGTTCGATGAAGAAGAGGATGGATATGGAATACGGGTTATAAACAATTAGCTATAGAAATATTCAGGAAAACAGGAGGCAGAAGAGTGGTTAAGTGTTGGTGCGGGTATTCGATGGGGTCACGGGTTCGAGTCCCTGGAGTGGCAGTATTTTCTTTTTAGGCAGAATTTCATTTAAGGTAGCTTCTTTTTATTATTATATTTATAATTATAATTATAATTATAATTATAATTATAATTATAATTATAATTATTATTATTATTATTATTATTATTATTATTATTATTATTATTATTATTATTATTATTATTGTTAGTATTATTATTATTATTATTAGTAATATTTGTATTTGTATTGTTATTATGACTATTATGATTAATGACATTATTACACATATCATTATTGTTAATATTATTATCATAAGTATTATTACTAACATTATTATTTAGGTTATTATTATTTGGATTAATATTAGTATAAGTATAATTGTAGATTTATTATTATTATTACTAACAAAATTATTATTATTACGATTACCATTAATAATATAATTGCTATAATCATTATTACTAAGTATTATGTACTAATGTCAAAAATTATTATTTTCACTATCATTACTACTAAATTATTTATTTTACCAAAAACTACTAATATTATCACTATGAGATTTACAATCAAAAACTATCATCAACAATAATTATTAACTTTTAAATTTTTATTAGTAACATTAGGTATTGTCATTATTATCATTTTTCCCATTACAAATAATATCTTGATATTATTATAATCACTATATTTAACAAACAAACGATATATATATATAAATATATAATACATATAACATAATAAAAGTTATATTCTCATATACAAAATGAATATATGAAACCTACACATATTATTAATATAAAAAGTATATAATTAATAGATTATATATATATTTTTCGATTACAACTATGTATATTAATAAATATACAAATGATATAGGTTCGTGAATCCGAGGCCAACCATGCATTGTTCAATTTAGTCAAATGTATTTTTACTACAAAATACATTAGGTGAGTTTCATTATTCCCTTTTTATATATATTTTTGGGCTGAGAATACATGCAAATGCTTTATTAACTGATTTACAATATTTATATGCGTGAGTTTCATTATTCCCTTTTTTTTAAATGCTTTCGCAATATATATTTTTGGGACTGAGAATACATGCGCTGTTTTTATAAATGTTTTACGAAATAGACACAAGTAATCGAAACTACATTATATGGTTGAATGATCGAAATTGAATATGCCCTTTTTATTAAGTCTGGTAATCTAAGAATTAGGGAACAGACACCCTAATTGACGCGAACTCTAAAGATAGATCTATCTGGCCCAACAAGCCCCATCCAAAGTATCGGATGCTTTAGTAGTTCGAAATTTATATCATGTCCGATGGAGGATCCCGGAATGATGGGGATATTCTTATATGCATATTGTGAATGTCGGTTACCAGGTGTTCAATCCATATGAATGATTATTTTGTCTCTATGTATGGGACGTAAGTTTATGGAAAATGGAAATATGAAATCTTGTGGTCTATTAAAAGTTATGAAATGATTATTTATGATAAACTAATGAACTCACCAACCTTTTGGTTGACACTTGAAAGCATGTTTATTCTCAGGTACGAAAGAAATCTTCCGCTGTGCATTTGCTCATTTTAGAGATATTACTTGGAGTCATTCATGACATATTTCAAAAGACGTTGCATTCGAGTCGTTGAGTTCATCAAGATTAATATTAAGTCAATTATAGTTAGATATATTATGAAATGGTATGCATGCCGTCAACTTTCGATGTAATGAAATATTGTCTTTTCAAAAACGAATGCAATGTTTGTAAAATGTATCATATAGAGGTCAAGTACCTCGTGATGTAATCAACTATTGTGAATCGTTTATAATCGATACGGACTTCGTCCGAATGGATTAGGACAGGGCGTCACATCTGTGACCTTTGCATGTTTAGTTGCTTATACTTGATCTGTTAGATTGTATCCATTCACTTAGTAGTTGTGCTAATTCCCCCACATTTCTACCCCTTGCAGGTTTAGAGACTGCTGCTTATGACAGGTGTAATGACCCGCACTTTTTCGATCATTCTATACTTATAAGATTAATATTTATATAAATTAAACCTTACCAACATGATAAGCAATCCAAATTGTTGAGACTTATGTTTTCGAAAAGAGTTTTACACAACGTTTGACCGTCTAGTTTGACCGATGATATCACGAACTATACAATATATGATAGTTATACGTTTGTGTATATATATGTATATATACATATTTAACATGATCTAAGAATGTTTTAATATCTCATTTTGTATTAATAACAATAAGTTATAAGTATATTTTGAAACTACTAACTTAAGTTTTCAAAACGATAACCATACGTAACGTTATTTGACTTAAATACTTATGACCTATAATGTTTATACATATATCGTATAAGTAATGTATTTAATCACTTTTAAAGACTTAAATACATAAAACAATATAAGTATATTTACAAAAGATAGCTATATTTGAATCCTCGTTCCGTTTTCTCAAAGATTTCTATACGTATACCTAGGGTATATGTACCCGTATCATACGCAGCTTCTAGATGTATTTACTATTGGTATATACCAATAAAAATCTGCTCCTTAGTAGCCTTAAATGATTAAGAAACATGTGGAACCAACCATTTGTCAAGTAGCATGAATTATTTAGCAAGAAAACAAAGTTAGGTATTTTTTTTTTCCTTTATAACCTAAAAACGTTTTTATGCATGCACACCATTTCTTCATCCCATTTTCTCATACTTACACTTCCATTTCTCTCTCAAAATACTCTTAACTTCATACTTGATCATCTCTAAGCATTTTCCCCATCATTTAGCTTCAAAAACAACACTTAAACCTCATAAGAAAACCTTACAAAAACACTTCAAGAAATCCTTCCAAGAACACAAACTTACTTCCAATCTTTCATTCAATTCCATCACCCTTTTGGTTCTAGCTTTTTACTACTCTTTTACAGCAACCTTGTCCAAGGAACTTGAGGTAGTAACTATGTTCATAACCTTATTCGATTCATATATATATAGCTATCTTATTTTGTGGTATAAAATTTTAACAACAAGAACATAGTTTGAATGTTTTCAAACTTGTTTGCAAACTAAATAGATTCTTATAACTTAACTTTTAAAATACTTCAAGACCTGTAATATAACTTAAAAATATGCTAATTTAACAAGGTATAACTTGGTTTTTCAAAGAACACCTTAAAAACTGTTTTTACGACGTCGGAGTGCAACCGGGGGCTGTTTTGGGTTGGATAATTAAAAACCATCTTAAACTTTGAATTGGAGGTTTATTTTCTGGAAAAATGATTTTTACTATGAATATGATAACACATAAAAATTTCATGATTTAACTCAAAGTATAAGTATTTTTAGAAAAATAATCATTTAAGGTTGTTTACATGATGGAAAATGATTAACTTCATAAGTTTCACTAAAGTTTGACCTATGACCTGTGATTTCGAATACAAACTAAGGTATTTATAGTTCATAGTCTTAAAGAGGGACTCGATCCAAGGAAGTGTCAAGTTGAATCAACGAAAACGGAGTTGTAACGAAGAAACTATGACCAAAACGAGATCGGATATCTAAGACTAGTTTGGCTACGAAAATAATTGGAGAAAATTAAATAAATCACATCTTTTTAAAATAACATGATATTTTATATATATGTACTCATAATTTAATTTTATATGGTTCAGGATCACCCGTAAACAATACGAGAAGATTAATCATAAGATCCCATGATTGTACGCAACACGTCATTTGACAACACCGGTACTTTATGTACGCAACACGTCATTTGACAACACCGGTACCATGGGTCAAGATTAATCTCGACCAATACATATACGATGGGGGTTTTTATTTATTTCATTGGGGGTTTATTAAACACCTAAAAATGAACCATTAAAATTGAATTACTAACATCGGACTGCTAACTACGGACTAAGAAATTATTAAAACTATTAAAAGTATAAAAAGTATATATATGTGACGATTGTTTAAAATAGAAATATATTGATAAACTATATATGGATAGGTTCGTGATATCAATCGGAGACCAAGTCGAAATTACATATCTTCAAGACGAAAGTGAGTATATAGTCCCACTTTTAAACTCTAAATATTTCGGGATGAGAATACATGTATTTTATGTTTTACGTTATGGACACAAGTAACTGAAAAATATATTCTACGTTGAGTTGTACCACTGGCATACTTCTCTGTAGCTTGGTAACTAATATTTACAGCGGTATTGTAAACGCGAATCCTGTTGATAGATCTATCGGGCCTGACAACCCCAACCGGACTGGACGACCAGTATTCAACGGTTGCACAGTACTTCGTTTCGTGACTACACTTGGTACGGTGTAGTAAGATTTCATAATAAAGGAAATATGCGACGTGATTAAATGTTAAGTATGGTTACCAAGTGCTCAACCACTTAGAATATTTTTATTAACCTGTTTATATATGAAATCTTGTGGTCTATATATATATTGCTGCCGGCACTAAACCTATATCTCACCAACTTTATGTTGACGTTTTAAACATGTTTATTCTCAGGTGATAATTAGAAGTTTCCGCTGCATTATGTTGAATTTGAGCAGGATCTTGCGTACGCATATTTGTGTCAAAAATAAGACTGCATATCCAAGAACTTGTGTTGTAAAATATGCTAGAAATCGTGTTGTTATCATCATTTGTAAAGTTTGTAAGTCGAAGATTATCGCTAAACGATAATCATCTTTATTTTGTCCAAAGCTTGTATCAAAAATAAGAATCATGGTTTGTAATGTATAATATATGCAGTTTTTCTTTTAAAAATGTCGCATATAGAGGTCAATACCTCGCAATGAAATCATACGTTATCTAACACGTTCTTACGGTTAAGGACGGGTTATGACATGTGGTATCAGAGCGGTGGTCTTAGCGAACCAGGTTTGCATTAGTGTGTCTAACTGATAAGTCGTTAGGATACATTAGTAAGTCTGGACTTTGACCGGGTCTGATTTAAAAACCATTGCTTATCATTGTTGGTTAAAATTTATATGTAAATATTATGTAGTACTAATGGGTTAGTTGTTGTGTGATAGATGTCGGGCTCAAAACTTGTTATCACATTCAGCGACTCCGAACCAGAATCTTCAGATGGTGTTCCAGTCATTAACCTATCCAATGACGAAAATAATATCTTTGGGGAAGACTCACAAATTCCGGATGAACCGAATATAGAGAACCCGGAAAGTGAACCCGAGGAGGAAAGTGAACCCGAGGAGGAAAGTGAACCCGAGGAGGAAAGTGAACCCGAGGAGGAAAGTGAACCCGAGGAAGAAATACAGGAAATTACAAAAGAAGAGTTCGAACTAGGAAAGAAACGAAAGGCTAATGAATTAGAAAATTCAAATCCTGAGTTTAATAAGGATGATGTGGCACCAACTCCACTAGACACTACCACCCCTATTCCCGCTATTCCTATTCATTCTATCCCGGCATCCAGTTCCTCAGTCCCACAGCCAAAATATAGGCAGACAGCCAGGATAAGCGTTAAGCGATTCTCTGAACCTAAACGTCCTAGAAAATAGACCAAACGATGCGCTGCCGTATTAAACCATGGGATCATATAATGTTTTGTATAATATTATCAGTGTGGTTTGCTTAATGTTCGATGTAAGATAAGCATATGTAAAAATAGTGAAGTGTGAAATGCAATAATTTTCCATGGTTAAGTATTATTTAGATGGTAGTAATTGATTCTGTACTAAGCTATTAAGTATGGACATTAACGGGTAGGTACTACCCTAGATATAATTATAAAACGCTAATAAGAAGAAAAGGCTTTTATAATAATACCTGGTTCATATTATTAATAAGCTATAATGTACTGTAAATATACACTACATCTATAATATTCCATGTGAATAATTATTTTCTTTTCATTCTTATAGAAGAATATGGCGCGATTGAACCGAATGACGGAACAAGAAATCCAGGAACTCATCAATCAGCGAGTGAACGACAGAATGTTATGGGTCGAGGCTGCAAGAGGTGCTGCAGTTAACCCAAATCCTCGTGTGGGGTGCACTTACAAAACTTTTCAAGCTTGAAAGCCCTCATCATTCAGTGGAACAGAAGGACCGATCGGTTTAACCCGGTGGATAGAAAAGATGGAAACTGTGTTCAAAATCAGTGGTTGTGTTGAAAAGGACATGACCAAATACGCATCGTGCACTTTACAAGATAGTGCACTCACGTGGTGGAAAAATTATGTGAAGGCTGTAGGAGGAGATGTAGCTTATGATACTCCGTGGGAAGAATTCAAAACAATGTTAATCAACGAATATTGTCCAAGGAACGAGGTTAGGAAGTTGGAAGATGAGTTACGAAGTCTGAAGGTTATTGGTACTGAAATCACCAACTACAATCAGCGATTCATGGAATTAGTTTTGCTATGTCCTGAATTGGTTCCAACCGAAGAACGGAAGATTGAAATGTACAAAGATGGTTTGCCCAAAAAGGTCAAGGCAAATGTTACAGCATCGAAACCTAAGACAATTCATGAAGCTATAACCATGGCAAACGAGCTAATGGATCAGGTCATCATGGATAAGAAAGTATCCAATACTGATGTGAAGGTATCAGGTAACAAAAGAAAGTGGAATGGAAATTATGATCGAGGTAACCAACAACAATCTTTTAAGAAACAAGAAAACACGCAAGGTACGGGTAGTGGTTTAAGCTTTGGTTATAAAGGACAAAATCCTTTATGCAACCGATGCCACAAACATCACTCTGGTTACTGTAATGTGGTATGCAACAAATGTAATCGAAAGGGTCATCTTGCTGAAGATTGTAGGGCTCTCGTTACAAATACAAATGGTACCAAGACTCCTGCCACCAATGCAAATAGAACTGCTTTGGCTACCATTACTTGTTTTGGGTGTGGAAAACAAGGTCACTATAAGAGCCAGTGCCCGAATCCAGAGAAGAATATCGGACCTTCACGTGGGAGAGCATTTGTTATTAATGCTAGAGAGGCATGTGAAGACCCGGAGCTTGTTACGGGTACGTTTACCATTAATAACTTATCCGCATCTATTATATTTGATACTGGTGCTGATAGAAGTTACGTGTGTAGAGACTTTCACGCTAAATTGAATTGTTCATCATTACCTCTCGATGCTAAGTACATGATTGAGTTAGCTAATGGTAAACTAATTAAAGCCGATAAAATTTGCCGTGATTGTAAAATAAATTTAGCCGGAGAAACGTTTAAAATTGACTTGATACCCGTAGAATTAGGAGGTTTTGATGTAATAGTCGGCATGGACTGGATGTCCAAAATAGGAGCTGAAGTTGTGTGCGCCAAGAAGGCAATTCGCATTCCTCGTAAGGATAAAACGCCAGTAATGATTTATGGAGAGAAGGGTAACTCAAAGCTAAAACTCATTAGTTATTTGAAAGCTCAAAAGTGCTTGAAGAAAGGGTGCTATGCTATCTTAGCACATGTTAATAAAGTCGAAACAAAGGAAAAAGTGAAGAGCATCAATGACGTGCCTGTGGCAAGAGATTTTCCTGAAGTCTTTCCGGAAAAGTTGCCGGGATTACCTCCATTTAGATCTGTAGAATTTCAAATAGATTTAGTACCAGGAGCTGCACCAGTGGCTCGTGCTCCATATAGACTTGCACCGTCCGAGTTAAAAGAACTTCAGAGTCAGTTAAAAGAATTACTGGATCATGGATTCATACGACCAAGTACTTCACCGTGGGGAGCTCCGATTCTATTTGTTAAAAAGAAAGATGGATCTTTTAGGATGTGTATAGATTATCGTGAATTAAATAAGTTAACTATCAAGAATCGGTATCCACTACCGAGAATTGACGACTTATTTGATCAACTCCAAGGATCATGTGTGTACTCAAAAATTGACTTAAGGTCGGGCTATCATCAATTACGTGTCAAAGAAGAGGACATTCCGAAAACTGCTTTTCGGACACGTTATGGTCATTACGAATTTTTGGTCATGCCGTTTGGGTTGACAAATGCGCCAGCTGTATTCATGGACCTCATGAATCGAGTTTGTAGTCCATATTTAGATAAGTTTGTTATCGTTTTCATTGATGATATTCTTATCTATTCCAAGAGTGAGCAAGAGCATGAGCAGCATTTAAGGTTGATATTAGAGTTGTTGAGAAAAGAACAGCTATATGCTAAATTTTCTAAATGTGCTTTCTGGTTGAAAGAAGTGCAATTTCTTGGCCACGTTGTTAGTAGCAAAGGAATTCAGGTTGATCCAGCAAAAATTGAAGCCATTAAAAAATGGGAGACTCCTAAGACACCAATGCAGATACGCCAATTTTTGGGTTTAGCCGGTTATTATAGAAGGTTTATTCAAGATTTTTCCCGAATAGCTAAGCCGTTGACAGCGTTAACGCAAAAAGGGAAGAAATATGAATGGACTTCTGAGCAGGAGAGTGCATTTCAGTTACTGAAAAAGAAGTTGACTACGGCGCCTATTTTATCGTTACCAGAAGGGAACGATGATTTTGAAATATATTGTGACGCTTCGCGACAAGGTTTTGGTTGCGTTCTTATGCAACGAAAGAAAGTTATTGCATACGCATCCCGACAATTGAATATTCACGAGCGGAATTATACGACGCATGATCTAGAACTGGGAGCAGTCGTGTTTGCATTGAAGATATGGAGACACTACTTGTATGGGGTTAAATGCACTGTGTTTACTGATCATAAAAGCCTTCAACATATTTTTGATCAGAAACAGCTGAACATGAGACAACGTAGGTGGGTCGAGTTAATAAACGACTATGATTGTGAAATTCGTTATCATCCCGGGAAAGCGAACGTGGTGGCCGACGCTCTAAGCAGAAAGGAACGAGAACCAATTCGAGTACGAGCGATGAACATAAAAATTCGCATGAATCTCAACTCACAAATCAAAGAAGTTCAACGAGAAGCACTTACTAAAGAAAATATAGGAAATGAAATAATGAAGAAGTATGAGAAGCAACTCGTTATGCGGGAAGATGGAATTCGATATTTTGCAAATCGTATTTGGGTACCGAAGTTGGGTGGATTAAGGAAGTTGATATTAAATGAGGCACATAAGACAAGATACTCAATACATCCTGGAGTTGGAAAGATGTACCAAGATCTTAAGACACATTATTGGTGGCCTAATTTAAAGACAGACGTTGCAACATATGTTGGGGAATGTTTAACTTGTTCCAAAGTCAAAGCTGAACACCAGAAGCCGTCAGGGTTACTTCAACAACCAGAAATCCCAGAATGGAAATGGGATGGTATTACCATGGATTTCATCACGAAGTTACCAAAGACTGCCTGGGGATACGACACCATTTGGGTGATTGTTGATCGTCTCACCAAGTCTGCACACTTCTTGCCTATAAAGGAAACAGATAGAATGGAGAAACTATTACGATTGTATATAAAGGAAGTTGTTTCAAGGCATGGAATACCTATTTCCATTATATCCGATCGTGATAGTAGATTTACATCAAAGTTCTGGCAATCACTACAGGAGGCCCTAGGAACTCGTTTGGATATGAGTACCGCGTATCATCCGCAAACCGACGGGTAGAGTGAAAGAACGATTCAGACTCTTGAAGACATGCTCAGGGCATGTGTGAACGATTTTGGAAACGGATGGGATAAATATCTACCATTAGCAGAATTCTCGTATAATAATAGTTATCATGCGAGCATTAAAGCTGCGCCATTCGAAGCATTGTACGGAAGGAAGTGTAGATCTCCTATTTGTTGGAATGAAGTAGGAGATCGACAATTAACTGGTCCCGAGATCATACACGAAACGACTGAGAAGATAGTACAAATCAAGGAGAGATTGAAAACAGCCCGTAGTCACCAAAAGAGCTACGCCGATGTTCGAAGGAAACCATTAGAGTTTCAGATCGGTGACATGGTTATGTTAAAGGTGTCACCGTGGAAAGGTGTAATACGCTTCGGAAAAAGGGGTAAACTGAACCCAAGATATGTAGGCCCGTTCAAGATTATCGAACGCATTGGACCGGTAGCTTATCGACTCGAGTTACCACAACAACTCGCCGGATTACATAATACCTTTCACGTCTCAAACCTTAAGAAGTGTCTTGCAAAGGAAGACCTCACCATTCCTCTTGAAGAAATCCATGTCGACGAGAAACTACAATTCATCGAAGAACCAATCGAAATCATGGATCGTGAAGTTAAACGGCTCAAGCAGAGCAACATACCGATCGTTAAGGTTCGTTGGAATGCTCGAAGGGGTCCCGAGTTTACTTGGGAACGAGAGGATCAAATGAAACAAAAATATCCACACTTGTTTTCCGATGATGCAAAATAGGTACAATTTTAAAATTTCGGGACGAAATTTATTTAACGGGTAGGTACTGTAATGACCCGCACTTTTTCGATCGTTCTATACTTATAAGATTAATATTTATATAAATTAAACCTTACCAACATGATAAGCAATCCAAATTGTTGAGACTTATGTTTTCGAAAAGAGTTTTACACAACGTTTGACCGTCTAGTTTGACCGATGATATCACGAACTATACAATATATGATAATTATACGTTTGTGTATATATATGTATATATACATATTTAACATGATCTAAGAATGTTTTAATATCTCATTTTGTATTAATAACAATAAGTTATAAGTATATTTTGAAACTACTAACTTAAGTTTTCAAAACGATAACCATACGTAACGTTATTTGACTTAAATACTTATGACCTATAATGTTTATACATATATCGTATAAGTAATGTATTTAATCACTTTTAAAGACTTAAATACATAAAACAATATAAGTATATTTACAAAAGATAGCTATATTTGAATCCTCGTTCCGTTTTCTCAAAGATTTCTATACGTATACCTAGGGTATATGTACCCGTATCATACGCAGCTTCTAGATGTATTTACTATTGGTATATACCAATAAAAATCTGATCCTTAGCAGCCTTAAATGATTAAGAAACATGTGGAACCAACCATTTGTCAAGTAGCATGAATTATTTAGCAAGAAAACAAAGTTAGGTATTTTTTTTTCCTTTATAACCTAAAAACGTTTTTATGCATGCACACCATTTCTTCACCCCATTTTCTCATACTTACACTTCCATTTCTCTCTCAAAATACTCTTAACTTCATACTTGATCATCTCTAAGCATTTTCCCCATCATTTAGCTTCAAAAACAACACTTAAACCTCATAAGAAAACCTTACAAAAACACTTCAAGAAATCCTTCCAAGAACACAAACTTACTTCCAATCTTTCATTCAATTCCATCACCCTTTTGGTTCTAGCTTTTTACTCCTCTTTTACAGCAACCTTGTCCAAGGAACTTGAGGTAGTAACTATGTTCATAACCTTATTCGATTCATATATATATATAGCTATCTTATTTTGTGGTATAAAATTTTAACAACAAGAACATAGTTTGAATGTTTTCAAACTTGTTTGCAAACTAAATAGATTCTTATAACTTAACTTTTAAAATACTTCAAGACCTGTAATATAACTTAAAAATATGCTAATTTAACAAGGTATAACTTGGTTTTTCAAAGAACACCTTAAAAACTGTTTTTACGACGTCGGAGTGCAACCGGGGGCTGTTTTGGGTTGGATAATTAAAAACCATCTTAAACTTTGAATTGGAGGTTTATTTTCTGGAAAAATGATTTTTACTATGAATATGATAACACATAAAAATTTCATGATTTAACTCAAAGTATAAGTATTTTTAGAAAAATAATCATTTAAGGTTGTTTACATGATGGAAAATGATTAACTTCATAAGTTTCACTAAAGTTTGACCTATGACCTGTGATTTCGAATACAAACTAAGGTATTTATAGTTCATAGACTTAAAGAGGGACTCGATCCAAGGAAGTGGCAAGTTGAATCAACGAAAACGGAGTTGTAACGAAGAAACTATGACCAAAACGAGATCGGATATCTAAGACTAGTTTGGCTACGAAAATAATTGGAGAAAATTAAATAAATCACATCTTTTTAAAATAACATGATATTTTATATATATGTACTCATAATTTAATTTTATATGGTTCAGGATCACCCGTAAACAATACGAGAAGATTAATCATAAGATCCCATGATTGTACGCAACACGTCATTTGACAACACCGGTACTTTATGTACGCAACACGTCATTTGACAACACCGGTACCATGGGTCAAGATTAATCTCGACCAATACATATACGATGGGGGTTTTTATTTATTTCATTGGGGGTTTATTAAACACCTAAAAATGAACCATTAAAATTGAATTACTAACATCGGACTGCTAACTACGGACTAAGAAATTATTAAAACTATTAAAAGTATAAAAAGTATATATATGTGACGATTGTTTAAAATAGAAATATATTGATAAACTATATATGGATAGGTTCGTGATATCAATCGGAGACCAAGTCGAAATTACATATCTTCAAGACGAAAGTGAGTATATAGTCCCACTTTTAAACTCTAAATATTTCGGGATGAGAATACATGTATTTTATGTTTTACGTTATGGACACAAGTAACTGAAAAATATATTCTACGTTGAGTTGTACCACTGGCATACTTCCCTGTAGCTTGGTAACTAATATTTACAGCGGTATTGTAAACGCGAATCCTGTTGATAGATCTATCGGGCCTGACAACCCCAACCGGACTGGACGACCAGTATTCAACGGTTGCACAGTACTTCGTTTCGTGACTACACTTGGTACGGTGTAGTAAGATTTCATAATAAAGGAAATATGCGACGTGATTAAATGTTAAGTATGGTTACCAAGTGCTCAACCACTTAGAATATTTTTATTAAACTGTTTATATATGAAATCTTGTGGTCTATATATATATTGCTGCCGGCACTAAACCTATATCTCACCAACTTTATGTTGACGTTTTAAACATGTTTATTCTCAGGTGATAATTAGAAGTTTCCGCTGCATTATGTTGAATTTGAGCAGGATCTTGCGTACGCATATTTGTGTCAAAAATAAGACTGCATATCCAAGAACTTGTGTTGTAAAATATGCTAGAAATCGTGTTGTTATCATCATTTGTAAAGTTTGTAAGTCGAAGATTATCGCTAAACGATAATCATCTTTATTTTGTCCAAAGCTTGTATCAAAAATAAGAATCATGGTTTGTAATGTATAATATATGCAGTTTTTCTTTTAAAAATGTCGCATATAGAGGTCAATACCTCGCAATGAAATCATACGTTATCTAACACGTTCTTACGGTTAAGGACGGGTTATGACAACAGGTGTTGCGGACGGGTTTGAAGACATGTTTGACTATGTGATTAACTCTGATGTTTTCAATTTTAATAATGTTTTCACATAACACCGTTGTTGTATAAAGTTGATTTGTAAACAACGTTTTGTAAACGTTAATTAAGGCTATTTTGGTAATTAAGTATTTACTTCCGATGTGTTTAAAAAAATCAGGGTGTTACACATGTTACATATGATGCCAGCCCTATTGTATTACTATACTTGATTGGAATAGTTGCATAAAATCTGTAGTGAAGCCTTAAGAAATTATTTTTCCTTCTTTGGACTCGTTTGAGTTTGTGGTGACCATTAGAAAGTAAGTGTGTATAGTGTTCCCTGTGTATCTTTTATAAGATAGGGAAACTCTTGACCTGAGTGGGGATTGATATCGGGTATGTGATATGACTGGAAGACAGAGCCGAATGTTAGACAATGTTTGGGATTGTGATCAGTATATCTGATAATGCAAAAAACGAACACGTATTTCATAGCATTATCCTTCCAGAAAGAGAAGCTTTTAGTTGCAATTGTTCTATTTACAAGTGATATTCGTTTAAATAATAAAAGGTGAAGACAAAAGACAGATTCGACGATTTGAAGACGCAAATGACCAAAAAGCTCAAATGTACAAGATACAATTCAAGTGGTTCAATTTATTGATGAGAAACGTCTAAAAATTACAAGAGTACAAGCTGCAGAACGCAAAGTACAAGATATCTAAGCATACGAAAAGAGGTTCAAAAATTCGGAACCGGGACATAAGTCGAGCATCAACGCACGAGTCAACGGACCTAAAATTACAAGTCAACTGTGCACATGAATATAATATAATATATATATATAATTATATAAAATTATATATATTATATTATATTATTAAATAAAACGTCGGCAAACTAGAAAACAAAGTGAAGTGAGCTGGCCAGGGATGCCATGCAATCGCATGGCATTAACACTAGAAGCCCATACGATCGCATGGGCTACAGGATTCAGAATAGTACTATAAAAAGCCACGAATTCTGCTCGACTGATTACACCTCTTTCATTCTTTCTTCCTTCTGTAAGAAATATATATATATTTATAATTTTAATTTTAATTTTAATTTAAGTTTAATAATAATTGGGTTATTGTAAAAAAAAATTTAAGGGTTTGTAAGTCGAAATTATGTCCGTGTAATGCTACGCTATTAATAATCATTGTAAGCTATGTTCTTTCTTTTTAAATTAATGTCTCGTAGCTAAGTTATTATTATGCTTATTTAAGCCGAAGTAATCGTGATGTTGGACTAAATATTAAAGACGGGGTTATTGGACTTTGGACCATAATTGGGGTTTGGACAAAAGACCGACACTTGTGAAAATTGGACTATGGGCTATTAATGGGCTTTATATTAATTAAATGATATCTCGTTGATTTAATATAGAGATTTATAATTTGACATATTTATATATAACCACATACGCTTGACTGGGTACGGTGGGCGGGATATCTATAAATACTGATAATTGTTCATTTGACCGGACACGGGGATGGATTAATAGTAAATGGACTCATTAAAACAGGGGTGGATTACATTCAAGGGTAATTGTTGTAATTGTTAATAAAGTATAAAAACCTTGGATTACACGCAGTCGATAACCTGTTGTAATCATTAAACAAAGTATTAAGACCTTGTTACAGTTTAAGTCCCCAATTAGTTGGAATATTTGACTTCGAGTATAAGGGTAATTTGACGAAGACTTTCGCACTTTATAATTATGACCGATGGACTATTATGGACAAAACCAGATGGACATATCAAATAATCCAAGACAAATGACAATTAACCCCTGGTAATAAATTAAAATCAACACGTCAAACATCATGATTACGGAAGTTTAAATAAGCATAATTCTCCTATTTTATATCTCATCGTATTTTTTTTTATTGTCATACTTTAAATTATCGCACTTTTATTTTTACGCTTTACTTATATTTTTAATTATCGCACTTTTAATTATAGTCATTTACTTTACGCTTTAAATTAAGTTATATTTATATTTTGCTTTAGGACTTAAAAATCGACAAACCAGTCATTAAACGATAAAAAATCCCCTTTTATAATATATATATATATATATATATATATATATACAAATATAGTTGTGAAAAATATAGCGTTAAACTTAGCTAGCTCCCTGTGGAACGAACCAGACTTACTAAAAACTACACTATTCTATGATTAAGTACACTGCCTATAAGTGTTGTAGCAAGGTTTAGGTATATCCATTCTATAAATAAATAAATAACTTGTGTAAATTGTATCGTATTTAATAGTATTTTGTAATAAAAAATAATAGTATTTCGTACTACCCCTCGCACACATCAAGTATTTTTTGCGCCGCTGCTGGGAAACATCACGCCGAAAGCGAAATGCTATAAAAAATTAGTTTTTAAGGTATTTTTGTAAAAATATTTTTATATAAGTTTTAAGTTTCAAAAATATAAAAACATAAAATATATATATATATATATATATATATATATATATATATATATATATATATATATATATATATATATTACTTTTGTTAAAAGTTATAAAAACTAATAAGTAAATTTTTTTTTTAAAAATATAAGTTTTTTTTTATTTTCTATAAGATTAAAATCAGAAAATTTAAACTCAAAAAAAAAAATAAGTAATCGGGCCTGGTACTGTAGCAACCCAACAAACTGGCCTGGTATCCATTCCCATGTGATCGCATGGCCCAGACACCTAGAACTCATGCGATCGCATGAGCGTGTCTGACAGGAAACCTTAAACGCAATAATTACAGAATTAGGGTTTTATTTTTAATTAATATTATTATTATTATACCCTAATTAGGTTTACATTAAATTAATATATTTGTTTTTGGTTTTAGTTTTTATTTGTAATTTGAAGTTTAAATATTATTATTAACTATATAAATTAATACTTTTATAAAATAATAATATAAAAATAAAATTTTTATAAAAATAAGCAATTTTATCATTTTTTGTCTCTTTTTATAAATTGTAAATTTTTAACATTTAATTCGTAATTTGTATATTTATCGTTCGTAATTAGTTTTAACTTAGTTTTTGCCGTAGTTATTTTATATTTCTAGATTTTTAGGCTTTGCCGTAAAATCCCTTAAGTGCTTTTTGTTTAGGTTAAGACTTAGGCGCTTTAGAATTTGGCGACACAGTTTATAGATTTTAGTGCCTATTTAAGTTATTGTCGTTTTGGATATAGAATTCTTTTAAGCTTTAATACCTTTAGGCGCAACTTTTTAGATTTAGTTTTTAGACTTTTAAGTTTCGACACTTTTCTTTCTTATTATTGTTTTTCGACGTTTGTTTTTCGACTCTTATTTTTCGACGCGCTTTTTCTTTTTCATTTCTACGCTCTAGTTTTTAGGACATAGAATTTTCAAAGTTTTCTTTAAATTTCAACGGAAAAATTATTTTAAGCGGTTAAATTCATAGACATCTAAAATTTTCTGATTCGTAGTAATAGTTGGATTTGTTAGTGGCGAGTTGTGGGCTTCCGATTTAAAGGGTCCTAGCTACCTGCTGCATCTTTTGGCTATTCAAAACGTGGGCAAAATCAGAAAAGTCTATTAATTTGATAACTTATATAATTTTTATCTTTATAACTAATAGGATATTCAGTGAATGCACCGAGCAAAACGTTCACCACCTTTCATACGTTCACCACCTGTAACTCAATCAAAACATCTAGCCAATATTGTCGCCGTTGATTTTTCTTTAGAATCATCATCTAGTCGGCCAAGTACTCCAATTCAAATTTCTGATAATCCATTTTTTGAACCCGACTTCACAATTAAGAACCCGGAGGATATTCAAGGACAATTCAAGATCCTGAACCACTAATCATTCCTCCTAAACCACAAATCATTCATCCAGAAGTTATCGAGGAAGAAACCATTAAATCAGAATCCTCTAGTGATTCAGATTCAACAAATTCAATCATGAAAAATCTGGAACCTCTAAGTATGGAAGACCGAATGAGAGCCACACGCACTGGCCAAGGTCATGCCATTACTCTACCAGACATTAATGCGCCAGGTTATGAAATCAAAGGACAAATCCTACACATGGTAACTAATCAATGCCAATTTAGTGGTACACCAAAAGAAGATCCAAACGAACATCTTCAAACCTTTAATAGGATCTGTACTCTATTTAAAATCAGAGAAGTTGAGGATGAACAGATCTATCTCATGTTATTTCCATGGACTTTAAAGGGAGAAGCCAAAGATTGGTTAGAATCATTACCTGAAGGAGCGATTGATACATGGGATGTTTTAGTTGAGAAATTTCTTAAAAGATTCTTTCCGGCATCTAAAGCCGTGAGACTTCAAGGAGAAATTGTTACGTTCGTGCAAAAGCCAAATGAAACATTATATGAACCGTAGACAAGATTCGAAAAGTTGTTGAGAGGATGTCCTCAACACGGTTTAGACACTTATCAAATAGTACAAATATTCTACCAAGGATGCGACGTTGCTACATGAAAAGACATCGACACAGCAGCTGGTGGTTCCATTATGAAGAAAACCGCAACTGAAGCTCACAAAATTATTGATAACACAGCCTCCTACTCACATGAGTGGCATCAGGAAAAAGATATTCTTCGTTCATCTAAAGCGGCTAGAGCCGATTCTAGCCATGACTTTGATTCCATTTCCGTAAAGTTAAATGCTTTCGAGAGACGAATGGAAAAGATGGCTAAAGATATTCACGCAATACGAATTAGTTGTGAGCAGTGTGGAGGACCACATTTGACAAAAGATTGTCTCAGTATTGAACAAACAATGGAACAAAGAGAGAATGTTTCATATATGAATCAAAGGCCTGGAAATAATTATCAAAATAATTATCAACCGCCAAGACCAAACTACAACCAAAATCAGAATTATAACCGAAATATTCCATACAACAACCAACAAGGTCCTAGCAATCAACAAGTATCTAACAATACTTACAACCAGCAAAGACCTATTTTTCAAATAAACCACCACAAACCGATGATAAAAAGCCAAATCTAGAAGATATGATGTTGAAGCTAGTTGAATCTCAAACTCAATTTCACATCTCATAAACAAACTAATGAACAAAATGCTCAAGCATTTAGAAATCAACAAGCTTCCATCCAAAATCTGGAACAAGAAGTAAGTAACCTAGCGAGGTTAATTAGAGAAAGAAAACCGGCGAGTCTACCCAGCGATACAAATGCTAACCCCCGAAATGAAACAGCTAAAGCCATTACCACAAGAAGTGGTATTACACTTAAACCACCTGAAATGCCTGTAATTTCTGATGACTCAAATACACAAGTACCACAGCCTGAGCAACAGAAGGAAACAGAGCCGGTAGTTGAAAAGGTTAATGAAGATAACACAGTTAAGACAAAGCCTTATGTTAAACAATACCAACCACCGCTTCCTTACCCCGAGTAAAATGAGAAAAGAAAGACTTGAAGCCAAGCAATCCAAATTCTTGGATATGTTTAAACAAATAAACGTCAATCTTCCTTTCATTGATGTGATTTCAGGAATGCCAAGATATGCTAAATTCCTGAAAGATCTAATCACAAATAGAAGAAAAATGGAAGAACTCTCGGCTGTTACAATGAATGCTAATTGTTCTGCAGTGCTGTTGAATAAGATACCAGAAAAATTATCAGATCCAGGAAGTTTCACAATTCCATATTTTCTGGGTAGTCTTAGTTCAATAGAAGTATTGGCAGACTTAGGTACTAGTATAAATTTAATGCCATATTCATTATACACTAAACTAGACCTTGGAGAATTGAAACCAACACGAATAAGCATACAACTAGCCGATCGATCAGTAAAATATCCTAGAGAGGTAATGGAGAATATGCTAGTTAAAGTTGGTACTTTAGTATTTTCAGTAGACTTTGTTATTCTGGACATGGAAGAAGATTCTCGAGTTCCTCTTATATTAGGAAGACCATTCTTAAACACAGCTAAAGCAATAATAGACGTGTTTGGTAAAAAAACTGACCCTAAGTATAGAGGACGAGAGTGTTACCTTTTCTGTTGATAGAGCCATGCAACAACCGCAATCTGCAGATGATACATGTTATTATATTCAAACTATAGATTCACATGCAGAATTGTTACAAAAATTTCCAGAATTACAAGGAATAGGAGAATGTTCTTTAGAAGAAGGAACTGAACCAATTGATAAAGCTGAAATATTAGCTACACTCATGGCTAATGAATACGAACCAACAACAGAAGAACTTCAAATGCTAAAAGAGGAAGACAGATATCGATACAAATCATCGATAGAAGAACCACCGATATTAGAGTTAAAGCCACTTCCAAACCATTTGGAATACACTTATTTACATGGTGAATCTGAATTACCTGTAATAATATCATCTTCTCTTACGAAAAATGAAAAATCTCTACTTATTTCTTTGCTAAAAGCTCATAAACCAGCTATTGCATGGAAGATTCATGACATTAAAGGTATAAGTCCTTCGTATTGCACACATAAAATCCTATGGAAGAAGGTCATAAAACATATGTGCAACCCCAATGAAGACTAAATCCAAATATGCAAGATGTTGTTAAGAAAGAAATTATTAAACTGCTCAATGCAGGTTTAATTTATCCAATCTCTGATAGTCCATGGGTAAGCCCAGTTCAATGCGTACCTAAGAAGGGTGGCATCACTGTCATCACAAATGAAAAAGATGAGCTTATTCTCACTAGGACTGTAACAGGATGGCGTGTTTTTATTGATTATAGAAAATTAAATGACGCCACAAGAAAAGATCACTTTCCCTTACCTTTTATTGAACAAATGTTGGAAAGGTTAGCTGGGAACAGTTACTATTGTTTTCTTGACGGTTTCTCCGGATACTTTTAAATTCCAATCTCACCCGAGGACCAAGAGAAAACCACCTTCACGTGCCCTTATAGTACTTTTGCTTACAAACGCATGCCATTTGGACTTTGCAACGCCCCTGCAACTTTTCAAAGGTGCATGATGGCGATTTTTCACGACATGATAGAAGAATGCATGGAAGTTTTCATGGATGACTTTTCAGTCTTCGGTGATACTTTTGAAACATGTATAGTTAATCTTGAACAAATGCTTATTAGATGCGAGAAATCAAATCTAGTACTTAATTGGGAGAAATGTCATTTCATGGTTAAATAAGGCATCGTTCTTGGTCATAAAATTTCAAGTGAAGGAATTGAAGTGGATAGAGCTAAAGTAGATGTAATTGCTAAACTTTCACATCCCACCAATGTTAGAGGAGTTAGGAGTTTTCTAGGGCATGCCGATTTTTACCGACGTTTCATAAAAGATTTTTCAAAAATTGCCACTCCTATGAATAAACTCCTAGAAAAGGATGCTCCATTCATCTTTTTAGATGAATGCATCAATCTTTTAATATTCTTAAAGAAAAACTCACTAATGCGCCGATCATGATAACTCCAAATTGGAATCTACCATTTGAACTCATGTGCGATGCAAGTAATTTTGCAATGGGAGCCCTTTTAGGTCAAAGGATTGAAAAACGATTTCAACCTATTTATTACGCTAGTAAGACGTTACAAGGAGTACAAAAGAATTACACAACTACTGAAAAAGAACTCCTTGCTATTGTCTTTGCTTTTGACAAATTTCGTTCATATCTCGTTCTAGCTAAAACGGTGATCTATACCGATCATTCTGCTCTTAGATACCTATTTTCAAAACAAGATGCCAAACCACGATTAATCTGTTGGATCTTACTCTTACAAGAGTTCGATATTGAAATCTGAGACAAAAAGGGAGCAGAAAATCTCGCAGCTGATCATCTTTCTCGCCTTAAAAATCCTGAATTAGAAGTTCTAAATGAATCGGCCATACAAGATAACTTTCCTGATGAATATCTTTTGAAAATCAATTATAGTGAAATTCCATGGTTTGCAGACTTTACAAACTACTTAGTATGTGGATTCCTTGAAAAAGGGTTGTCGTATCAAAAACGAAAGAAATTCTTTAGTGATATAAAACACTATTTTTGGGAAGATCCACATTTGTTTAAAAGTTGTCCTAATGGAATAATACGCCAATGCGTATTCGGAGATGAAGCTAGTCAAATCTTAAACCATTGTCACACAGGACCAACAGGAGGGCATTATGGGCCTCAACTCAAAGCAAGGAAAATTACGACGCTGGATTCTATTGGCCTACAATTTTCAAAGACGCACACCTTCTTTGTAAATCCTGTGATGCTTGTCAAAGGGCCGGAAAAATAAGTCAACGTGATGAAATGTCACAAAATGTCACTCAAGTATGTGAAGTATTTGACGTTTGGGGTATTAACTTTATGGGTCCATTTTCAAAATCTCATAATAATCTCTACATTCTCATTGCCATTGATTATGTATCTAAATGGGTGGAAGCACAAGCTCTCCCAACTAACGAGGCACGAGTTGTAGTCAACTTCTTAAAACGTCTTTTTGCAAGGTTCGGAACGCCGAAAGCTTTAATAAGTGATCGAGATACTCATTTTTGTAATAATCAACTTGAGAAAGTTCTCAAAAGATATGGAGTATCTCATAAAATCTCAACCGCTTATCATCCACAAATAAGTGGACAAGTTGAAAATACCAACCGAGCTTTAAAACGTATTCTAGAGAAAACTGTAGGATCAAATCCGAAGGAATGGTCCATGAAATTGGAGGATGCACTTTGGGCTTTTAGAACAGCCTACAAAACTCCAATTGGCACCACACCTTTTAAACTTGTTTGCGGAAAAGCATGTCACCTGCCAGTAGAAATTGATCACAAAGCATTTTGGGCTTTGAAGACATGTAATCTTGATTTACATGAAGCTGGACGTCTACGATTAAGTCAACTAAACGAATTAGAAGAATTAAGACATGATGCATATGAAAATTCATTAATCTATAAGGAAAGAACAAAGAAATGGCATGATAAAAGAATCAGAAGTTCAAAAGAATTTAAAGAAGGAGACAGAGTTCTTCTTTTCAATTCAAGATTCAAGCTATTTCTTGGAAAATTGAAATCTAGATGGTCTGGACCATTTATAGTCAAAAGAGTTTTCCCATATGGAACAATAGAATTGATAAATTCAAACGGAATTGAATTTAAAGTTAATGGTCACAGAGTTAAACATTACATTCATGGTCCGATGGAAGTTGACAATGAAGTTAATCATAATTTCACCACCAAAGAAAACCCTCAGAATAAAAACATAAATATGTTTTCAACGACATATGAATAACCAAAATTAGAAGACGGGGAGGTTTCAAATTTGAGTGATGAATAAGAATTTCTATATAAACCTCCCATTCCAAGAAACGAAGAAAAATATGAACAAGAAGTTCAAGTAGAAGTGAAAGAACCAAGAAAAGAGCACCGAAAAAGGTTAACAAACCAACTCTACTTACTAAAGTAGGAGACCCAGGTGAATTTATCATTTCTTGCTTACTTAATTATGGTGCTATGTATAATGGACTCGCAGATTTAGGAGCAAGTGCAAATGTTATGCCTCTTTCCTTATACAAAAGATTAGGTGTGGGTAAATTAAGACCAACCAGCATAGGTGTTCAATCATTTGACCTAACCATTAAACACCCGGTTGGAATAGCCAACAATTTACTTGTTAAAGTGGGAAGTTTTACCTTTGTTGCAGATTTCATAGTTATTAATATGGAGGAAGACCTTGATATTCCTCTAATTCTAGGTCGCCCATTTTTAGCAACCACCGAGGCGTTCTTTGATGTAAGAGAGGGTAGAATGATTTAGTGATGGTGACAAATCGGTCACCTTTGTGAACCGAAAGTTTAAATCTCCACCAACCAAAACTGTTGGATCAATAAAAACGCCTAAGTATGGGGAAGATGAAGAAACACCTAATGATGACCCGATAACAAAGAACCTCGTTGTTGATACGAAATTAGATGAACCTGTTTTTAACAGTTCAACGAAGAAACTTTATAAACGAATTCAAGATGCTAGGATTAAGGGGAACTTTATGTTATGTAACCGATTAGTATCCAAATTGTCGCCTAAAGAAAAGGCAATGTTAGTTGAATTTGTGAATGTTACAGAGGAAATCTACAAATGGTTTGAAGCAAAAGTCAGAGATATGCAAGTTATTGATGTTCCAATTGAAATTAACAATGAAGTTAATCACAAGTTTGACACCACATGCATACATATTTTATGATAACATCATACAACATACATAGCACCTAACATATATGATCTACATTACGCATAATATAACATGCCAAGAGTCACAACATCAGAAATAAAATGCGATAAAGATAATAGATGTCATAAAAATAACCATCCATACATAATGAAAAACATAACATAACAAAATCTTAATAAAATCCTCGGCAAAACGCCGTACATAACCCAAAAATGTATGTATGAAAGGACATTAAGTCTAATGAAATAAGTAATCAATCATGAATCATCATATCACATCTGCTTAGAGTAGGTGTGATAAGCTGGGCCGGCATGAGTCTCGGCAGAAGGCTCATACTTCCGCAACTTTCCTTTCACTTCTTCCAACTCTGCCTTCAAACCACGAACTGTGCTCTCTAGAGCCTCGAACCTAGCATCAACTTCACGGTTACACTTACAATTCTCGAACCCAACATTGTTCTTGAAGCTAACAAACGAATCCATACTAGCTCGAATCTGGTCCATCATCTCGTTATGTGGCAAAGTACGCATACAATCACTAAGAGCATTAATACGCGTCACTTCATTGTAAGCCCTGTTCATGTGAGTAAGGGTGGAAAAGTAGTAGTGAACAGGATCATTGATCAAAGGTTGACCAGCACGATGTCTGGCAGCAGCCGGAGGAGCAGGAGCAGCAACGGAGTTATCGCTCGAAGTCGACATCTGCAAACAGTAAAACTACAAACCATATACCAAATAGGAATAAATGCTTATGATATATCTCATACGAGATGAAATGCATAATAATGCTATAGTAAAAGGGTCGGGCTGTAGACTAGACTCTAATGCACCCTAAGAACCACAGGTTGACCACATTAAGACCGCCTAGTTCCCTACAACCAGAGCTCTGATGCCAACTGTGATGGCCCCGTCAATACGTTTAACGGCTTCGTCACTTGGTCCCACAGCTTGATCAAACTTAAATGAATTTAAAAAACGACATTACATTCTTTTATTTCAAAAGTTTCCCAAAAAAGAAAGCATACCAAAATATGTAGTTTAAAAGTAACCCAACATATTAATAATCCAAAGTTGACACAAAACATTGTCAACAACCCACAAATATTAATTATTCAAAAACCGAATGCAATCCAAAGTTTCATAAATTGTTTCATTAAAATCTGTCCAAATGCATGCAGACTCTTCTAAACACAGCGGAAGCATCACATAAACTCAAGTACCTGTGAAAACATGCGAGTAAACTGTCAACACAAAGGTTGAGTGAATTATAGGTTTAAATAATTGAATAAACTTTAGACCACAAGATTTAAAAAAATGTTAGAAAACATTAAATATTATTCCATTATCAATGAGCCACCTGGTAACCACTTAACTCTTTATTTACCCTTGCCAAACACAATAATAATATACACTGGACAGTGTATGTACAACAAAATACGAAGTACTAAACATTCCGATTATAAATTGCTAGCGCGACTAGCTCGAAATGGAGTTGTCAAACCCGATAGATCTATCCGTAGGATTCGCGTTCACCGGTAGAAACCAATGATTACAGTTACCAGACTAGGGAATATTTTTGTCCTACTCACAATGAATAATTTAAATTTAATTGTCACTTGTGTCTAAACGTGAAATAAAATGCATGTAATCACATCCCAAAAATATACTTTGAAAAGTATGTAAAAACGGGACTATAACTCACCTTAATAGTAACGAAGTAACCAACACAATTAAGCGAACAGCAAATGTAGTACAGTGATCAGGAATGATCACAACGCTGACCTATAAATAAAGCAGGTCGATATAAATAACTAACTTAGGTCAAGTCTTAGTATGATAGCTATTGTACATGTTGCAAGTAGTCATAGAACAATACTCAATATGAATCGGTTTGATCGGAACAGCTTACGGACACACACTTTCTATTTTTAGAAAGTTTCTATTTTTAGCAGGTTTCCATTTTGGAAAGTTTCTATTTTTGGAAAGTTTCCAAATTTAGAAAGTTGCTATTTTAGGAAAGTTTATAAGTTAGGAAAGTTTTCTTAATCAGAAAGTCAACAAAAGTCAACTGAAAGTCAAAGTCAACTGAAAGTCAAAGTCAACCGAAAGTCAACTTAAAAGTCAACCTTGGTCAAACATGGTCAACATTAATTTTAAAAGTGTAAGTTGTAATAATAATGTAAGTTATAATGTTTATTAAAGTTAAATATGTCTAATTATGTCATAACATAAGTTTAATTAGATTAAAATGGATTATTAAAGTTAATATAAGTTTAAATAATATAATTAATATAACATAAGTATTTAATTAATTAATTAAATATTAGTCATAATATAGGTATTATTAATTAATAATAAATTTTAAATCATATCATAAGTATTATTAGTTAATAATAAATTATTAATCATATCATAAGTTTCTAATTATAACCATTAAATCATAAGTATTTAATAATTAAATTATAATTAAATAATAACTAAGCTTTATAATAATTAAATAATTAATTAATCCTTATTATAAGTCTTATTATAATAATCTCATAATATAAGTTTAATACTTATCTGTAACGACCCGGAAATTTCCGACCAAATTTAAACCCTAAACTCTATAGGTTTCCGACACGATAAGCAAAAACCCTAATGTTGAGTCTAGAAAGTCTGAAATCTTCATTTGAATAATTAGTTACCCTTTGACCAAGCCTGACGATTCACGAACATTTATGTGCATATGTGTTATATATTTATTGTAAACGAAAACAAAGTATTAGATACATAATAAGTTTTATAATTATCTGAAACCATCTTGTCAAATTATTTAAAACTCATCTTAACAAGATTAAACGTTTTAACGTTATTTTAAAAGTCGTAACTTTTCTAGAAACCTTTTGTTAAACAATAAATGTAACGGTCCGTAATTTTATAAAAAACAAATATTTAATAAAAATGTGTTCATTAAATATAAATATATGTATTTACAAAACTATATTAAACGTTTTCAATTTTAAAATATATTTTGACAAATAATTAAACTTTGTTGTATACGAGTAAATGACCACAATATTTAAAAGAATAAGTTACATTTTTGGTGGGATTGTTTTTATAATTTAAAAACCCATTATTTCGATAAAAACACGAGTCTCAAAACGATAAAGGTTAATTTTTTTCGCGTACGTAACTTTATTTGGAAAACCGGAACCGGGACTTTTGTTGAGTGACGACGTAAAAGTAATTTTTGTAAAAATTATATTTTTACCATTATGGTAAATTTAATTTAATAATTAATTAATTATATAATATAAATATAATAAATATAAAATAATTCATGTCGGCATATGAAGTTAAAAGAGTTGTGAGCTGTGAAACTGAGTCATGCGACTCATTTGGAATGGAAGGTAAACCCCATGCAACTCGCATGGGGTGAAAACTTTGCCCACATTATAAATTTGGACGGGCCTGGACAGATACACGCACACACATTTATTCTAAAATTTTTTTTCCTTTCTCTCCTATCTACATAATACTCCGTATCACTTAAATTATAATTATCATAATTATTTTTTTTTATTATTAATATTATTATTAATATAAATAAAAGTGAAGATTAAGATTATTATTATTACTAATCCTAGGATTAGGGGATATCATTAGTGATAAAATTATCCAAAATTCTATGACGGGGTTCTGCCCAAGTGTTCCAAAACTGGTTTCATGAATGGGATAAGATTAAGGAGATTATGGGTCAAATTTATAAAAGTTATGGGTATGGATCGGGGGTTTTGCTCATGAGACAAACTAGTGTTTGTCATCTCCGTTGCGTCTAAATAATATCCTGCAATATTGAATCTCAATATTGATACGTAAGCACTCTAAACTTAACTTTTATTTACTTTTAGTGTATCCCTGACTAGTGCTCGAGAAATTAGGATCATGCATGCTATTTTATCTATTTTTGACAACATATGTTTTAGGACAGAATCTGAATTAGTTACTCCTGCGTTTAAGATAAGGTATATGAATAATATGTTTTTGGAAAGGTGGCGAAAAACTATAAACTTTTCATTTAGATGTCGAATGGATTCGACGGATGGATTTGACGTTATAGTCAATTGAACTTTTGTACAAATTATCAAAAATGAATATTTTAACATTATGTCGACGTTATAAATTTCTATTATTATTGATATTATGATGGGAAAACTAATATTTTTATTAATAACTATAAAATTATTAATTTAATTGTTATTGTTATTAAAACTATTAAATATCATTTTACTAAAAATATTATTTTTACGATTATTATGATTGTTGTTATTAATATTTCAAAGAAAATAATGTTTTTATCAAAACTATAAAGTTATTATTTTTATTGTAATTAAAAATATTATTAATACTAAAAACTATAAAATTATTATTATCAATATTATTAATATTAAAATTATTATATAAAAATATCATTTAAAAGTAAAAAGTATCTTTATTTCAAAATTTGGTATAATTTTAAGATATTATAAAAAGAATTATATTATTATTTACTTTAATAAGTATTGTAAAAATATTTGAGGATATAAAACAGTGATATATATTTATATTTAGAATTTTTGGAAATCATTTTGAGTCAAACAAATTTCTGTTAACTTGTACATTTTAGTCTCGAGCATTAGGAATGTGGTACACCATTAATTGACTTTATTTGTTAATTAGATATTAATCAATATATAAATATATAATTAATTAGGTTCGTGAATCGAAGGCCAACCTTATACATGTTCAATGATGTTATATGTATATTTACTACAAAATACATTAGGTGAGTATATAGTCCCTTTTAAACTTTAAATATTTTTGGGCTGAGAATACATGCGCTATTTTTATAAATGATTTACGTTATGGACACAAGTGACTAAAATTACGTTCTACATGGGTTTGAATCAAAAATCCCCTAGCTTGGTAACTTTAACTATTGGTTTATGAACTGGTAGGCGCGAATCCTAAAGATAGATCTATCGGGTTTTACACCCCCACCCAGATGTTGTTCTAGTCACTACTAAACTAGAAGAACGGGTGTTTAGTACTTCGAGGTTAACGGAACGCACTTGATTCGGTGCACATATTATTATAACTCAGGGGTACACACTCTTGTTAAGGCTAGTTACCGGGTGCCCACTGCTTGGAATGCTTTTCATACACTTGCGAGTGTATTATGTTTTTTATATATGAAATCTTGTGGTCCATGGTTATAACGCTGCTAGCATCAAACCTATATATCTCACCAACTTTATGTTGACGTTTTAAAGCATGTTATTCTCAGGTACGAATTAAGACTTCCGCTATGCATTAGCTCATATTAAGGATACTAGTTGGGACCATTTAAGCCATGATACAAGAACGTTGCATACGAGTCATTGAAGATCATTAAAGACATTTATTAAGTAAATGACAGAATAGGTCATTCGGATATTGAGAAATGTTAGACGAGTTTATTAATGTTTGATGTAAAGATAGATTGCCTTTTAAGAATAAATGCAACGTTTGTAAAATGTATCATATAGAGGTCAAGTACCTCGCGATGTTATCAACTGTTGTAATTCGTTTGTAATCAATATGGACATCGTCCGGATGATTAGTTTCGGGTCCTTTCAGTTGGTATCAGAGCGTTGGTCTTAGCGAACCAGGCCTTGCATTAGTGTGTCTGACTGGTAGTTGTTAGGATACATTAGTGAGTCTGGACTTTGACCGTATCTACCTGCTAAAAAGTTTTGCTTATCATTTCTAGTCGGAAACCATCTGCTTATCATCCTTAGGGAATTGCCTGCCTATCATTCTCTAGTCTAGACACGTCTTACTGCATTTAGTGCATCGATAGTGTATAGACAAAATTCATATCTTAACGCATCTTAGATTTGCTTGACATATGCTGTAAATTCCTCTGAAGTCTATAAAATCTTTGGTAATATATATAGATATTCTATGAAGTTAGAATATCATACGACATCCGAAAATCATTTCACATCGAGGATCCTTTTCATCCATTAAATTGTTCTTTTGGCGACAAACCTGAAACACTTACCGACGAACCTGTTCGAGAAACCATTTCCTTTCTCCTTTTTCTGGATATCTCATCATAAATTACATACCATCTCATATTTCGAATCTTATACATCCGCTCGCTTCAATTGTCAATCATCCCGGTGTACAAGCATAAGTTAACGAACTTCGCGCTCATGTGACGGCTATGGAGAATATGGTGCGACGGTTACAAACACCAGCGGCAGCCACAACCGCGTCGTAAACCTTAACGTCATAAACTATACCTTGAGTATAGTCACCGATCTACGTATCGTCCTATTTACTAAATTTTCGTTCGACATATCGTTCTATATCAATTACCTTCGCTTTACGTTTTACCTCATTTATCTTCATTCGACATAGCAATCATGTAATCTCTAATGTTTTAGAGATCATGTAATCCGGTGCTAATAATAAATCAGGTGAGTTTAATATCTTATTGACTCATTAAATCCATAATTACATCCGATGAAAATATATATGCAAGTATATTTTCATAAAGAATGTAATTAAAAATTCTCTCGTACAAACTGTTAATGATAAAAATATTTTAACGGGTGGGTAGTACCCGAGGAATATTTAGAATTCACATTAATAAGTTACACTGTACATTCTTTGAATCTGAATCAACGATTATCTACTATCCTACTTACAACTACCGATATACGTATCCGTTCACCACAGAATAACCATTTCTATTCAAAATTCATATGTGGATTTTGAACCATCAGAATCCAACAAGTGGCAAAACGAAGAAAACATTGGACAAAAATAAAAAGTGTTAGAAACAAACGATTTAATTAATTAAAAATTGTGATAGGGTTTCACGCTAACTGTTCCGGCTAACTGTTCCCAGCTAACTAATTAACATTTAATTTATCGCAATTTACATTCTCGCACTTTTATTATCGTCATTTAATTTCTGTTATTTACTTTTATGCATTTTAAGTCGGGACACATGTACGCAATATGTCGGATTAATTCTGAGACAACACGGTGCATGGGTCATGATATATATTTATTTATTTTACGCACTTTAAATAACGGGACACGTATACAAGGTTTCGACTTATCATATCGACCCATCTATATATATATTTCAGAACAACCATAGACACTCTATATGTGAAGGTGGGAGTTGGTTATACAGGGTCGGAGTTGATTCCAAAATATATATATATACTTTGAGTTGTGATCGACACCGAGACCGGTACACGGGTCACGATATGTATTATTTAATTCGAATATTATATATATATATATATATATATATATTATTATTAAACTACTGGACGATCGAACTAACAGACTACTAACTATGGACAAGTAAAATTTATTTAAAATATTAATTATAACATATGAAACTAAACGATTCTTCAAGTTTGCCACTTGATTTCAACTTCAACCTCATTTGAACCTTGATAATTGCAATCCGAGTTCAAACCTTTCATAATTCTTGAAAACACCTCGATCGAGAAATTGAACTTACCGCACTTCCTCTACGGAAGAAAGATTTACGCACCTGAAAAACTCTCGAATTCAAATTCATAGTTTAACACATACCGTGTTGAATCCTTCGCCATTTATTAACAAAAACAACCCTACAATTCCTTTTCAAGAAGCTAATTTTGTCATAGCTCCACTTCGACATCTCAGTGAAACTACTTCTACCTCGAAATTTATACCTTGTTCTTTCGCCATTATCACTGGACAACCTTTTATATTCCATAACGTCATCAGCAGATGTACTAGCAGCTCGGCATTCTAGCTATACTTATGATATTATCCCTAAGAATTTCATACATCGAATGTGAAGTTTCTGAAAAACATCTTGAACTATGAAGTAGTTCTTGAAATACTAATAAAGCAGCAAAAACTGTAAACGATTATAACAGTTAAAAGTTTGATGATGAAGTACAGTGTGTTGGTAAAGCTCAGAAAAAGAAGAAGGTTGGAACTGAAAAACGGGTTGAGCAAAGTATGAAGGAGGATATAGATAAATCTCAAGAACTGAATCTGCTTCCAAAGAATCCAAATGATTCAGTACTTGCTGAAACTATTAGTAAGAACCCCACTCCTTATTCTAAATCTTTCAAAATGATATTCTTCATCATCATCTTATCTTAGATATTATAAGATATCTTCAAATCTTCCATTCTACATAACCTCCATATCTCTGGAGGTATTTTCACAAATATTCCTATCTGCGATCCTGTATCTCTCCATAATATCTGCGTTATAAAAAGAAACTGTATTAATTTCTAAATTCTGAAACCCCCGAGTTTAAAATATGAATGTTTTGAAGTAGTGTTGGGAACTGATATATGAATTAATATAATATAATGAAACTTGATCAACTTCATTATATTACAGTAAGTCATGTTAAGTTTCTAATGGAATGTGTTGATTCACAGTACCGTCATCATGTGCCATGTTACACGGCTCTTACATTCTATCAAATTCCGAAACATATTAAGAACATATCATTTTGATAAGTTCTATTTTCTGGTAATTTGCCAAATCAAAATCATACTATTACCATTCGTTTCAGAGAACATTAGCTATGCTCATTTCAAATCTTACATCTACGAATTCCGGACCATTGCTCGCTTGACTTGAGGACGGGAAGAAGAAACGAAGGGACAAAACCCCGCAATAGAAATTGGGGTAAAAATCACAGCAAACAGGAGGAGATATTAACTGTGAATGACAATGATTATAGAAGACAAAAGCAGGAACATCCAAATATAAGGGAAGATATCAAACTCAACAACCACTCAGAAATTACAAACCGTGTATATCAATACGTATTGCAACGTAAATACACGGGAGAATTAGAAACAATATAATTCCAAGAAAATCATAAAAGTGAATAGATTCTTCTGGCGGTAAATGAAAGAGAAGAATGAAAGATATGAAAGTTAGAAGTATAACAAAAATCAAAACGGGATGAAGCATTTTAAAGAATGTCTTAGGGTATGAATTAGAAGAGGAAAAGTAGGAGATGTAGGATATGGAAATAAGGAAACAATGGGGGTAGTTTTATAAGTGAAATATCCGACAAAGAAATCAAAACAGATTGCTGCGTTAAATCAAAGAAGATCCTGATCGCCGCAAAACTAAATCTTATTACATAAGATTTACCTCAAAACCCTTAAATTCCGGAAATCGATCATAATCACGTTATCGGTTACAACAATTCTATATTTACTCATTTCACTCTCTTTTGTGATAGCTTCGCTAGTACGCTTCACATAATCGAAATGTTTTATCTATATCTATCAATAATGATAAAACTTCGTTATCACCTCATATTCGTCATGAAAGCATTCCTATTGTTATCCATGACGACCTCTAACAAATTTCGGGGACGAAATTTCTTTAACAGGTGGGTACTGTAACGACCCGGAAATTTCCGACCAAATTTAAACCCTAAACTCTATAGGTTTCTGACACGATAAGCAAAAACCCTAATGTTGAGTCTAGAAAGTCTGAAATCTTCATTTGAATAATTAGTTACCCTTTGACCAAGCCTGACGATTCACGAACATTTATGTGAATATGTGTTATATATTTATTGTAAACGAAAACAAAGTATTAGATACATAATAAGTTTTATAATTATCTGAAACCATCTTGTCAAATTATTTAAAACTCATCTTAACAAGATTAAACGTTTTAACGTTATTTTAAAAGTCGTAACTTTTCTAGAAACCTTTTGTTAAACAATAAATGTAACGGTCCGTAATTTTATAAAAAACAAATATTTAATAAAAATGTGTTCATTAATTATAAATATATGTATTTACAAAACTATATTAAACGTTTTCAATTTTAAAATATATTTTGACAAATAATTAAACTTTGTTGTATACGAGTAAATGACCACAATATTTAAAAGAATAAGTTACATTTTTGGTGGGATTGTTTTTATAATTTAAAAACCCATTATTTCGATAAAAACACGAGTCTCAAAACGATAAAGGTTAATTTTCTTCGCGTACGTAACTTTATTTGGAAAACCGGAACCGGGACTTTTGTTGAGTGACGACGTAAAAGTAATTTTTGTAAAAATTATATTTTTACCATTATGGTAAATTTAATTTAATAATTAATTAATTATATAATATAAATATAATAAATATAAAATAATTCATGTCGGCATATGAAGTTAAAAGAGTTGTGAGCTGTGAAACTGAGTCATGCGACTCATTTGGAATGGAAGGTAAACCCCATGCAACTCGCATGGGGTGAAAACTTTGCCCACATTATAAATTTGGACGGGCCTGGACAGATACACGCACACACATTTATTCTAAAAATTTTTTTTTCCTTTCTCTCCTATCTACATAATACTCCGTATCACTTAAATTATAATTATCATAATTATTATTTTTTTTATTATTAATATTATTATTAATATAAATAAAAGTGAAGATTAAGATTATTATTATTACTAATCCTAGGATTAGGGGATATCATTAGTGATAAAATTATCCAAAATTCTATGACGGGGTTCTGCCCAAGTGTTCCAAAACTGGTTTCATGAATGAGATAAGATTAAGGAGATTATGGGTCAAATTTATAAAAGTTATGGGTATGGATCGGGGGTTTTGCTCATGAGACAAACTAGTGTTTGTCATCTCCGTTGCGTCTAAATAATATCCTGCAATATTGAATCTCAATATTGATACGTAAGCACTCTAAACTTAACTTTTATTTACTTTTAGTGTATCCCTGACTAGTGCTCGAGAAATTAGGATCATGCATGCTATTTTATCTATTTTCGACAAAATATGTTTTAGGACAGAATCTGAATTAGTTACTCCTGCGTTTAAGATAAGGTATATGAATAATATGTTTTTGGAAAGGTGGCGAAAAACTATAAACTTTTCATTTAGATGTCGAATGGATTCGACGGATGGATTTGACGTTATAGTCAATTGAACTTTTGTACAAATTATCAAAAATGAATATTTTAACATTATGTCGACGTTATAAATTTCTATTATTATTGATATTATGATGGGAAAACTAATATTTTTATTAATAACTATAAAATTATTAATTTAATTGTTATTGTTATTAAAACTATTAAATATCATTTTACTAAAAATATTATTTTTACGATTATTATGATTGTTGTTATTAATATTTCAAAGAAAATAATGTTTTTATCAAAACTATAAAGTTATTATTTTTATTGTAATTAAAAATATTATTAATACTAAAAACTATAAAATTATTATTATCAATATTATTAATATTAAAATTATTATATAAAAATATCATTTAAAAGTAAAAAGTATCTTTATATCAAAATTTGGTATAATTTTAAGATATTATAAAAAGAATTATATTATTATTTACTTTAATAAGTATTGTAAAAATATTTGAGGATATAAAACAGTGATATATATTTATATTTAGAATTTTTGGAAATCATTTTGAGTCAAACAAATTTCTGTTAACTTGTACATTTTAGTCTCGAGCATTAGGAATGTGGTACACCATTAATTGACTTTATTTGTTAATTAGATATTAATCAATATATAAATATATAATTAATTAGGTTCGTGAATCGAAGGCCAACCTTATACATGTTCAATGATGTTATATGTATATTTACTACAAAATACATTAGGTGAGTATATAGTCCCTTTTAAACTTTAAATATTTTTGGGCTGAGAATACATGCGCTATTTTTATAAATGATTTACGTTATGGACACAAGTGACTAAAATTACGTTCTACATGGGTTTGAATCAAAAATCCCCTAGCTTGGTAACTTTAACTATTGGTTTATGAACTGGTAGGCGCGAATCCTAAAGATAGATCTATCGGGTTTTACACCCCCACCCAGATGTTGTTCTAGTCACTACTAAACTAGAAGAACGGGTGTTTAGTACTTCGAGGTTAACGGAACGCACTTGATTCGGTGCACATATTATTATAACTCAGGGGTACACACTCTTGTTAAGGCTAGTTACCGGGTGCCCACTGCTTGGAATGCTTTTCATACACTTGCGAGTGTATTATGTTTTTTATATATGAAATCTTGTGGTCCATGGTTATAACGCTGCTAGCATCAAACCTATATATCTCACCAACTTTATGTTGACGTTTTAAAGCATGTTATTCTCAGGTACGAATTAAGACTTCCGCTGTGCATTAGCTCATATTAAGGATACTAGTTGGGACCATTTAAGCCATCATACAAGAACGTTGCATACGAGTCATTGAAGATCATTAAAGACATTTATTAAGTAAATGACAGAATAGGTCATTCGGATATCGAGAAATGTTAGACGAGTTTATTAATGTTTGATGTAAAGATAGATTGCCTTTTAAGAATAAATGCAACGTTTGTAAAATGTATCATATAGAGGTCAAGTACCTCGCGATGTTATCAACTGTTGTAATTCGTTTGTAATCAATATGGACATCGTCCGGATGATTAGTTTCGGGTCCTTTCATTATCATAAGTATTTTTCATTAATAATAAAGTATTATTAATCATATGTTTAATTAAAATGTTAATTAAATCATAAGTATTAATTAAATGATATAATAAATATATATCATAAGTCTTAAATAATAATAATTAATTTTTTTATCATAAATAATTAAATGATAATGAAACCCATTATTTATATCATAAGTTTAATAATTAATCACAAGTTTTAAATCAAAAGTTCATCGGGTCGTATCTTGAGCCCCGGGTGTCGGTTTTCAGCGAGCCTTACATATATCTCCGCCTAATCAAACTACTCGACACTTTGGTACACTCAAGAACGCACCAAGAATAGCCCAAAAGTCGTGATGTACAGCCAATACACTACTTGGAACTTCAATTCAATCAAAATCGTGTTTTAGACGTAACGGGTGATTCGTGGCTCGGATTGAGATGACCTGAACATGAAAGTCCGTCCCACCATCAGTCCTAACACACTAACATGCCCTAAAGTCAACAAATATGGTCACAAAGTCGGACCAAACCTGGTTCATACCAATATCACAATTCAATCTTAACAAAATACCATTTTGATCATATTTAGGGCTCCGGGAATCGAAACGACATGAATCCGGAGTCTAAAATTAATGTCTTGATGAGAGGAACTCATCTATATACATTATTTTAACTTTTATAACAGTCACAATATCATAAATACACGAAAAATCTGCTGTCCCAATTTTATCAAACCGAAAACATGTGTTTACGAGTAATTCTATGCATACAAACACCATTACAACAACAAGTAATTATCATACAATTAATATATAATCAAAATACAGAAAAATAAATAAAAATCAAAAGTTCTAGGGTTAGGGTTTATACCCTAATAGAGAAACGAGAAGTATAATCGCGTAGAGAACGGAATGAGGAATCCGATTGTATAAACGATTTGATGATCCAAGTAATAAAATTGGTTGATGAAGATGATGTTGTGGGGTGTGGGTGCCATCGCCAAAAAGGGAGAAAGGGAGGAAGGAGAGCAAAATTAGAATTTTAGGTTTATCAAAATAAGGTGTAATGTGAAAAATGGAAAAAAAGAGAAAGGCTCCCCCCCTATGGGGTTCGGCCGATTTTGATGGGGTGGGCCCCACTTGTGGGCTATCTTCCTAATGTGATTAAATCCTAGTGGCCCGAAAGCCCGAACGAATCCCGAAACACGAAAACACGCTTACGCGATTAAAAATTCGGAGAGATAACAAACGCGCGATGAAAAATAAATATAAATACTATATATAATTATATGATCTTAAAATATCATATTTAAAATAATTAGGATTTAAATATCCCAAAAATGCGACCGTTGGTTTGAAAACCGAAAAGATTCGCCGGATAGAAATCCGCGACACGTAGAAACGTATAAATTAAAATATGAATACAATTATTCACATAACACTTAATAATTAATATATTATTATTAATATAATAATATAGGTCATAGAAATGACGTAGCACAATTAACAGTTAACGGTCGTTAAATAATTAACGGTAAAAGATAACGGAAAAAGTAGGGTCGTGACAATATGTTTAGAAGAAAAGTTATTGAAAAATCGAGGTTATGCTTATGTAGCAATGGAAAACCAAATTGAAAGACTCTCCTATGAGTCAACTAAAGCAGGTCTCTGAGAATTCTATCTCATAGGTAAGTATGTACAGTTTTTATTTTTATTTATTGCTTTTAACATTTTGATAATAAACGCTGAATCGTTCTCTATAAAGTATTAAATTGATATTCAATAAAATTAGGTATAATAAACCGAAATTATTGATATCATGCAAAAATTTAATTCATCACTGCGAAATTTACCATTTATTCATAAGGTATAAATATCTTTAATCAATCAATTCAAAATATTTCAAAAATTCGTCAGGAGTAAAACTAGGTAATATAGCCGAAATTTCTTTATCCAAAAGAGGGACGTATATTTTTGTTAATATTTGATTGATTAAAGTGGGATAAAAGACCCAAAAGATTTTTATTTTTACCTTGTTTTCTAAATTAATATATAACTATATTATTTTTAAATATAAGTTTGTAAAACTAATGTATATAAATATTATTAATATTTATATGAAATTTTATTAATATGCATTTTAAATTTAAGTTTTGTGTGAATTTAAAAACAAAAATTTACTTTATTTCATTAAGTTAAAAAACTTTATTTCATTAAGTTAAAAAATTGATATCTAAAATTCATCGTGAGTTGAAGACTAGGTCGTTGAACCGAAATTGCTTTACCCGAGGGCGGGACGACAAATTTTGTTATCATTATTTTTAATATTATTGATCTCAAGTATGCCAAAAACATTATAAAAAAACCCAAAAATCTTTGCTTTTAAAACAAACGCTTTAAAATCACAAATTTTAAAATTTTGTCGAGGGACGAACTAGGTAAATGTACCGAAACTACCTCGTCCTAAATACCAAGGAAAACAGAATTTTAAATTTAATCAATCTTTGTTTCACTAGTTAAAGGTTTTTATATATGTATAAAAAATAGAAATATACCACAGGGGTTTTGCACTACAACACCATGTGATCGCATGGAATAAAAAAACTGGGCAGGATCAAAAGCAGTCGACCTGCTTCTGTCTCCACACATTTTACACACACATATCACGAACACAACCACAAAACCCTCTCAAATTTCATCAATTTTTCACAAAAATCATCCAAATTTCGTACTACAGTCCGCTATAATCATGCCTTTCTTCGGATTTGGGAGTAAAAAGGTAACAATTCCATCCCTAAAACAATCTTTAATTCGAATTATAGTGTTCTTAAGCAAATGTTTACCTAATTTAATTTTGATAATTTCTATCTTAATTAGAGTTAAATTGTTAGTATATTATTCATATATAACCTAGATTGATGCTATTTGTCATGATTTGAAGCCTTAAACTTCAAAAAATTTAAAAATCTAGGGTTTGTGTTCTTGAGTAATTTGGGGCTTTTTGATATAAACAAGTTATGGCCAATTTTTGCTATGAATTATTGCTAAATTAAGTAGTGTAACATGTTTAGGTTGCTAAATGATCCAAACTTTGATCCTAAATATGATTTTTGAGCATCAAAGTGGACTTTTTAAGTCTAAAATTCATGAACTTGATTATTTTGATATAATTAACATTTAAAACTTGTTTAATTGCTAGTAATGATTATTTTAACATGTTATTTGAGATGAATGCTTATGGACATTGTATACATTTTCATATATGCTTATTTGAAAAATTGTAGAATTGATAAAAATATGAAAATGTGTATAAGTTTAATATGAATTAAACATGTTATTGTAATTGTTTTAATTTGTTATTTTGCTAACACTAATGCATATTTCAATGCACAAATTTTGTGTTTAATGTGTTTTGCAGAGAAATACAGATACTGACGGTGCATCATCGTCTAGACAAGCTGATCCAGAGCCACAACCTGAGCTGCAGCCTGAGCCACAACAAGAGCAGCAACATCATAATCAACACCTACCATATTATGAACCGAATCTACAATTTTTTACTGCCTACGTACAATTTCTACCTCATCAATTAATAATAAACTCAAGAGTTCACGAACAGGAATTACATCCCAATCTGAGATTTGAGAGAAACTGGATAGATTACCTGACGTACCAAAGTAACAAATTTAAGCTTTACACCAAAAATGTGGAAGTACCAAGGGTAATAGATTGGAGACCTTTGGAAGAAGTCAACCTAGCTAACTCAGTTAGACTGTTACTAATCCAAAGGTATGGGAACTCTTCTTTTCTTGACTGGGAACGTTTGTTTACCATTCGTAGGCCTGTATATAAGGAATGGTGTTTTGAATTAATGAGTACTATAGCATTAAATAAGGATGTAGATAGGATAGACGATAGGACTTTTCTTAGATTTTTACTTGGAGGTAGGTTGTACAAGATGTCCATGCTGGACATGGCTAGGGCTTTACAGATTTACACCCCCGATGAATTATTATCACCTGATTGAACATCTTTGATTTATGAAGGTGAGAGGGTAGATAGAGATTTTGACGCTAATGCCACATGGAGGCATATGTCAAACTTTAATGAGTTTAGGCGGGGTGGAAGACACTCCTATTTAGATATTAACAAAGTAGAGCTTCGCGTAATTCATAGCTTTTTAGCGAACTCGATTACACAACGAGGTAAAAAGAATGAGAAAATGACCCTAAACGATTTATTCTACCTCAAGTGCATTCGAGACCCTAGAGGCTTTGTTAATATCCCCTACTGTGTTGGTTATTATCGGTCCAAAATGGTGGAAGGTATACAGGAGGGGGGAATAATAGGAAGAGGCATTTTTGTTACTCTAATTGGAGAGTATTTAGGTGTAGATAAATATCGAGGGGGTCCGATGGTCCAGATTGAGGGACAAGCCGAGAGTATAGGATTGCAGGTTTATCAAGGTGCAAAGGTACTAACTCGGAGACAGAATAGGCCAATACCGTATCGTGGCACTCACCCACAGGTAGAGAGGGGTTCGGACAAGGAGATGGAGGAAGCAGATGACATTAGGGATGTCATTAGGGATAGTTATACTGATGTCTTCCAGCGTATAGATGAGGTGGAAATGAGTAACAAGGCTAGGCATCGTCAGTATGAGCAGTGGAGAGCTACAGATGAGTATGAGCAATCCAGGTGACGCCAACACGATAGCTGGCAAGTTCATCAGCACCAGATCATGAGCCAGCTATCATATCAGGTACCACATAACTACATTCCAACTCGGCCTGCATACTATCCACCACGTCAACCTAATATGCGACCACCCTTTAACCTGTACGACCCCATCCAAGCCTATCAGAAAACCTACAATGAGCCATGGAACCCGAGCGATAACATGAACTGGAATCCATATCCAGATTGATACAGTTCCATTGGTGATTTCTTATTTTTATTATTTTTATCTTTTTATGTTTAAACATTTAATATTTTGATACTTTTATGTAATTTTTAACATTTTTAATATTTATAATTTGAAAGTGGGATGTTAAGTCCCATTTCAAATTACCATGCATGTTTATATTTGTATTGTATGTATATTGTGAATTGTACACAACATGGTAAAACAGCGCATTTTCAAATACTGGCATTAAGTTCAGCAAAAGCAACTAATTTTGATGACAAGATACAAAATATATGTGCAATAACAACTGCAGGAATGAACAAATGATGTGCGCCATTTATCATTCAAACAAACAACAATATGTTTGGAAACTTTGGTAAAATTTAATTATTTTTCTACGTTAATCACCTCCAATAATTTAAATTGTTACTGATTTCTTGCAAATGAGGGCATTGCAAGATCTTAAGTGTGGGAAGGGATTAAATTCTTTCGGTTTTAAACATTTGACTTATACACTTGGTTTAATAGCCACCGTTAAATTTTACTAGTAAAGCAGTAGTTGTATTAGAATCTAGTGCTCTCTGATAATAAAGAACAGCCCTAGTCTTATATACTGACTACCCACTTCTAGTAAAATTTTTAAAAATTTTCAACTAAATGAACTCAAAATTATGTTTATACATATTTATTAACGATAAAACTAGGTGTTAACACCGAAATTATTGTTACCTCGGAAAGGACATAAATTGAGAAACAACTTAAAACGCTTGAATTCATTTAAAATGGAATAGAGGAGAATAAAAAGGCAAAGAAAAGAATAAATAAAAGCTAAGTATGGGAAGAATTTACCAAGTTCTTTAAAACATATATCACATATTTGTTACAAGCTTATTGCAGGTACTTTTGTTTTAGACTAAACTAATCAGTTTTACCCGAATTACTGTAATATATTTGCAAGAAAGATGGATCTACACGATGAATCAATTCCATCATTAAAAGGAAGTAAAGTCTTCCGAAAAAGACACGCGCTTCTTGATTTAGGTCAGGAAGTTGTCGTCCAGCCCAGCTGTAGGTTGACGAAAAATCTAGAAAAGTCATCTCTAAAATCAGCTGAAAATCCACGGACCTCAGCATCAAACAGGGTCGCCATGTGGTCAGACTTATCCTAACCATGAGAGAATCTATCTCGTAAAATGGGGAGGGCGCCATGAAAATTAGCTTGATAAGACTAATGAATCAGACCCCCAGAAAGGATAATCTCCTTAAAGATTAAAAATCAGCATTTAAGCCTGATATTACTCAATCCTTGAGATTGACTTTAAAGATTGAGAATTACAAACTCATGGAATTCGATGATATCTAAACTCGAGCTTGAACGAGAAAATATTTTGATCAAATTAAAACCGATTTATTTTATGAAAAACCCATTTTCAATGCGTTCATTACCATTGAACATAAAATCCTGAGAATTCACCGGAATTCATTAGGTCACCTGAACCAAATTGGGTGTCAACCGTAAGAACGGTGGTTGCATAGCATGGTCGAAGACAGGACCTTGTGCTAGACCGAAACATTATAGGGTAATCTTTGCTATTGATCCTACAAAGGATAGTAATTGCATCCGACATGTTGTGGACCATGAACATCTGCATGTCATTAGACATTGCCTTAACAGTTGCTTGTTCAACGCTTTCCTCTACAACCGGATGGTAGTTTACCAAAAGGTAATATACGGAGCAATTATACTGAACGTGTTGCTTTCCTAATACAAGGTTAGCAAATGGGTGACACAAAACCGCAAAGTTTTGAGCTAAAATTTTCAATTCTGAAACCCACAAAACCCACAAAAATATTTTGCAACACCGGTAAAGGGTTATTCTGAAAAACTTATCTAGGGTAAAAGCTAGAATGAATTTTCAAAAGATCAAATATTTTCATAAAGATCCAATTTCCTAAAGGATCTAAATTTTTATAGTCATGTGCGACTGTAAAACCACAATGTTACTATCATTGTTCATACCGCCGTATCAAAATCACTGATGTATATAGTGTGAAGAATAAAGAAGTGATTCTAGTAAAGTTATATTCAAGTTCTATATTGCTTGAGGACAAGCAACGCTCAAGTGTGGGAATATTTGATAATGGTAAAAACGAACACATATTTCATAGCATTATCCTTCCAGAAAGACAAGATTTTAGTTGCAATTGTTCTATTTACAAGTTATATTCGTTTAAATAATAAAAGGTGAAGACAAAAGACAGATTCGACGATTTGAAGACGCAAATGACCAAAAAGCTCAAATGTACAAGATACAATTCAAGTGGTTCAATTTATTGATGAGAAACGTCTAAAAATTACAAGAGTACAAGCCACGGAACGCAAAGTACAAGATATCTAAGCATACGAAAAGAGGTTCAAAAATTCGGAACCGGGACATAAGCCGAGCATCAACGCGCGAGTCAACGGACCTAAAATTACAAGTCAACTATGCACATGAATATAATATAATATATATATAATTATATAAAATTATATATATTATATTATATTATTAAATAAAACGTCGGAAAACTAGAAAACAAAGTGAAGTGAGTTGGCCAGGGATACCATGAAATCGCATGGCATTAACACTAGAAGCCCATGCGATCGCATGGGCTATAGGATTCAGAAAAGTACTATAAAAAGCCACGAATTCTGCTCGACTGATTACACCTCTTTCATTCTTTCTTCCTTCTGTAAGAAATATATATATTTATAATTTTAATTTTAATTTTAATTTAAGTTTAATAATAATTGGATTATTGTAAGAAATGTTTTAAGGGTTTGTAAGTCAAAATTTTATCCGTGTAACGCTACGCTATTAATAATCACTGTAAGCTATGTTCTTCATTTTTAAATTAATGTCTCGTAGCTAAGTTATTATTATGCTTATTTAAGCCGAAGTAATCGTGATGTTGGACTAAATATTAAAGACGGGGTTATTGAGCTTTGGACCATAATTGGGGTTTGGACAAAAGACCGACACTTGTGGAAATTGGACTATGGGCTATTAATGGGCTTTATATTAATTAAATGATATCTCGTTGATTTAATATAGAGATTTATAATTTGACGTATTTATATATAACCACATACGCTTGACTGGGTACGGTGGGCGGGATATCTATAAATACTGATAATTGTTCATTTGACCGGACATGGGGATGGATTAATAGTAAATGGACTCATTAAAACAGGGGTGGATTACATTCAAGGGTAATTGGTGTAATTGTTAATAAAGTATTAAAACCTTGGATTACACGCAGTCGATAACCTGGTGTAATCATTAAACAAAGTATTAAGACCTTGTTACAGTTTAAGTCCCCAATTAGTTGGAATATTTGACTTCGAGTATAAGGGTAATTTGACGAAGATTTTCGCACTTTATAATTATGGCCGATGGACTATTATGGACAAAACCAGATGGACATATCGAATAATCCAGGACAAAGGACAATTAACCCTTGGTAATAAATTAAAATCAACATGTCATACATCATGATTACGAAAGTTTAAATAAGCATAATTCTCCTATTTTATATCTCATCGTATTTTTATTTATCGTCATTTTATTTATTGTCATACTTTAAATTATCGCACTTTCATTTTTACGCTTTACTTGTATTTTTAATTATCGTACTTTTAATTATCGTCATTTACTTTACGCTTTAAATTAAGTTATATTTTTATATTTTGCTTTAGGACTTAAAAATCGACAAACCGTTCATTAAACGGTAAAAACTACCTTTTATAATAATAATAATACTACTTATATATATATATATATATATATATATATATATATATATATATATATATATATACAAATATAGTTGTGAAAAATATAGCGTTAAACTCAGCTATCTCCCTGTGGAATGAACCGGACTTACTAAAAACTACACTACTCTACGATTAGGTACACTGTCTATAAGTGTTGTAGCAAGGTTTAGGTATATTCATTCTATAAATAAATAAATAACTTGTGTAAATTGTATTGTATTTAATAGTATTTTGTAATAAAAAATAATAGTATTTCGTATTACCCCTCGCACACATCAATATCATTAGGATGGAATGGTGTGACTTTATAAATTCATATGCTATGATGGTCGCGTGACATTTTCAGTTAACGGTGGTAACCTTTGGGAATTGGATTAATAATACATGGACTATTATTGGTTTGCAAATAGTGTGACTTTCGTCAACTGAATTTGGACTACGATGATATGTTGTAAAAGACGACTTGATCGGGTTTAGTTAGATAACCATATATGAATCTTTTGATGGTTGATGACATATGACTGATGAGACTTGTTGACTAGTGATATAATAAATTTCCACATTACCAATGCTTAACCGGAAATTGTGTGCCCTGGCCAATGTGTAAATCATTTAGGATTTTTCTTATCAAGTGACTCAGAATGAAGGTAAGATTTAGAATAATATACTTGTGTCTGGCCAATAGAAGTATATTGGGGTAAGTCATACAAAAATTCTGAGAAGCTGAAGGAAATATAGATGACTCGAATTGTGCATGAACAGTGGACTGTTTGTTAAACAATGAGTTAGTGTGCATGAAATGACTAACCTGATCAATATTGATGAATTAAGGATGTATCTTGTGGACATAATTACAGATTGTAGTGAAGTAAATGAAATTCAGTTGCCATTGCTTGGAAATTTGAGAGAATTTAACTATATAAAGTGTGACGACCCAGAAATTTTCGACCAAATTTAAACTTAATCTTTATATGATTTAATATTTCTGACACGATAAGCAAAGTCCGTTATGTTACGTCTCAAAATTTTTGAACTATTTTCGTAAATTCATTTGACTTTGACTAATTCCGACGATTCACGGACAATTAATTGTAATTAGATATGTGTGTGTGTATATATATATAAATAAGAAATGGAAATATAATATTAGATATTATATGTTATTGTTATTAAAATTAATTATGTAAATAAAATAAAAATATGATATTATGATAATTATTATTTAAAACATATCTATATATAAATAAAGTACATTAAATATATATTTTATGATTTCAAAGCTATTTAGTAAACGACAGAAACACTCAATTACCATTCGATGGATATTACACAAGTTTAAATCAAACTTATGCGATTCTAAAATAAACAGTGATTCGAAAATGAGTTAAATAAATTATAGGCTTATTAAAAATATATTTAGGAACTATTGGTTGAATTTTAAAACTTTTCATATTTTACTTGGGATTGGGAGTGAATAATTACTGTAATTTTTATTTAATAGTTAATGCTCGAATTTTATATCATAATGACCAAAATAAATAAATATAGTTAATTTAAAAATATGAGATTTTTCTGAACACTTTTATTCGCCACTAGTTATTAACGGGGTACGAAATACTATCCAACTGTCGGTAAGATGAAAACAACAAACATTCATGTGAATTCTTTTATGGTGACTATGCCTTTCATCATTCACTGAATTATGAACTACATAAATTATTATTATAAGATTATTATTAATTATTTTAGTATTATTAATTATTATATGTATGTATATATGTATTAGGAGAGTTATGATTCCGTTTCAATCAACTCCTTTCTTCTTCACCTGTCCATCGATCACCAACCATCCAACACTACTTCACCACCTTGTACAACCATAAACCACTCTAACCCTTGAACAACCGCTATCTATACTATTGCCATTTCTATTTCAAACACCATATATACCACCACCTTATTTATTATTTGTGAATCTTTTTTATTGAATCACTCTACATCACCACCATACTCCATTCTCCATCTTCCACAACCACCATCCTTGATCACCCGTAACACCACTCGAATAACTCGAATGAAACCATCAACATCCATTTAATGTTCGATTCATAATCACCTCAAACCCATCCACCTCTCTTATCTATATATATATATATATATATATATATATATATATATATATATATATATATATATATATATATATATATATACACACACACACCTACGTACCTAATCAAATCACTCCATTTGATCACTATTTTATGCTTTATGTTATTACCATCGTAACACCTTTAAACCACCAAAATCAACCATAACCAACTGCTGCTGCACTTGTTCTTTGCTGTTTCAACCAAAGCCTTACCATCATTTTTTTTTTCATAAAAGTTATCCACTTGATTTTATTGAAATTCTTATTCAGTGCCTTATAAAATTCGGGACATGTTGTGTATGTGGGACAAACATGAGCGGCCAACATTAACAATCAAGTGATTCCCACTTTAGTTAATAATGATATAATTGCTTTTATCTTTTCGGTGGACCTCACCGAGTCACCAAACCCGTCCAATTGGATACTTGTTCAATTGGACCCCACTACCACCTAGCCAATCACGAAAACAGGAAGATTGGGAGTTACCATGTTACGTCACTAGCTTCTTAACTATCGTCATCATTGGTGTTGGATCGAACGTGCCCATAATTGTCACCATAAACGCCGTCATGTTGAATCGATGAGTTCGTCCCCATATTCTCACAAAAATCAAACCAAACAACCCTTGATTTAAAAAGAATAAGAAATATAAAGTACGCATATATATATACATACATACATGTACGCACTCGGTTATCTGTTCCCCATCTCAACCTCACTCTCTCTATATATACATATACTTAAACATACCTCTATAGAGATGTGTTTATGTATATGGGTGTGTTATTGTCGAATTAACATATGAAGTGGATGGTAGCGATATAGATGACTTTGATAATGAAAATGGAGAGGTTGATGATGAAGTAGATGAAGATAAATGGTGAAGAATGTTGATAATGATAAACCGAAGACTACTTATTTTTTTCCTGTAAATCGATAGTTGACATTAACAATCTATCTTCAAACTAGTTTGGTCACCACTTGCTACTGTTACTCGAATACCAGAAGATGGCTGCAGATCGAAACCCTCCTGCTACATGCAACGGCTAACCCTTTTCACTGTTAACCGTAATTCAATTTTGGGTTTTAAAACTCCAACAAACTGGGTCGATTGGCTCTTGGGCTTGAACATATGAATGGGTATTAATTTTGGGCTGTTTGTTTGTTCCACTTGTGACCCAACAACAAACTTGATTATGTTGTCTCTTGGGCTTAGCTTAGTTACACGATTGGGTTGACATGTTTTGTTGGGCCAAAGGAGTTTAGTTGGTCCGTATATATAACATGATTTTTACTTGGACCAAATCTATAAAAATGATCATAGGTAATTTCCTCTTATTTCATGTTGAGATTCGATGGGAACATAAAGGTTAGATATATGATAATGATGATGATGATGATAGGATTAAAATGATGATGATTATGATTCATGGTGATGATATGATTATGATAATACACAATGATGAAGTTAAACGAATATGAAGATGATAGACTATAGCAATGACGATGGGTTATATAAATATTCGTCTGGGTTTAAGCAGGAATGAATGGGTGGCGGAATAGTTAAGGATGTTATCGGGTTAGCGGGATGTCGCGAGTTCAAACCCGGACTTGGGCATTTTTTAAGGACTACTTCTTTGAGGTAGTTTACTTATTACTCACTATTATTATTATTATTATTATTATTATTATTATTATTATTATTATTATTATTATTATTATTATTATTATTATTATTATTATTATTATTATTATTATTATTATTATTATTATTATTATTATTATTATGATTAATGATGTTATGCGAGGTGTATATGAAATAGCTTATATTTTACTAGGAAAAACTATTAAATACGATACAATTTTACACAAGATATTTATTTATTTATAGAATGGATATACCTAAACCTTGCTACAACACTTATAGGCGGTGTACCTAATCGTACAGTAGTGTAGTTTTTAGTAAGTCCGGTTCGTTCCACAGGGAAATCTTTTAAACAAAGCTTAACGCTATATTAGTTTAAATTATAAAAATACAATATATATATATATATATATATATATATATATATATATATATATATATATATATATATATATATATATATATATATATATAAGTAATATTATTATTATAAAAGGGGGTTTTCTCCGTTTAATGACCGGTTTGTCGATTTTAAAACTTTAGTCGAAGTTAAAACATAATGTAAAATATTAAAAATAAATACAACTTAATTTAAAGCATAAAGTAAATAACGATAATGAAATTGCAATAAATAAAAGTACGATAAAATAAAATTACGATAATTAAAAAGTGCGATAATTAAAAGTGTAATTAAATACAATGACAATAAATAAAAATGCAATAATTAGAAGTGCAATTAAATATAAAAATAAAGGAATTATGCTTATTTAAACTTCCGTAATCATGATGTTTGACGCGTTGATTTTAGTTTTATGCCTATGGGTTAATTGTTCTTTGTCCTGGATTATTCAATTTGTCCGTCTGGTTTTTGTCCATAACAGTCCATCAGTCATAAATATAAAGTGCGAGTATCCTCGTCAAATTATCCTTATATCCGAAGTCAAATATTCCAACTAATTGGGGACTTAAACTGTAACAAGGTTTTAATACTTTGTTTAATAATTACACCAGGATATCAACTGCGTGTAACCCAAGGTTTTAATACTTTGTTATCAATTATGCCAAGTGTCCTTGTACATAATTTCACCCCTGTTTTAATAATTCGATAGACTATTAATCCATTCCCGTGTCCGGTTAAATGAACGATTATTCGTACATATAAATATCCCGCCCATCGTGTCCGATCGAGTGTATATGGTTATTTATAGGGACGTTCAATTGTAAATCTTTATATTAAAATTAACAAACTATCATTTAGTTAAACAAATATAAAGCCCATTAATAGCCCATAGTCTAATTTCCACAAGTGTCGTTCTTTTGTCCAAACCCCAATTATGGTACAAATCCCAATTACCCAAATTTAAATATTTAGCCCAACATCGTGATTACTTCGGTATTAAATAAGCATAATAATAACTTAGCTACGAGACATTAATGTAAAAAGGTTGAACATAACTTACAATGATTAAAAATAGCGTAGCGTTACACGGACAGAATTTCGACTTACCCCCTTACAACATTCGCTAACATACCCTTATTATTAGAAATTAAAATTAAAATTATAATATAATATATATACATATACGTTGATGAATGAAGAGAAAAAGATGTGTTATATGATGCTCCAAACTGCGAATTTTATAGGCCTGTGAACTGAAAAAGAGGCTCATGCGATCGCATGAGTTTTGATCCTTCAGCTCATGCGATCGCATGGCCAGCTGGGGAGGCTCACATGTTATTGTTTTCTTCTGCCGACTGTTTATATAATATAATATAATATATAAATTAATTTTAAGAATTAATTATATATTATATTATATTCATGTGCATAGTTGACTTGTAATTTTTAGTCCGTTGCGTCGAGCGTTGAGAGTTGACTCTGGTCCCGGTTCCGGATTTTCGAACGTCCTTGCGTATAATTTAATATCTTGTACTTTGCGTTTCGAATCTTGTTCTCTTGTAATTTTGAGACGTTTCTCATCAATAATTGGAACCTCTTTGATTGTACTTTGTACTTTTGAGCTTTTTGGTCGTTTGCGTCTTCAATTCGTCGAATCTGTCTTTTGTCTTCACCTTTTATTATTTAAACGAATATCACTTGTAAATAGAACAATTGCAACTAAAAGCTTGTCTTTCTTGAGGGATAATGTTATGAAATATATGTTCGTTTTTAGCATTATCAAATATTCCCACACTTGAGTGTTGCTTGTCCTCAAGCAATATAGTCTTAAAATATACTAGAATCACTTCTTTATTCTTCACACTTTGTACATCAGTGATTTCTATACGGCGGTATAAACAATGGTAGTAACGATGTGGTTTACAGTCCCACATGACTATAAAATTTAGATCCATTAGGGAAATTGGATCTTTATTAAAACATTTGATCTTTTGAAAATTAAATCTAGCTTTTACCCTAGATAAGTTTTCCGGATTAACCCTTCACCGGTGTTTGCAAATTCTTTTTGTGGGTTTGGTGGGTTTCAGATTTGAAAATTTTAGCTCAAAACTTGTGGTTTTGTGTCACCCACTTGCTAACCTTGTATTGGGAAAGCAACACGTCCAGTATACTTGCTCCGTATATTACCTTTCGATAAACTACCGTCCGGTTGTAAAGAAAAGCGTTGAACAAGCAACTGTTAAGGCAATGTCCCCTGACATGCTTTTAATTATGGTCTATAACGTGTCGGACGCAATTACTATCCTTTGTAGGAGCAATAGTAAAGCTCACCCTTATAATTTTCCGGTCTGGCACAAGGTCCTGTCTTCGACCATGCTATGCAACCACCGTTCTTACGGTTGACACCCGATTTGGTTCAGGTGACCTAATGAATTCCAGGTGAATTCCTAGGATTTTAGGTTCAATGGTAATGAACGCATTGAAAATGGGTTTTCAGAAAACAAATCGGTTTTAATTTGATCAAAATATTTTCTCGTTCAAGCTCGAGTTTAGATATCATTGAATTTCATGAGTTTGTAATTCTCAATCTTTAAGGTCAATCTTTAGGATTGAGTAATATCAGTCTTAAAAGCTGATTTTTGATCTTTAAAGGAGATTATCCTTTATGGCGATCTGATTCATTAGTCTTATCCAGCTAATTTGCACGGCGTCCTCCCCATTTTATAAGACAGATCCTCTCATGGTTAGGATAAGTCTGACCACTTGGCGACCCTGTTTGATTCTGAGGTCCGTGGATTTCCTGCTGATTTTAGTGATGACTTTTCTAGATTTTTCGTCAACCTACAGCTGGTCTGGACGACAACTTCATGACCTAAATCAAGATGCGCGTTTCTTTTTCGGAAGACTTTACTTCCTTTTAATGATGGAATTGATTCATCGTGTAGATCCATCTTTCTTTCAAATATATTACAGTAAATCGGGTAAAACTGATTAAAATCGTCCAAAACAAAAGTATCTTCAATTATTTGTTACAGAAATATGTGACATATGTTTAAGATAACTTGGTAAATTTTCCCACACTTGGCTTTTATTTTCTTTTATTTGCCTTTTTATTGTCCTCTATTCCATTTTAAATGAATTCTAACATTTTGGTTTGTTTCTCAATTTATGTCCTTTCCGAGGTAACAATAATTTCGGTGTTAACACCTAGTTTTATCGTTCATAAATATGTATAAACATGATTTTGAGTTCATTTAATTGAAAATTTTGAAAAATTTTACTAGAATTGGGTAGTCAGTATATAAGACTAGGGCTGTTCTTTATTATCAGAGAGCACTAGATTCTAATACAACTACTGCGTTACTAGTATTTTTAATGGTTACCAAGTGTTTAAGTTAAAAATTTTAAAAATCTGAAAGAATTTAACCCCTTCCCACACTTAAGATCTTGCAATGCCCTCATTTGCAAGAAATCAGTAACAATTTAAATTATTGAGGGTGATTAGTGTAGAAAAATGATTAAATTTGCGTTTCCCTCATATTGGCGTTTGTTTGCTGAATGATAAATGGTGCACATCATTTGTTTATTCCATCTTATTGTTTCATCATATTTGTTTTTCGTTTTGTCATCAAAACTAGCTTTTGCTTAACTTAATGCCAGTCTTTGAAAATTCGCTGTTTTACCCTGTTTTGTACAATTGACAATATACATACATACAAATATAAACATGCATGGCAATTTGAAATGGGACTTAAAATCCCACTTTCAAATCCTAAATGTGAAATATTAGTACACAATAATAATAAAAATGATAAAAATTACATAAATATATCCAATAACATAAGTTTAAACATGAAAAAGTAAAAAGATAAAAACATAAAAATCATAAAAATAACCAATGGAACTAAATCAGTCTGGATAGGGGTTCCAGTTCATCTCGTCAGGTGGGTTCCATTGTTGGTTATAGGTGTTCTGATAGGCTTGGTTATAGTCATACCGGTTAAAGGGTGGTCGGATGTCGGGGTTGTGTGGCAGAAAATGAGCAGGTCGAGTAGGCACGTAATTATTTGGTACCTGATATGATAGCTGGCTCATGATTTGGTGCTGATGAACTAACCAGCTATCGTGTTGGCGTCGCCTATAATCCTCGTATACTCGCTCGGAGTTCCACTGCTCATACATACTATGTCTGGCCGCGCTCGTCATTGCTTCCTCATCTATACGAACGTGGACGTCACGAATAGTATCTCATAAGACATCCCTAATGTCTTTCACTTCCTCCATTTCCTCGTCTGAGCCTCTCTCTACCTGAGGATGATTACCTTCATAGGGCAATGCCTGGTTGCGTCTACTCTTCAATACCTTAGCACCCACATAAACCCGCAATCCTATGGTCTCATCCTGTTCTCTACAAAGCTGTAATGGACCCCCTTGGTTCCTATCAACACCTAAATACTCTCCAATAAGAGTAACAAAAATACCTCCTCCTATTATACTCCCGTCCTGCATTCCTTCTACCATTTTAGATAAATAAAAACCAACACAGTAAGGGATATTAACAAAGCTTCTCAGGTCTCGAATACACTTTAGGTAAAATAAATCATGTAAGGTCATTTTCTCCTTATTGTGACCTCTCTGTGTAATCGAGTTAGCCAAAAATCTATGAATTACACGAAGCTCGGCTTTGTTAATATGTAAGTAGGAGTGTTTTCCTTCCAGTGTAAAAACATTATAGTTTGATATACGCCTCCAAACGGCGTTCGCGTCAAAGTTCCTATCTGCCCTTTCACCACGATAAATCAAACTCATATAATCGGGTAGTAGTAATTCACTAGGAGTGTAAATCTGTAATGCCCTGGCCATGTCCATCATGGACATTCTGTACATCCTACCGCCAAGGATAAATCTAAGAAAACTTCTATCATCTAACCTATCTACATCTACATTTAACGCTATAGTACTCATCAGCTCAACACACCATTCCTTATATACAGGTCTACGAATGGTGAAAAGACGTTCCCAATCTGTAAAAGAAGAACTGCCATACCTTTGAATCAAATGCTGTCTAACACGGTCAGCTAGATGGACCGTTTCCAAAAGATTCCAATCAATTACCCTCAGCACCTCTACCTCTTTTGTTACTAATTTGAATTTATTACTTTAATATGATGGGTAATCTCTCCATCGTCTATCGAATCTCAGATTAGGATGCAATGTGTGTTCCGGAATTGTTGGGTATTCTACAGGTGGATGTGGCGGAAATACTATGAATTCATTAGGTAACTGTAGTGGATCATAATAAGGTACGTGCTGATTAGACTGATGTTGTGGTTCCTGTTGTGGTTGTTGTTCGGGTTCATATTGCATTTCTGGTTCTGGTTCTGGAGCTGGAGCAGGTCGTCTAGATGATGATGATCCTGAACCTCCCGTATCGGCTTTCTGCAAAATACATTAAACACAAAATTTGTGCATCCAAATATGCATTAGTTTTAGCAAAATAACAATTTAAAACAATCACAATAACATGTTAAATCAAAATTAAACTTATACACATTTTCACATTTTTTTACAATTCTATACTTTTTCAAATAAGCACATATGAAAATGTATACAAAGTTCATAAGCATTTAACTCAAATAACATGTCAAAATAGTCATTACTAATAATTAAACAATTCTCAAATGGCAAATATATCAAATTAATCAAGTTCATGAATTTTCGCCTAAAAAGTCCACTTTAATCTTTAAAAATCATGTTTAGGATCAATGTTTGGATCATTTAACTACCTAAACATGTTACACTACTCAATTTAGCAATAATTCATGAAAAAATCGGCCATAACCTGTTTATATCAAAAAGCCCCAAATTGCTCAAGAACACAAACCCAAGATTTCTAAAAATTTTGAAATTTTTGACTTCAAATCATGTTAAATAGCATCAATCTAGGTTATACATACATAAAATACTAACAATTTATCACTAATTACACTAAAAATTAACAAAATTGCATTAGGTAAAATATTGGTAATTATCACAAAAACTAGGAATTTATAGAGTTTAGGGGTGTAATTTTTACCTTTTTGCTGAAGAATGAGAATCTAGGCATGATTAGAGCAAGAAATTTGACGAATTACGGTAAAAATTTGCGAATTTTAGAGAGGATTTGAGATTAGGTTCGTGTATGTGTGTGTTTTTGTGGAGAAAGACAGACTCGCTGAGCTGCTTGTATCAGGCCTGATTTCTAGCTCCATGCGATCGCATGGAGTTGGAGTTCAATTCCCATGCGATCGCATGGGTATCCGGGTACAGTGTTTTGGCCTTTTTTTTTTTTTATAAAACCTTATAACTTCTAAAACATATAATTAATAAAATTCTAAAAATTTTGTTTTCCTTTAGGAGCGAGGGCGTTTCGGATCATTGTCCTAGTCCGTCCCTCGACAACATTTTAAAATTTGTTATTTCAAATCATTGTTTTAAAAGCAAAGATTTTTGGTTTTTTTTTGTTTTTGGCATACTTTAATTCAATAAGATTAAAAATAATGATAATAAAAATTCTCGTCCCTCCCTCGGGTAAAGCAATTTCGGTTCAACGACCTAGTCTTCAACTTACGACGAATTTTAAGAATCATATTTTTAACTTAGCGAAATAAAGTAAATTTTTTTTTTTTAAATTCACATCAAACTTAAATTTAAAATACATAAAATTAAAAATTCACACCAAACTTAAATTATATTTTTGTTTTCATACATACAAACTTATATTAAAAATATTAATTTTTCAATTATTTATAATTTTAAATATATGTTAATTTTAACAAGTTTACAATATTATTTTAATATTAATTTTAAAAACAAAGTAAAAATAAAATTAAAAATCTTTTTTTTATCCCACTTTAATCAATCAAATATTATCAAAAATATACGCCCCTCTTTTCGGTAAAGTAATTTCGGTTTCATAACCTAATTTAACTCATGACGAATTTTTGAAATATTTTGGGTTGATTGATTAAAGATATTTATACCTTAAGAATAAATGTTAAATTTAGCAGTGATGTAATAAATTTTTGTATGATATCAATAATTTCGGTCGCAAGACCTAATTTTATTGAATACCAATTTAATACTTTATAGCGAACAAATTAGCGTTTATTATCAAAAGGTTAAAAATAAAAATAAAAAAATAAAAACTGTACAAACTTACCTGTGAAATAGATTTCTTAGTGATATGCTCTAGTCCACTCATAAGATAGTCAGACTAATTGGTTTTCCATGGCTACATAGGCGTAACCTCGAGCATTCAACGTTTTTTCTTCTAAACATATGAATGGTCCGTCTCTGCATAAAGTAACAAATTCGGTGTTTGAATAGGTTTGATTATTTGAACATTTACCTTCGTGTGACCATTTTCCGCATTTGTGACATCTTTCAAGGTGTCGTGCTCTTCTTTTCGCTGCGGATTTTGATTTTCCTTTACCAAATTGTAACTTATTATTTTCGTTTCTGGATTCTTTTCTTACTCCGTCCAATTTTTCTCTGATTAATGATACTATTTCACTTAGAAGGGTGTCATTATTACGTTTAGTAATTAAAGCGTGTAGCATTAGACCATGGTTTAATTCACAGGAAGTCTTCATTTCGAAAAACCTAAAAAAAAAAAAAAATTCAGAATGGGGGGAGAAGACTAGTTCTTTAGGGTCTGCTAGGGAAAGACCATTCGGGTTCCATTTTCGAGAACTACACGAAAACAGAAAATCTAACTCTAACAGAAGTACATATTATCTTTTAAAGACTTGATTCTCCCCACACTTAATTAGCTGTGGTATCGAAATTGTGATTAACTCTGTGACCATTAACCTTAAATTCAATCCCATTTGAATTTATCAATTCTACTGTTCCGTACGGGAAAACTCTTTTAACTATGAATGGTCCAGACCATCTTGATTTCAATTTTCCAGGAAATAGCTTGAATCGTGAATTGAAAAGAAGAACCCTGTCTCCTTCTTTAAATTCTTTTAAACTTCTGATTCTTTTATCATGCCATTTCTTCGTTCTTTCCTTATAGATTAACGAATTTTTGTATGCTTCTTTTCTTAATTCTTCTAATTCATTTAGTTGACTTAATCGTAGACGGCCGGCTTCATGTAAATCAAGATTACATGTCTTCAAAGCCCAAAATGCTTTATGTTCAATTTCTACTGGAAGATGACATGCTTTTCCGTAAACGAGTTTAAAAGGTGTGGTTCCAATTGGAATTTTGTAGGCTGTTCTAAAAGCCCAGAGTGCATCCTCCAATTTAATGGACCATTCCTTCAGATTTGATCCTACAGTTTTCTCTAGAATACGTTTTAATGCTCGGTTGGTATTTTCAACTTGTCCACTTGTTTGTGGATGATATGCAATGGAGATTTTATGAGTTACTCCATATCTTTTAAGAACTTTCTCAAGTTGATTATTACAAAAATGAGTTCCCCGGTCACTTATTAAAGCTTTCGGTGTTCCAAACCTTGCAAAAAGACTTTTTAAAAAGTTGACTACAACTCGTGCATCGTTAGTCGGGAGAGATTGTGCTTCCGCCCATTTAGATACATAATCAATGGCAACGAGAATGTAGAGATTATTATGAGATTTTGGAAATGGACCCATAAAGTCAATACCCCAAATGTCAAATACTTCACATACTTGAATGACATTTTGTGGCATTTCATCACGTTAACTTATTTTTTCGGCCCTTTGACATGCATCACAGGATTTGCAAAGAAGGTGTGCATCTTTGAAAATTGTAGGCCAATAGAATCCAGCATCATAAACTTTTCTTGCTGTGAGCTGAGGCCCATAATGCCCTCCTGTTGGTCCTGTGTGACAATGGTTTAAAATTTTACTAGCTTCATCTCCGAATACACATCGGCGTATTATTCCATCGGGACAACTTTTAAACAAATGTGGATCTTCCCAGAAATAGTGTTTTATATCACTAAAGAATTTCTTTCATTTTTGGTACGACAATCCTTTTTCAAGGAATCCACATACTAAATAGTTTGCATAGTCTGCAAACCATGGAATTTCATTATAATCTATCTTCAATAGATATTCATCAGGAAATTTGTCTTGTATGGCCGATTCATTTAGAACTTCTAATTCGAGATTTTCAAGACGAGAAAGATGATCAGCGGCGAGATTTTCTGCTCCTCTTTTATCTCGGATTTCAATATCAAACTCTTGTAAGAGTAAGATCCAACAGATTAATCGTGGTTTGCAATCTTGTTTCGAAAATAGGTATCTAAGAGTAGAATGGTCAGTATAGACCACTGTTTTTACTAGAACGAGATATGATCGAAATTTGTCAAAAGCAAAGACAATAGCAAGGATTTCTTTTTCAGTAGTTGTGTAATTTGTTTGTGCTCCTTATAGCGTCTTACTAGCATAATAAATAGGTTGAAATCATTTTTCAATCCTTTGTCCTAAAACGGCTCCCATTGCAAAATCACTTGCATCGCACATAAGTTCAAACGGTAAATTCCAATTTGGTGTTATCATGATCGGCGCATTAGTGAGTTTTTCTTTAAGTATATTAAAAGATTTGATGCATTCATCTGAAAAGATGAATGGAGCATCTTTTTCTAGGAGTTTATTCATAGGAGTGGCAATTTTAGAAAAATCTTTTATAAAACGTCGGTAAAAACCGGCATGCCCTAGAAAACTCCTAACTCCTATAACATTGGTGGGATGTGGAAGTTTAGCAATTACATCTACTTTAGCTCTATCCACTTCAATTCCTTCCTTTGAGATTTTATGACCAAGAACGATGCCTTCTTTAACCGTGAAATGGCATTTCTCCCAATTAAGAACTAGATTTGATTGTTCACATCTAATAAGCATTCATTCAAGATTAACTAGACATGATTCAAATGTATCACCGAAGACTGAAAAGTCATCCATGAAAACTTCCATGCATTCTTCTATCATGTCATGAAAAATCGCCATCATGCACCTTTGAAAGGTTGCAGGGGCGTTGCAAAGTCCAAATGGCATGCGTTTGTAAGCAAAAGTACCATAAGGGCACGTGAACGTGGTTTTTTCTTGGTCCTCGGGTGCTATTGGAATTTGAAAATATCCAGAAAAACCATCAAGAAAACAATAGTAACTATTTTCGGCTAATCTTTCCAACATTTGATCAATAAAAGGTAAGGGAAAGTGATCTTTTCTGGTGGCGTCATTTAATTTTCTATAATCAATACAAACACGCCATCCTGTTACAGTCCTAGTAGGAATAAGCTCATTTTTCTCATTTGTGATGACAGTCATGCCACCCTTCTTGCTCTAAACATACATATTATTCGACGCAATATCAGTTATATTTCATCAGCTTTTATCATTTACAAAGACATTCAATGTATAATATTCAAGAAAAACGACAAAAGTGGACAAGAGCTTGCTATTTGAAGAAACGACGATAAAACGATAGTTTTAACCAAATTTATATCAAGAAAAGTTTATCCGAATGAAAGTACAAGATAGATGAAGAAAAGAGTTCAAATGGAAAGTGCCAAGTCAGTACACGTCGATACGAGGTCAACAAAGAACAAACGAGAAAATAAAAATATGAAAACTGCCATTTACTCCTACGCGAATCGTGTGAGTTTACACGAAACGTGTAGTAATTTGTTCTTACACGAATCGTGTAGCCTCTACACGAAACGCGTAATGTTAGGCCGTAATAGTGCCAGAATTCTAGAATGGGGCGGCTACTTTATACATTTTAAAACAATTCTTTTTCTTAGTGCTGCAGCAAATGGAATGGCTTTTGACTCAACTACTACTTCTATTTCAATGATAAATATGGAGTACAGAAGGAGGGGGAGATCATCATATATCAAATAGAAGAATTATTATACACACACAAATTAATATACATACATACATATTATTGTTCTGTATTATTTTCATTTCAGTTTCAAAGTTCAAATATTAGGATTAGTTTCAAATATTAAGGGTGTATTGTTCGTGATTAAGGGTGTTATTATTGTAATTTTCTACCGTTTGAAGTTAATGAAAGTGAAGATATTTTAGTAAGTTACTCTGTTAAAATTATCGTTGTTATTATGTTTGCATATCTATATTTTTATGTTTACCTTAGTGTAATGAATAGCTAAATTACCTTAGTGTTTGCTTAGATGTAGAGCCCCTAGTAAAATGGATTGTTATCATTTGTAAAAGTTAAAATGTAACTTTAGTATTTTTAATATTGAGCCTAGTTAAAAGAACCATTATTGTGTAATTAGGTATTTAACCCTTGCCACTTAATTTATTAAATTTAAATAACGAAAGTTGTTTTTATTTACATAAATTAAGCTTCAACATTAAAATGATCTAGACGAATTTATGGATAAGTTATTAACACCAATTTAGAAATAAACTTCGGTGGTTTGGGTAATATCAATAATTATATGACAGTGAAATTGTAAAAAGGGAAACCGTTACGATTTGGGTATTTGTGAAAGTCAAAACTAGGCTAGGTCTCAATTTAAATACTTAGGGAATAGTAGCTATCTAAAAAGAATCCGATGAAAATTAGATTTATTTTAGTTAGTTGTAACCTTATATTTATTCGAAAGAAAAATATAAAGTTTATTACTAAAACATTTTAAATAGGGCTTAAAACTCAAAACAATCCATGGACCTAGGGGTGACACATTTAAGTAAACACTCCCATTTATCCCATTATTATTTCTTGTAAAAGTATTATTATTATTATTATTATTTACGAATTATTATTATAAAATAAAAAAATATACATAAAAACATTTAAATTTCGTAACAGACTGTTTGTCACAGTTTATATATCATACGCGAATTGTGTATGGTATACACGAAACGCGTATGCCTGTAATTCAAACTGTACGACCAGATTCACACAATTCGCGTAGGTTTTAAATTATACGCGATACGCGTATAAATACGCGAAACGCGTATGTACAAGACACGGCTACAGTACCAGTTAGGGCAAAATTAGGGTTTTAGTTATTTTAATTATTATATTTAAGTTATTATTACATAATTTATATTACTTATTATAAAATACTTTAATACATGTTTTAACCTTATAATTAGTGTTAATTAAAAGTTTATAATTTATAATTAGTTTGTAATTAGTTAAATTACTATTCCTAATAATTTATATTAATATAATTAAAACTTGTCATTTAGTTAATTTAAATAAGTTTATATTATAATTACTCAAAACAAAATTCTAAACATATAGTTTTATTAAAAGTTACTATTTTACTAATTACCCTTTAGTAATAAAATATTCGCATCCTAATTAGTATAATCTCATTTAGTTCCTTTTTAAGTTAATTATTGTAATCTTGTAATTTTATTTAGTAAATTAGTTTAAGTTATTTTCTTTTACTGTTATTTTATAAATTCCTAATCCAAAACCTCCTTTAATTAAGTTTGACATCAAAGACTATTAAAAACCATTAAACACTCCATCTCCATGTGGAACGAATCGGATTTACCGACAAACTAAACTACACGGATAGGACTAGTTGCCTATATATGTGTGAAATCAACCTAAACTCAATAAAATACCACATATACAATAAATCAATTCGTGTAACAAAACAACTCAAATCCGTTCAAAATAAAGGTTACGTCTCGCACCATCAACTTTTTGGCGCCGCTGCCGGGGAGTTGGCAGTTAAATAAATAGATAATTTTTCTGATTCGTAGTAGTAGTTGGATTTGTACGTGGACCGGGTTGTTGGATCACCAATTTTATTGGTCAATAGAAGGATCCTGCCCCTCTGCTGCATCTTTTGGCTATTCGAAACGTGGGCAAAATCAGAAGGAAAATCTGTTTGTTTAAAGGTTTTTATCATTGTTTTTATGTTATTCGATCCTCTCGAGGAAATTCAATTCCAAGAAAGTTCAAAGTTTATGAATAAATCCTTTAATTCTTTATACAATTTCCCAAATTGTATGATCCGTTCAATCCTAAACTCGTTAAACTTAATCCGGAACCTCAAAGAATTAATAAAGGACAAAAACAACAAAAAGAAATAGGAAGTACTAGTAATTTTAAAACACCGAAAAACACTAAAAAAGAGAAACAAATAGGTAACCCTAGATAAACCTTTAGTGAAGTGATCTCATAATAGAAATTAATGTATGAACTTACGTTCCTCCAACGCTGAATTAACTCCTTCACATCCCGAACCCGAAAGAAAATTCCACGAACGCTTAAGAGCCCAAGATGTAGAAACTCTTGCTAAGAATTTAGAGTCACTTTCCTCAGAATCCGACTCTGAACCAATAATTCAACCAATCATAGAGCCTATTATTAAAGAAGAAGAAGAAATGGCTGATACAAATCAAACGATGGAAGCATTAATGAAGGCCACAAGAAAAGGTCAAGGCCACGCAATCATCCAACCCACGATGAGTGATGGCTTTGAAATAAAAGGTCAATTTTTACACATGGTGACTAATACATGTCAATTCGGTGGAGCCCCAAATGAGGATGCTAACGAGCATCTTCGTAAGTTTGTAAGCATTTGCAAGCTTTTCAAAATCAAAGATGTCACCGATGAAGTTGCATGTTTAAAAATCTTTCCATGGTCCTTAAAAGATGATGCAAGAGATTGGCTAGACTCATTACCAGAAGGTTATATTGAAAACTGGAATGATATGATGGATAAGTTTTTGTCAGAATTCTTTCCTGCTTCAAAAGCAGCAAAATTGCAAAGTGATATAAATCACTTTATGCAAAAGCCTAATGAAACTCTTTATGAAGCTTGGACCCGATTCAACAAAATGCTTAGGGTATGTCCTCAACACGGGTTGAATACATTCCAAAAGGTCCAAATATTCTATAAAGGAGTCAATGTGGCAACTAGAAAAGATATAGATGTTGCAGCCGGAGGTTCGATCATGAAGAAAACACCTGAAGACGCTCACACAATCATTGCTGATTTAGCTTCCCATTCCCATAATTGGCATCAAGAAATAGAATTCTCTAGATCATCAAATGTTGCTAGTATTGAAAGCAATGATGAAATTGCTTCTTTAAAAGTTCAAATAGCAAATCAAGCAAGGCAAATCAAGAAAGTAACCAAGGAAATGCATGCTATCAGAGTAGGATGTGAACTATGCCAAGGTTCCCATCTTACTAGAGATTGTGATCAAAGTACAATGGAAGAGCAAGCAAATTTCTTAGGTTACTTACGAAAAGGTGAAATGAACTTCAGTGATTTTCCAGCTATAGAAGCAAACAACCAAAAATATCCTCCTATAAACAGCTATCAAGTAGGAGGACCTTCAGGATCAAATAATAATAACTATCAAGGAGGAAATCCAGGTTACCAAAATAACCGGAATTTCCCAAATCAAAATCAAAGAAATCCGCCACCAGGTTATAATAACCGAAATCAACCTCAACGAAATTATCAAAACAATTTCCAACACAATCAACCACAACCACTAGCACTTACGCAACCGCAGCCATTAGCAATTATGCAACCTCAGCCTGAGAGGAAATCTGGTTTAGAAGATCTCTTAAGAGATTTTATGGTTAAACATGAGCAAAATGCAGAGCTCCAAACTCAGCAAATCCGAAATCAACAAGCCACAATACAAAACTTAGAAAGAGATGTTGGAAGGATCTCACAGTTACTATCAGAGAGACCACCTGGTACTCTCCCCTCAAATACTCAAGTGAATCCCAACGACCCCCAAACAAGGAACGAGCATGTAAATGCTATAACTACTAGAAGTGGTTTAACTACTAAACCGGAGACTCTTAAGTCCCCGGAAGTTCCTTTATCTCCTTCTGTTTTACAAATACCGGTTGATGAAAATGAGCAAGTTGATAAAGAACAAGAGAAAGATGATCCACCTGAGGTCATACCAAAGAAAAGTGAAGAACCACCAGTAAAGGTGCATAAGGAACCTATTCCTTACCCAAAAGCATTAAAGAAAGACAGACTCGCGAGGCGATATGAGAAATTTGTGGACATGATTAAGAAAATTAGCATTAACATGCCACTCGCGGAGGTTCTTAGGGATATGCCCAATTACGGGAAGTTTTTAAAGGATCTCATATCCTCGAAGGGTAAATACCACGACGTTTCTGCCACATTCCTCCATGAGGAATGTTCGGCCATCTTAAAGAAACAAAATGTACCTCCAAAATTAGGAGACCCTGGTAGTTTTATCATACCATGTATGATGGGTGATTCGGTGGTGTACGATGCACTAGCCGACCTAGGTGCAAGTGTTAACCTAATGCCTTACTCATTATATTTAAAACTTGACTTAGGAGACTTAAAACCAACCCGGATGGGTATTCGATTAGCAAACCAATCATTTGATACTCCCATAGGTATAGCCGAGGATATACTTGTAAAAGTTGGCTCACTTATCTTTCCCGTCGACTTTGTTATTCTAGAAATGCAAGAGGACACAAAAGTTCCTATCATTTTAGGACGTCCTTTCCTAAACACTGCAGATGCTATCATTAATGTCCAAAAAGAACAATTGAGTCTAGGTGTGGGAAACGAGAGAATAATTTGTCACATTGACAAAGCCATGAAAAGACCCACTTCTACCGATGACTCTTGTTTTCAAATTGATGTTATAGATCTTTGTGTCGAGAATGAATTGAAGGAGCTACTTGAAATTGATATCCCGGGGTTAGCCCCGGTAAGTGAGAATGAATACTTCAATATTGATAAAGATTTTGATGAGTTGATGAAGGTGGTCACGGATGACGAGACCATAATAGAAGAAATTCCCATGGAAGAGGAATCGTTTGAGGAAATCAAAAATGAAGATAGATTTCGTATAAAAAATTCCTTAGAAGAACCACCCGTACTAGAGCTTAAAGAGCTACCCAAACACTTGGAGTATGCTTATCTCGAAGGTACATCTCAATTACCAGTAATTATTGCTTCACATCTTTCAGATAATGAGAAGGATAAGCTAATTTCTGTATTAAAAACCCATAAAAAGGCTATAGCCTGGAAAACAACCGACATTCCGGGAATAAACCCGTCTTATTGTACACATAAAATTCTCCTTGAGAATGACTACAAACCCGTAGTACAAAGACAACGCAGGCTAAATCCCAACATGAAAGAGGTTGTTAAAAAGGAGGTCGTCAAGCTTCTTGACGCCGGGTTAATCTACCCCATCTCCGATAGTCCATGGGTTAGTCCAGTACAAGTAGTACCCAAAAAGGGGGGTACAACCGTTATATTAAATGAAAAGGACGAACTCGTCCCAACTAGAACAGTTACCGGCTGGAGAGTCTGTATTGATTACAGACGTCTAAATGATGCCACTAGAAAGGATCATTTCCCGTTACCTTTTATTGATCAAATGCTTGAACGATTAGCGGGAAAAGAATATTATTGCTTTTTAGACGGTTTCTCCGGTTACTTCCAAATTCCAATTGATCCCAACGACCAAGAAAAGACCACATTCACTTGTCCTTTCGGTACCTTTGCCTATCGCCGCATGCCGTTTGGTTTATGCAATGCACCCGGAACCTTTCAAAGGTGCATGATGGCAATCTTTGATGATATGGTAGAGGATTGTATGGAAGTCTTCATGGATGACTTTTCCGTGTTTGGAGACTCCTTTGAATCGTGTCTTTTCAATCTAGAACGTATGCTTATCCGATGTGAGAAAGCAAACTTGGTCCTAAATTGGGAAAAATGCCACTTCATGGTGAAGGAGGGCATTGTACTTGGTCACAAAATATCTCGTGCGGGAATAGAGGTAGATAAAGCTAAAATTGAAGTTATCTCTAAGCTACCTAAACCATCAAATGTTAAAGCCATTAGAAGCTTTCTTGGTCACGCAGGATTCTATAGGCGATTTATCAAAGATTTTTCTAAAATCGCCCGCCCATTGACCTAGCTTCTTGAAAAGGATGCTCCATTTGACTTTGACACTAATTGCGAGAATGCATTCTCGATTCTTAAGTCAAAACTCACACAAGCTCCCATTATGGTATCTCCAGATTGGAGTATGCCATTTGAGCTAATGTGTGACGCAAGCGATTATGCCTTAGGTGCTGTTTTAGGACAACGTCAAGATAATCATTTTCTACCGATTTATTATGCAAGTAAAACTCTAACAGGAGCCCAAATTAATTATACCACCACGGAAAAAGAACTCCTAGCGGTTGTTTATGCATTCGATAAATTTCGGTCATATTTGGTGTTGTCCAAGACCATTGTTTACACGGACCATTCGGCACTTAGATACCTGTTCTCGAAACTAGATGCAAAACATCGTCTCATACGTTGGGTTCTTTTACTTCAAGAATTTGACATTGAGATACGTGACAAGAAAGGAGCTGAGAATCTAGCTGCCGATCATTTATCCCGACTTGAAAACCCCGAATTAGATAAACTTGATGATACAATCATCAAAGATACATTTCCTGACGAATCTCTAATGAGGGTTGAAAAAGAATCTGAAATCCCATGGTTTGCCCATTTTGCAAACTATCTTGCTTCAGACATTCTACAAAAAGGACTTACTTATCAGCAAAAGAAGAAATTCTTTGCAGATTTGAAGTCATATTTCTGGGAATACCCAGACCTATTTCGTGTTGGTGCGGATCAAATAATTCGCCGTTGTATGTACGGACAAGAAGCTCAACAAATTCTTGAGCATTGCCATCAAGGGCCAACCGGCGGTCATTTCGGACCAAACCACACTGCAAGAAAAATCCTTGAATCGGGCTTTTATTGGCCCAAGATCTTTAAAGATGCCCATGATTTCGTTCGGACTTGTAACGCATAACAACGAACGGGTAACATCACGAAAAAGGATGAGATGCCTCAAACCGGCATCCAAGTTTGTGAAATCTTTGACATTTGGGGAATCGATTTCATGGGACCCTTTCCAAGTTCACATAAGTGCAAGTACATACTAGTAGCCGTTGACTATGTATCCAAGTGGGCTGAAGCAAAAGCTTTGCCTACAAATGATGCTAGGGTGGTGGTAAACTTCTTGAAAAATCTCTTCTCACGCTTTGGAATCCCAAAAGCACTCATATCCGACCGAGGAACACATTTTACCAACAACCTTCTTGAAAAGGTGTTGAAGAAGTATGGCGTAACTTATCGTTTCTCTACTCCGTACCACCCGCAAACAAGTGGTCAAGTGGAGAACACGAATCGTGCCTTAAAATGCATACTTGAGAAGACGGTTAATAACAACCCTAAAATCTGGCAACGCAAGTTAGATGACGCGTTGTGGGCTTTTAGGACTGCGTATAAAACACCAATAGGTACCACACCATTTAGACTTGTATACGGTAAAGCGTGTCATCTACCTGTTGAAGTTGAACACAAGGCATACTGGGCTTTGAGAGAATGTAATACTGACCTTGTACAAGCCGGAGAAAATAGGTTATTACAACTTAACGAACTAGATGAATTAAGATTACAAGCCTACGAAAATTCTAAAACATATAAAGAAAAAACTAAAGTATGGCACGATGCACGATAAAAAAGAAAGAATTTGAACAAGGGGATAAAGTATTGGTATTCCAATCACGTTTCAAGTTTTCACCTGGTAAACTTAGATCCCGATAGACTGGGCCATATATAATAAAACAGGTTTTTCCATCTGGATATGCAGAGTTGTATGGTAAAGACGGTGGAACTTTCAAAGTGAACGGACACAGACTCAAGTTATACTTTGAAGAAATCAATACTACGGAAAGAGACGAAATCACCTTCTACCCTAAGGACAAATAAATTCAGGGTAACTCTAAGGTTTTAAACTCCATTCTCGATTTTTATTCTTATCTTTAAGAGTGGGGTTAGATTGGTCTTTCCCTAGCAGACCCTAAAGAACTAGTCTTCTCCCTCCATTCTACCTTTTTAATTTCTTTTTGTTTTTATTGTGTAATTTCAAGATGCGCAGTCAGTATATCTACAACCATTTCATTTTAAAGTGCGATAAGATTTTACCGAGGGATGTGGTGTTAGATATTAAGAAAAGATGCGATAAGGCGAGGAAAGAAGAAAGACAGAAACTAAATGAGACAAACTATGTAAGAGGAAAATCTAAATCAGCTAAAAGGCGTCGAGCACGTCATTTGGGTAAATGTGTGAAATGTGGAAAACTGACTCACTCCGGAGATTGCCCAAAGAACCAAACGGACTCTAATTACGAGTACGTAACCTTATGCCGAGAAGGGCCTTTAAAATGTGCAGAAGAAAACCTCTTAAACCAGCGAGGTTACGCCTACGAAGCAATGGGGAGCGAAATAATGCGACTCCACTACGAGGCGAGCCAACGAGGCTTCACTCTTTAAATCTTTTTCTCGCCAATTGTGTGTTTGTGCATTTTTTTTTTGTGTGTAATATTTTGGTGTGTTTGTTTTGTTTTTGTTTGTTGTATGTTCTATTAAAACGGTCTACCATTTAAAAGTGATGAACCTTGAGTTCAATATGTTTTCATTGAAAACGATAAATGATAAGTGTTACAACTGAATTATCGTTTTTCAAATTGCACGAAATTTCTTGTTGGATTCATAAGATATCTGTTAAATAGTAAACCACGAAAACAAAATAAAAAAAAAAAAAATCCTTTCTACTAAATTGAAGGTGAAACGCCTTGAGTTTAACTTGTTTCTTTGAAAATGAAAATGTTTAGGTGTCACAACTGAATTTTCATTCTTCAAATTGCACAAAATTTTTTGTTAAATTCTAAAAGTCTACAGTAGATTGCAAAAATATACCTTTTTATCAATAACCGTAAAAATATATAACTTGTAAATCTTTGTCGTGGATAATGATAGGTTTGACGACCGAATTTATCTCTACCTAATCGATAGGAAACAAAGTTTTAAGTTTGAAAATTAGTTGATTTAGGGGTATACAAAAAAAAAATAGAGTGTATTTTAATTTGTGTAATTTTTATTTTTCATGTACTTGTTTTAAAATTAAAAATGTTAATAATTTTAACACAAAAATAGAGTGTTTTTATTTTATTTTAAATTTGTTTTCGAAAAACATTAAAAACTTTAACTTTTAATGGATTGAATTTTATAAATTGAAATTATTGAAACATCTATTGAAATTAAAAATTTATAAACGGATTAAGATCAGGTCTAACAACCGAATTTCCGTTACAAATATAAATTTATAAAAGATATTTATAAATTCAATTGATTTTAAGTTATAAAAAAAATAAAAAAATAAAAAATAAGCCTTACGCGAATCGTGTAGACCTACACGAAACGCGTAAGATCAAAAACACTGAACATAACAGATCGGGCAGCAGACCTGTTTTCACACTCTAAATTTTATCTTTTCTCTGCTGCGACGAAGGAGAAGCACCAAAAACCCCAAAATCACACCCAAAACTTAAATTAACTCTTCAATTCTTCTCCAATTCTTCAATCTTTCAACATGCCTAGATTGGTAAGGATTTTAAACCCATTTTACTTAGTGTTCTTCAAGTTTTTCATTATTTTTCTTTATAGCTTTAATCCGATTTATATGCATGTTTTTGTTGAATTTTGCTTGATTAATGCTATATCTATGTTGTTAGTAGGATAATAAACCCGATTAGCATGAAAAATTGATGTTTAATTGGTTATTAAAAAATTAGGGTTTATACAAATTGCGGATAATTGTGAAATTGATACTGAGGTGTGTTATTTTGGTCGTAATTAGATGTTTTTAAGTGTTTTGTTGGTAGTTAGAACTCTTGAACATGATTTTGATTGTTTGATATTGTGATTTTTAATTTTAGCCTAAATTTGATAATTTTTGTAAATATCATGAATCAAGTATGAATTGTAATGTTGTTAAGGATTATTTAGAAGCTGAAATACACGCAATGTGATTGAATTGAATTCGATATACTTAGAAAAATTACATGTGTTCACTTATGAATTAGACTTTGTATATGAAACTTGATTTTTGATTTATGATTTTTGGTTTGTTTCTGTTTTGTTTTGAATCATAGAACTAAAACTTCCAAAGTTGTTGAAATAAATTGATTCATGTGGTGTTGAAAACAAGTTTGTAGGTTGAATTTAGACTCTTTGCTAACATTAACACATCCTATTGGGATGATTTTCTTGTTTTAAAATGTTATGCAGGGACCATTTAGAATGAGGGCATTTAACCAACAACAAGCACAAGATCAAGTTACCCCCGAAATGGAACAACAACTCTTGAACCTACACCCGATCCTGCAATTTCCTAACGAATTACATCAAAGGGTGCAAAAAGTTAAGGATTTACTCATTCTGGTAAATCGAACCATCTCTCCAGTTTACGTTGTTGATTGGGATCCCCTAGGAGACCCAGTCAACTTAGATACACCGATAAGGGAAATTTTAACCCAAAGTTTCACGAATGAATTTGGGGAAATCACGTATTATAATGACTTTGAGAGATTGTTTAGGTTAAATTCTCCTGTATATAGAGAATGGTGTTTAGAATTTTATTCTACCGTTAGGATGAATATACACCCGGAAAATATCGAAGATACTAGTTTCCTACAATTTAGATTGGGTGGTGTAGATAGAGTAATGTCCCTAGGCGACATGACTATGGCTTTAGGGATTTACGACGGTAATGAGATGAATGCTCCAGGTTTTTGGGAATATATTTTTACAGGAGCTAGGTATACAGGAGATTATGATTCTTTGAGTGTCTGGCGCTCTTTTTCCCAAAAGAATACTTATGTAGCAGGCCAAGAATCATACCTTAAGATCACTGATGTTCGCTATCGAATAATTCATAAATTTATAGCGAACACAATTAACCAAAGGGCATTCCTTAATACAGATAAGATTAATTATGTTGACCTTTGGTATTTGGATGCAATCAGAGATAGGGATACGTTTATTAGTATACCCTATGGAGTGGCCTACTTTTTAGCCCATTTTAGTAAGGGTTCTCGAGGATCCAGTGACATGTCGGGGGATCACTATATCACGTGTTTGGCAGCCTGGTTCGGTCTCGACCCGAACGAATTAGCACCTCCAATCCAACCGATAGATCAACAGGTTAAAACTTTAGGATTGGAGGTGTATAAGACAGCTAAGGCTATACGTGTAAGGGGTGGGGTACGTAGTTTAAGGCAACAGGAAGTTGCTGCTCACGCACCTATGGAAGAGGATGATGAACCCGCGAGGGAAGCTAGGAGGAGACGCAGAGAGACAGATCAGGCTAGCTCGTCTCATACAGGTACTTCTGATTTCGATATGCTCCAAAAATCTTTTAACGCATTGAGTTTAGATGTACGTAACTCATATCAAAACTGGGGAGTGAGATCAGAAGACCAGTATACTGCTTTGTCTCGGCAATTGGGGGATATTAGGCATATCCAACTAGATCAGTATAATTTTCTGTCTAACATCCGATACGATCAGAGGGGTCAGGGAGCACAATTAGAGTGGGCGCATCATCAGGCATATTTATACGCGTCTAACCCGCAGAATTACGCACCCTCAGCCTATCCTTCATACCCCCAATGGCAGACACCCAATGACCCTCTACCTCCACCATATGACCATAACGCCGCCATATCCGCGAGTCGGGATGCATATAGGCGTTTCTACGTGGAACAACGCCTAAACGAGCAACGGTAGCAACAGCAACAGGAAGAAGGCGAACGGGGAGGCCCGTTTTGGAATCCATTTAACTAGTTCTATTCTTTAAAACATTTTTATTTTTATGGTTTGTAATAACATAATTGTATGTTGTGTTTTAATACTTTTATGTTTCTTATGTTTTATTATATATTAGCAAGAAAGTAGTGTGGGGTAAAATTGTTTTGTACGATTGATGTACAACCCCATGTTTTGTGTGCTTTTACATGGTTTTGACAGGTACAGAAGAAAATGCAATTAGACGAAACGAAACATCGAATTACATTGTGATACAAACGTTGGATAAAATCATAGGTAAAACAATTTGAAAATCTAAATCGGTTAACAAAGGAAGTTCCAAATACTTCACACTATTTGTCCTCTCAAATTTATACATTATTATCTGATTTTATGTAATGAGGGCATTACATAATCTTAAGTGTGGGGTGGGAATATATAAATTCTCGAGAACTTATAAGTTATTGGTTTTTATGAAAATTTGAAAATCTTTAACCAAATATAACAAATAAATTTTTAAGTTAACTACGAGCAATTAAAGATCAGGTGTCAAAAACCGAAATTGTTGTCTCAATACATTAAAAACGCATAAGTTTATTTGTTTAAAACCTATAAAAGAAAACCAAGTATAACAAGAATTTATAAAACCTTATGTTGAGAACCATATATCACATGTTTCTATGAAGTTATTGCAGATATCATTGCTTTGGAACATATAAACCTGAATATTCCACTATTACGAGTAATAGAGGATGAATCAAGTCCATCCCGTAAGGAAGTAAAGTCTTCCAAATTGACACACTTGCTAACTTATGCTAGAAGATGTAGTCCAGAACAGCTGTAGGTTGACGAAAAATCTTGTAAAGTCATCCCTAAAATCGGCTGGAAATCCACCTAACCTCAGCATCAAACAGGGTTTTTGGTGGTCAGACTTATCCTAACCATGAGATGGATCTGTCTCGTACAATGGGGGGCACAATGCAAATTAGCTTTTAAGACTAATGAATCTAATCCCCAGATGGATAATCTCCGTAAAGATCAACCGCATCTATGTTTGACCGCGGTCAACATACATATGCCATAACAAATTGAGGTGTGCAAACTCATGGTTCACCGATGATATTTGGACATGATATAATTTTGTTCTAAAAACTTATGCTATTTTATGAATTATATTTGTGTAAAACTATTTTTGGACATTTGGCTTCAAGTTCCATGATACTACAATCATGGGGGCGAATAGCTTGCTAATCGCCGACTGAGACTTCGGTTTTCAGTTACCCTCAACCGGAATTTGAGGTTAAAACCGGAAAACGTGTCTAGTGTAAAAACTAGCATGACATTTTATAAAATCATAAAACGTTTTCACAAGGTCCAATTTTCCCTAAGGATCCAAATTTTTAAACCCTAATCACGAGTTTCATGTTTGTTTCTGTTGTCAGAATTTCGTTTCGTGTGCGTGTGATCCAATAAATACTGTGTTGTGTAATATATTTCATATAGCGTGTTTCATTTCGTGTAGTGTGTGTTGTGTGATCTAATGTTCGATAATAAAGATATATATAATGTTCTAATTCTGTTCAAAGATGTAATTGCTTGAGGACAAGCAACTTTCCAGTGTGGGGTATTTTGATATTGCTCTAAACATACATATTATTCGACGCAATATCAGTTATATTTCATCAGATTTTATCATTTACAAAGACATTCAATGTATAATATTCAAGAAAAACGACAAAAGTGGACAAGAGCTTGCTATTTGAAGAAACGACGATAAAACGATAGTTTTAACCAAATTTATATCAAGAAAAGTTTATCCGAATGAAAGTACAAGATAGATGAAGAAAAGAGTTCAAATGGAAAGTGCCAAGTCAGTACACGTCGATACGAGGTCAACAAAGAACAAACGAGAAAATAAAAATATGAAAACTGCCATTTACTCCTACGCGAATCGTGTGAGTTTACACGAAACGCGTAGTAATTTGTTCTTACACAAATCGTGTAGCCTCTACACGAAACGCGTAATGTTAGGCCGTAATAGTGCTAGAATTCTAGAATGGGGCGGCTACTTTATACATTTTAAAACAATTCTTTTTCTTAGTGCTGCAGCAAATGGAATGGCTTTTGACTCAACTACTACTTCTATTTCAATGATAAATATGGAGTACAGAAGGAGGGGGAGATCATCATATATCAAATAGAAGAATTATTATACACACACAAATTAATATACATACATACATATTATTGTTCTGTATTATTTTCATTTCAGTTTCAAAGTTCAAATATTAGGATTAGTTTCAAATATTAAGGGTGTATTGTTCGTGATTAAGGGTGTTATTATTGTAATTTTCTACCGTTTGAAGTTAATGAAAGTGAAGATATTTTAGTAAGTTACTCTGTTAAAATTATCGTTGTTATTATGTTTGCATATCTATATTTTTATGTTTACCTTAGTGTAATGAATAGCTAAATTACCTTAGTGTTTGCTTAGATGTAGAGCCCCTAGTAAAATAGATTGTTATCATTTGTAAAAGTTAAAATGTAACTTTAGTATTTTTAATATTGAGCCTAGTTAAAAGAACCATTATTGTGTAATTAGGTATTTAACCCTTGCCACTTAATTTATTAAATTTAAATAACGAAAGTTGTTTTTATTTACATAAATTAAGCTTCAACATTAAAATGATCTAGACGAATTTATGGATAAGTTATTAACACCAATTTAGAAATAAACTTCGGTGGTTTGGGTAATATCAATAATTATATGACAGTGAAATTGTAAAAAGGGAAACCGTTACGATTTGGGTATTGGCGAAAGTCAAAACTAGGCTAGGTCTCAATTTAAATACTTAGGGAATAGTAGCTATCTAAAAAGAATCCGATGAAAATTAGATTTATTTTAGTTAGTTGTAACCTTATATTTATTCGAAAGAAAAATATAAAGTTTATTACTAAAACATTTTAAATAGGGCTTAAAACTCAAAACAATCCATGGACCTAGAGGTGACACATTTAAGTAAACACTCCCATTTATCCCATTATTATTTCTTGTAAAAGTATTATTATTATTATTTACGAATTATTATTATAAAATAAAAAAATATACATAAAAACATTTAAATTTTGTAACAGACTGTTTGTCACAGTTTATATATCATACGCGAATCGTGTATGGTATACACGAAACGCGTATGCCTGTAATTCAAACTGTACGACCAGATTCACACAATTCGCATAGGTTTTAAATTATACGCGATACGCGTATAAATACGCGAAACGCGTATGTACAAGACACGGCTACAGTACCAGTTAGGGCAAAATTAGGGTTTTAGTTATTTTAATTATTATATTTAAGTTATTATTACATAATTTATATTACTTATTATAAAATACTTTAATACATGTTTTAACCTTATAATTAGTGTTAATTAAAAGTTTATAATTTATAATTAGTTTGTAATTAGTTAAATTACTATTCCTAATAATTTATATTAATATAATTAAAACTTGTCATTTAGTTAATTTAAATAAGTTTATATTATAATTACTCAAAACAAAATTCTAAACATATAGTTTTATTAAAAGTTACTATTTTACTAATTACCCTTTAGTAATAAAATATTCGCATCCTAATTAGTATAATCTCATTTAGTTCCTTTTTAAGTTAATTATTGTAATCTTGTAATTTTATTTAGTAAATTAGTTTAAGTTATTTTCTTTTACTGTTATTTTATAAATTCCTAATCCAAAACCCCCTTTAATTAAGTTTGACATCAAAGACTATTAAAAACCATTAAACACTCCATCTCCCTGTGGAACGAATCGGATTTACCGACAAACTAAACTACACGGATAGGACTAGTTGCCTATATATGTGTGAAATCAACCTAAACTCAATAAAATACCACATATACAATAAATCAATTCGTGTAACAAAACAACTCAAATCCGTTCAAAATAAAGGTTACGTCTCGCACCATCAATTCTTTTTCTTACATGAATCGTGTAGCCTCTACACGAAACGCGTAATGTTAGGCCGTAATAGTGCCAGAATTCTAGAATGGGGCGGCTACTTTATACATTTTAAAACAATTCTTTTTCTTAGTGCTGCAACAAATGGAATGGCTTTTGACTCAACTACTACTTCTATTTCAATGATAAATATGGAGTACATAAGGAGGGGGAGATCATCATATATCAAATAGAAGAATTATTATACACACACAAATTAATATACATACATACATATTATTGTTCTGTATTATTTTCATTTCAGTTTCAAAGTTCAAATATTAGGATTAGTTTCAAATATTAAGGGTGTATTGTTCGTGATTAAGGGTGTTATTATTGTAATTTTCTACCGTTTGAAGTTAATGAAAGTGAAGATATTTTAGTAAGTTACTCTGTTAAAATTATCGTTGTTATTATGTTTGCATATCTATATTTTTATGTTTACCTTAGTGTAATGAATAGCTAAATTACCTTAGTGTTTGCTTAGATGTAGAGCCCCTAGTAAAATGGATTGTTATCATTTGTAAAAGTTAAAATGTAACTTTAGTATTTTTAATATTGAGCCTAGTTAAAAGAACCATTATTGTGTAATTAGGTATTTAACCCTTGCCACTTAATTTATTAAATTTAAATAACGAAAGTTGTTTTTATTTACATAAATTAAGCTTCAACATTAAAATGATCTAGACGAATTTATGGATAAGTTATTAACACCAATTTAGAAATAAACTTCGGTGGTTTGGGTAATATCAATAATTATATGACAGTGAAATTGTAAAAAGGGAAACCGTTACGATTTGGGTATTGGCGAAAGTCAAAACTAGGCTAGGTCTCAATTTAAATACTTAGGAAATAGTAGCTATCTAAAAAGAATCCGATGAAAATTAGATTTATTTTAGTTAGTTGTAACCTTATATTTATTCGAAATAAAAATATAAAGTTTATTACTAAAACATTTTAAATAGGGCTTAAAACTCAAAACAATCCATGGACCTAGGGGTGACACATTTAAGTAAACACTCCCATTTATCCCATTATTATTTCTTGTAAAAGTATTATTATTATTATTTATGAATTATTATTATAAAATAAAAAAATATACATAAAAACATTTAAATTTCGTAACAGACTGTTTGTCACAGTTTATATATCATACGCGAATCGTGTATGGTATACACGAAACGCGTATGCCTGTAATTCAAACTGTACGACCAGATTCACACAATTCGCGTAGGTTTTAAATTATACGCGATACGCGTATAAATACGCGAAACGCGTATGTACAAGACACGGCTACAGTACCAGTTAGGGCAAAATTAGGGTTTTAGTTATTTTAATTATTATATTTAAGTTATTATTACATAATTTATATTACTTATTATAAAATACTTTAATACATGTTTTAACCTTATAATTAGTGTTAATTAAAAGTTTATAATTTATAATTAGTTTGTAATTAGTTAAATTACTATTCCTAATAATTTATATTAATATAATTAAAACTTGTCATTTAATTAATTTAAATAAGTTTATATTATAATTACTCAAAACAAAATTCTAAACATATAGTTTTATTAAAAGTTACTATTTTACTAATTACCCTTTAGTAATAAAATATTCGCATCCTAATTAGTATAATCTCATTTAGTTCCTTTTTAAGTTAATTATTGTAATCTTGTAATTTTATTTAGTAAATTAGTTTAAGTTATTTTCTTTTACTGTTATTTTATAAATTCCTAATCCAAAACCCCCTTTAATTAAGTTTGACATCAAAGACTATTAAAAACCATTAAACACTCCATCTCCCTGTGGAACGAATCGGATTTACCGACAAACTAAACTACACAGATAGGACTAGTTGCCTATATATGTGTGAAATCAACCTAAACTCAATAAAATACCACATATACAATAAATCAATTCGTGTAACAAAACAACTCAAATCCGTTCAAAATAAAGGTTACGTCTCGCACCATCAACTTTTTGGCGCCGCTGCCGGGGAGTTGGCAGTTAAATAAATAGATAATTTTTCTGATTCGTAGTAGTAGTTGGATTTGTACGTGGACCGGGTTGTTGGATCACCAATTTTATTGGTCAATAGAAGGATCCTGCCCCTCTGCTGCATCTTTTGGCTATTCGAAACGTGGGCAAAATCAGAAGGAAAATCTGTTTGTTTAAAGGTTTTTATCATTGTTTTTATGTTATTCCATCCTCTCGAGGAAATTCAATTCCAAGAAAGTTCAAAGTTTATGAATAAATCCAATTCTTTGTACAATTTCCCAAATTGTATGATCCGTTCAATCCTAAACTCGTTAAACTTAATCCGGAACCTCAAAGAATTAATAAAGGACAAAAACAACAAAAAGAAATAGGAAGTACTAGTAATTTTAAAATACCGAAAAACACTAAAAAAGAGAAACAAATAGGTAACCCTAGATAAACCTTTAGTGAAGTGATCTCATAATAGAAATTAATGTATGAACTTACGTTCCTCTAACGCTGAATTAACTCCTTCACATCCTGAACCCGAAAGAAAATTCCACGAACACTTAAGAGCCCAAGACGTAGAAACTCTGGCTAAGAATTTAGAGTCACTTTCCTCATAATCCGACTCTGAACCAATAATTCAACCAATCATAGAGCCGATTATTAAAGAAGAAGAAGAAATGGCTGATACAAATCAAACGATGGAAGCATTAATGAAGGCCACAAGAAAAGGTCAAGGCCACGCAATCATCCAACCCACGATGAGTGATGGCTTTGAAATAAAAGGTCAATTTTTACACATGGTGACTAATACATGTCAATTCGGTGGAGCCCCAAATGAGGATGCTAACGAGCATCTTCGTAAGTTTGTAAGTATTTGCAAGCTTTTCAAAATCAAAGATGTCACCGATGAAGTTGCATGTTTAAAAATCTTTCCATGGTCCTTAAAAGATGATGCAAGAGATTGGCTAGACTCATTACCAGAAGGTTATATTGAAAACTGGAATGATATGATGGATAAGTTTTTGTCAGAATTCTTTCCTGCTTCAAAAGCAGCAAAATTGCAAAGTGATATAAATCACTTTATGCAAAAGCCTAATGAAACTCTTTATGAAGCTTGGACCCGATTCAACAAAATGCTTAGGGTATGTCCTCAACACGGGTTGAATACATTCCAAAAGGTCCAAATATTCTATAAAGGAGTCAATGTGGCAACTAGAAAAGATATAGATGTTGCAGCCGGAGGTTCGATCATGAAGAAAACACCTGAAGACGCTCACACAATCATTGCTGATTTAGCTTCCCATTCCCATAATTGGCATCAAGAAATAGAATTCTCTAGATCATCAAATGTTGCTAGTATTGAAAGCAATGATGAAATTGCTTCTTTAAAAGTTCAAATAGCAAATCAAGCAAGGCAAATCGAGAAAGTAACCAAGGAAATGCATGCTATCAGAGTAGGATGTGAACTATGCCAAGGTCCCCATCTTACTAGAGATTGTGATCAAAGTACAATGGAAGAGCAAGCAAATTTCTTAGGTTACTTACGAAAAGGTGAAATGAACTTCAGTGATTTTCCAGCTATAGAAGCAAACAACCGAAAATATCCTCCTATAAACAGCTATCAAGTAGGAGGACCTTCAGGATCAAATAATAATAACTATCAAGGAGGAAATCCAGGTTACCAAAATAACCGGAATTTCCCAAATCAAAATCAAAGAAATCCGCCACCAGGTTATAATAACCGAAATCAACCTCAACAAAATTATCAAAATAATTTCCAACACAATCAACCACAACCACTAGCACTTATGCAACCGCAGCCATTAGGAATTATGCAACCTCAGCCTGAGAGGAAATCTGGTTTAGAAGATCTCTTAAGAGATTTTATGGTTAAACATGAGCAAAATGCAGAGCTCCAAACTCAGCAAATCCGAAATCAACAAGCCACAATACAAAACTTAGAAAGAGATGTTGGAAGGATCTCACAGTTACTATCAGAGAGACCACCTGGTACTCTCCCCTCAAATACTCAAGTGAATCCCAACAACCCCCAAACAAGGAACGAGCATGTAAATGCTATAACTACTAGAAGTGGTTTAACTACTAAACCGGAGACTCTTAAGTCCCCGGAAGTTCCTTTATCTCCTTCTGTTTTACAAATACCGGTTGATGAAAATGAGCAAGTTGATAAAGAACAAGAGAAAGATGATCCACCTGAGGTCATACCAAAGAAAAGTGAAGAACCACCAGTAAAGGTGCATAAGGAACCTATTCCTTACCCAAAAGCATTAAAGAAAGACAGACTCGCGAGGCGATATGAGAAATTTGCGGACATGATTAAGCAAATTAGCATTAACATGCCACTCGCGGAGGTTCTTAGGGATATGCCCAATTACGGGAAGTTTTTAAAGGATCTCATATCCTCGAAGGGTAAATACCACGACGTTTCTGCCACATTCCTCCATGAGGAATGTTCGGCCATCTTAAAGAAACAAAATGTACCTCCAAAATTAGGAGACCCTGGTAGTTTTATCATACCATGTATGATGGGTGATTCGGTGGTGTACGATGCACTAGCCGACCTAGGTGCAAGTGTTAACCTAATGCCTTACTCATTATATTTAAAACTTGACTTAGGAGACTTAAAACCAACCCGGATGGGTATTCGATTAGCAAACCAATCATTTGATACTCCCATAGGTATAGCCGAGGATATACTTGTAAAAGTTGGCTCACTTATCTTTCCCGTCGACTTTGTTATTCTAGAAATGCAAGAGGACACAAAAGTTCCTATCATTTTAGGACGTCCTTTCCTAAACACTGCAGATGCTATCATTAATGTCCAAAAAGAACAATTGAGTCTAGGTGTGGGAAACGAGAGAATAATTTGTCACATTGACAAAGCCATGAAAAGACCCACTTCTACCGATGACTCTTGTTTTCAAATTGATGTTATAGATCTTTGTGTCGAGAATGAATTGAAGGAGCTACTTGAAATTGATATCCCGGGGTTAGCCCCGGTAAGTGAGAATGAATACTTCAATATTGATAAAGATTTTGATGAGTTGATGAAGGTGGTCACGGATGACGAGACCATAATAGAAGAAATTCCCATGGAAGAGGAATCGTTTGAGGAAATCAAAAATGAAGATAGATTTCGTATAAAAAATTCCTTAGAAGAACCACCCGTACTAGAGCTTAAAGAGCTACCCAAACACTTGGAGTATGCTTATCTCGAAGGTACATCTCAATTACCAGTAATTATTGCTTCACATCTTTCAGATAATGAGAAGGATAAGCTAATTTCTGTATTAAAAACCCATAAAAAGGCTATAGCCTGGAAAACAACCGACATTCCGGGAATAAACCCGTCTTATTGTACACATAAAATTCTCCTTGAGAATGACTACAAACCCGTAGTACAAAGACAACGCAGGCTAAATCCCAACATGAAAGAGGTTGTTAAAAAGGAGGTCGTCAAGCTTCTTGACGCCGGGTTAATCTACCCCATCTCTGATAGTCCATGGGTTAGTCCAGTACAAGTAGTACCCAAAAAGGGGGGTACAACCGTTATATTAAATGAAAAGGACGAACTCGTCCCAACTAGAACAGTTACCGGCTGGAGAGTCTGTATTGATTACAGACGTCTAAATGATGCCACTAGAAAGGATCATTTCCCGTTACCTTTTATTGATCAAATGCTTGAACGATTAGCGGGAAAAGAATATTATTGCTTTTTAGACGGTTTCTCCGGTTACTTCCAAATTCCAATTGATCCCAACGACCAAGAAAAGACCACATTCACTTGTCCTTTCGGTACCTTTGCCTATCGCCGCATGCCGTTTGGTTTATGCAATGCACCCGGAACCTTTCAAAGGTGCATGATGGCAATCTTTGATGATATGGTAGAGGATTGTATGGAAGTCTTCATGGATGACTTTTCCGTGTTTGGAGACTCCTTTGAATCGTGTCTTTTCAATCTAGAACGTATGCTTATCCGATGTGAGAAAGCAAACTTGGTCCTAAATTGGGAAAAATGCCACTTCATGGTGAAGGAGGGCATTGTACTTGGTCACAAAATATCTCGTGCGGGAATAGAGGTAGATAAAGCTAAAATTGAAGTTATCTCTAAGCTACCTAAACCATCAAATGTTAAAGCCATTAGAAGCTTTCTTGGTCACGCAGGATTCTATAGGCGATTTATCAAAGATTTTTCTAAAATCGCCCGCCCATTGACCAAGCTTCTTGAAAAGGATGCTCCATTTGACTTTGACACTAATTGCGAGAATGCATTCTCGATTCTTAAGTCAAAACTCACACAAGCTCCCATTATGGTATCTCCAGATTGGAGTATGCCATTTGAGCTAATGTGTGATGCAAGCGATTATGCCTTAGGTGCTGTTTTAGGACAACGTCAAGATAATCATTTTCTACCGATTTATTATGCAAGTAAAACTCTAACAGGAGCCCAAATTAATTATACCACCACGGAAAAAGAACTCCTATCGGTTGTTTATGCATTCGATAAATTTCGGTCATATTTGGTGTTGTCCAAGACCATTGTTTACACGGACCATTCGGCACTTAGATACCTATTCTCGAAACTAGATGCAAAACATCATATCATACGTTGGGTTCTTTTACTTCAAGAATTTGACATTGAGATACGTGACAAGAAAGGAGCTGAGAATCTAGCTGCCGATCATTTATCCCGACTTGAAAACCCCGAATTAGATAAACTTGATGATACAATCATCAAAGATATATTTCCTGACGAATCTCTAATGAGGGTTGAAAAAGAATCTGAAATCCCATGGTTTGCCCATTTTGCAAACTATCTTGCTTCAGACATTCTACAAAAAGGACTTACTTATCAGCAACAGAAGAAATTCTTTGCAGATTTGAAGTCATATTTCTGGGAATACCCAGACCTATTTCGTGTTGGTATGGATCAAATAATTCGCCGTTGTGTGTACAGACAAGAAGCTCAACAAATTCTTGAGCATTGCCATCAAGGGCCAACCGGCGGTCATTTCGGACCAAACCACACTGCAAGAAAAATCCTTGAATCGGGCTTTTATTGGCCCACGATCTTTAAAGATGCCCATGATTTCGTTCGGACTTGTAACGCATGCCAACGAATGGGTAACATCACGAAAAAGGATGAGATGCCTCAAACCGGCATCCAAGTTTGTGAAATCTTTGACATTTGGGGAATCAATTTCATGGGACCCTTTCCAAGTTCAGATAAGTGCAAGTACATACTAGTAGCCATTGACTATGTATCCAAGTGGGCTGAAGCAAAAGCTTTGCCTACAAATGATGCTAGGGTGGTGGTAAACTTCTTGAAAAATCTCTTCTCACGCTTTGGAATCCCAAAAGCACTCATATCCGACCGAGGAACACATTTTACCAACAACCTTCTTGAAAAGGTGTTGAAGAAGTATGGCGTAACTCATCGTTTCTCTACTCCGTACCACCCGCAAACAAGTGGTCAAGTGGAGAACACGAATCGTGCCTTAAAACGCATACTTGAGAAGACGGTTAATAACAACCCTAAAATCTGGCAACGCAAGTTAGATGACGCGTTGTAGGCTTTTAGGACTGCGTATAAAACACCAATAGGTACCACACCATTTAGACTTGTATACGGTAAAGCTTGTCATCTACCTGTTGAAGTTGAACACAAGGCATACTGGGCTATGAGAGAATGTAATACTGACCTTGTACAAGCCGGAGAAAATAGGTTATTACAACTTAACGAACTAGATGAATTAAGATTACAAGCCTACGAAAATTCTAAAACATATAAAGAAAAAACTAAAGTATGGCACGATGCACGATTAAAAAAGAAAGAATTTGAACAAGGGGATAAAGTATTGGTATTCCAATCACGTTTCAAGTTTTCACCTGGTAAACTTAGATCCCGATGGACTGGGCCATATATAATAAAACAGGTTTTTCCATCTGGATATGCAGAGTTGTATGGTAAAGACGGTGGAACTTTCAAAGTGAACGGACACAGACTCAAGTTATACTTTGAAGAAATCAATACTACGGAAAGAGACGAAATCACCTTCTACCCAAAGGACAAATAAATTCAGGGTAACTCTAAGGTTTTAAACTCCATTCTCGATTTTTATTCTTATCTTTAAGAGTGGGGTTAGATTGGTCTTTCCCTAGCAGACCCTAAAGAACTAGTCTTCTCCCTCCATTCTACCTTTTTAATTTCTTTTTGTTTTTATTGTGTAATTTCAAGATGCGCAGTCAGTATATCTACAACCATTTCATTTTAAAGTGCGATAAGATTTTACCGAGGGATGTGGTGTTAGATATTAAGAAAAGATGCGATAAGGCGAGGAAAGAAGAAAGACAGAAACTAAATGAGACAAACTATGCAAGAGGAAAATCTAAATCAGCTAAAAGGCGTCGAGCACGTCATTTGGGTAAATGTGTGAAATGTGGAAAACCGACTCACTCCGGAGATTGCCCAAAGAACCAAACGGACTCTAATTACGAGTACGTAACCTTATGCCGAGAAGGGCCTTTAAAATGTGCAGAAGAAAACCTCTTAAACCAGCGAGGTTACGCCTACGAAGCAATGGGGAGCGAAATAATGCGACTCCACTACGAGGCGAGCCAACGAGGCTTCACTCTTTAAATCTTTTTCTCGCCAATTGTGTGTTTGTGCATTTTTTTTTGTGTGTAATATTTTGGTGTGTTTGTTTTGTTTTTGTTTGTTGTATGTTCTATTAAAACGGTCTACCATTTAAAAGTGATGAACCTTGAGTTCAATATGTTTTCATTGAAAACGATAAATGATAAGTGTTACAACTAAAATATCGTTTTTCAAATTGCACGAAATTTCTTGTTGGATTCATAAGATATCTGTTAAATAGTAAACCACGAAAAAAAAATAAAAAAAAAAAAATCCTTTCTACTAAATTGAAGGTGAAACGCCTTGAGTTTAACTTGTTTCTTTGAAAATGAAAATATTTAGGTGTCACAACTGAATTTTCATTCTTCAAATTGCACAAAATTTTTTGTTAAATTCTAAAAGTCTACAGTAGATTGCAAAAATATACCTTTTTATCAATAACCGTAAAAATATATAACTTGTAAATCTTTGTCGTGGATAATGATAGGTTTGACGACCGAATTTATCTCTACCTAATCGATAGGAAACAAAGTTTTAAGTTTGAAAATTAGTTGGTTTAGGGGTATACAAAAAAAAATAGAGTGTATTTTAATTTGTGTAATTTTTATTTTTCATGTACTTGTTTTAAAATTAAAAATGTTAATAATTTTAACACAAAAATAGAGTGTTTTTATTTTATTTTAAATTTGTTTTGGAAAAACATTAAAAACTTTAACTTTTAATGGATTGAATTTTATAAATTGAAATTATTGAAACATGTATTGAAATTAAAAATTTATAAACGGATTAAGATCAGGTCTAACAACTGAATTTCCGTTACAAATATAAATTTATAAAAGATATTTTTAAATTCAATTGATTTTAAGTTATAAAAAAAAAAAAAAAAAATAAGCCTTACGCGAATCGTGTAGACCTACACGAAACGCGTAAGGTCAAAAACACTGAACATAACAGATCGGGCAGCAGAACTGTTTTCACACTCTAAATTTTATCTTTTCTCTGCTGCGACGAAGGAGAAGCACCAAAAACCCCAAAATCACACCCAAAACTTAAATTAACTCTTCAATTCTTCTCCAATTCTTCAATCTTTCAACATGCCTAGATTGGTAAGGATTTTAAACCCATTTTACTTAGTGTTCTTCAAGTTTTTCATTATTTTTCTTTATAGCTTTAATCCGAATTATATGCATGTTTTTGTTGAATTTTGCTTGATTAATGCTATATCTATGTTGTTAGTAGGATAATAAACCCGATTAGCATGAAAAATTGATGTTTAATTGGTTATTAAAAAATTAGGGTTTATACAAATTGGGGATAATTGTGAAATTGATACTGAGGTGTGTTATTTTGGTCGTAATTAGATGTTTTTAAGTGTTTTGTTGGTAGTTAGAACTCTTGAACATGATTTTGATTGTTTGATATTGTGATTTTTAATTTTAGCCTAAATTTGATAATTTTTGTAAATATCATGAATCAAGTATGAATTGTAATGTTGTTAAGGATTATTTAGAAGCTGAAATACACGCAATGTGATTGAATTGAATTCGATATACTTAGAAAAATTACATGTGTTCACTTATGAATTAGACTTTGTATATGAAACTTGATTTTTGATTTATGATTTTTGGTTTGTTTCTGTTTTGTTTTGAATCATAGAACTAAAACTTCCAAAGTTGTTGAAATAAATTGATTCATGTGGTGTTGAAAACAAGTTTGTAGGTTGAATTTAGACTCTTTGCTAACATTAACACATCCTATTGGGATGATTTTCTTGTTTTAAAATGTTATGCGGGGACCATTTAGAATGAGGGCATTTAACCAACAACAAGCACAAGATCAAGTTACCCCCGAAATGGAACAACAACTCTTGAACCTACACCCGATCCTGCAATTTCCTAACGAATTACATCAAAGGGTGCAAAAAGTTAAGGATTTACTCATTCTGGTAAATCGAACCATCTCTCCAGTTTACGTTGTTGATTGGGATCCCCTAGGAGACCCAGTCAACTTAGATACACCGATAAGGGAAATTTTAACCCAAAGTTTCACGAATGAATTTGGGGAAATCACGTATTATAATGACTTTGAGAGATTGTTTAGGTTAAATTCTCCTGTATATAGAGAATGGTGTTTAGAATTTTATTCTACCGTTAGGATGAATATACACCCGGAAAATATCGAAGATACTAGTTTCCTACAATTTAGATTGGGTGGTGTAGATAGAGTAATGTCCCTAGGCGACATGACTATGGCTTTAGGGATTTACGACGGTAATGAGATGAATGCTCCAGGTTTTTGGGAATATATTTTTACAGGAGCTAGGTATACAGGAGATTATGATTCTTTGAGTGTCTGGCGCTCTTTTTCCCAAAAGAATACTTATGTAGCAGGCCAAGAATCATACCTTAAGATCACTGATGTTCGCTATCGAATAATTTATAAATTTATAGCGAACACAATTAACCAAAGGGCATTCCTTAATACAAATAAGATTAATTATGTTGACCTTTGGTATTTGGATGCAATCAGAGATAGGGATACGTTTATTAGTATACCCTATGGAGTGGCCTACTTTTTAGCCCATTTTGGTAAGGGTGCTCGAGGATCCAGTGACATGTCGGGGGGTCACTATATCACGTGTTTGGCAGCCTGGTTCGGTCTCGACCTGAACGAATTAGCACCTCCAATCCAACCGATAGATCAACAGGTTAAAACTTTAGGATTGGAGGTGTATAAGACAGCTAAGGCTATACGTGTAAGGGGTGGGGTACGTAGTTTAAGGCAACAGGAAGTTGCTGCTCACGCACCTATGGAAGAGGATGATGAACCCGCGAGGGAAGCTAGGAGGAGACGCAGAGAGACAGATCAGGATAGCTCGTCTCATACAGGTACTTCTGATTTCGATATGCTCCAAAATTCTTTTAACGCATTGAGTTTAGATGTACGTAACTCATATCAAAACTGGGGAGTGAGATCAGAAGACCAGTATACTGCTTTGTCTCGGCAATTGGGGGATATTAGGCATACCCAACTAGATCAGTATAATTTTCTGTCTAACATCCGATACGATCAGAGGGGTCAGGGAGCACAATTAGAGTGGGCGCATCATCAGGCATATTTATACGCGTCTAACCTGCAGAATTACGCACCCTCAGCCTATCCTTCATACCCCCAATGGCAGACACCCAATGACCCTCTACCTCCACCATATGACCATAACGCCGCCATAGCCGCGAGTCAGGATGCATATAGGCGTTTCTACGAGGAACAACGCCTAAACGAGCAACGGCAACAACAGCAACAGGAAGAAGGCGAACAGGGAGGCCCGTTTTGGAATCCATTTAACTAGTTCTATTCTTTGAAACATTTTTATTTTTATGGTTTGTAATAACATAATTGTATGTTGTGTTTTAATACTTTTATGTTTCTTATGTTTTATTATATATTAGCAAGAAATTAGTGTGGGGTAAAATTGTTTTGTACGATTGATGTACAACCCCATGTTTTGTGTGCTTTTACATGGTTTTGACAGGTACAGAAGAAAATGCAATTAGACGAAACGAAACATCGAATTACATTGTGATACAAACGTTGGATAAAATCATAGGTAAAACAATTTGAAAATCCAAATCGGTTAACAAAGGAAGTTCCAAATACTTCACACTATTTGTCCTCTCAAATTTATACATTATTATCTGATTTTATGTAATGAGGGCATTACATAATCTTAAGTGTGGGGTGGGAATATATAAATTCTCGAGAACTTATAAGTTATTGGTTTTTATGAAAATTTGAAAATCTTTAAACAAATATAACAAATAAATTTTTAAGGTAACTACGAGCAATTAAAGATCAGGTGTCAAAAACCGAAATTGTTGTCTCAATACATTAAAAACGCATAAGTTTATTTGTTTAAAACCTATAAAAGAAAACCAAGTGTAACAAGAATTTATAAAACCTTATGTTGAGAACCATATATCACATGTTTCTATGAAGTTATTGCAGATATCATTGCTTTGGAACGTATAAACTTGAATATTCCACTATTACGAGTAATAGAGGATGAATCAAGTCCATCCCGTAAGGAAGTAAAGTCTTCCAAATTGACACACTTGCTAACTTATGTTAGAAGATGTAGTCCAGAACAGCTGTAGATTGACGAAAAATCTTGTAAAGTCATCCTAAAAATCGGCTTGAAATCCACCTAACCTCAGCATCAAACAGGGTTTTTGGTGGTCAGACTTATCCTAACCATGAGATGGATCTGTCTCGTACAATGGGGGGGCACAATGCAAATTAGCTTTTAAGACTAATGAATCTAATCCCCAGATGGATAATCTCCGTAAAGATCAACCGCATCTATGTTTGACCGCGGTCAACATACATATGCCATAACAAATTGAGGTGTGCAAACTCATGGTTCACCGATGATATTTGGACACGATATAATTTTGTTCTAAAAACTTATGCTATTTTATGAATTATATTTGTGTAAAACTATTTTTGGACATTTGGCTTCAAGTTCCATGATACTACAATCATGGGGGCGAATAGCTTGCTAATCGCCGACTGAGACTTCGGTTTTCAGTTACCCTCAACCGGAATTTGAGGTTAAAACCGGAAAACGTGTCTAGTGTAAAAACTAGCATGACATTTTATAAAATCATAAAACGTTTTCACAAGGTCCAATTTTCCCTAAGGATCCAAATTTTTAAACCCTAATCACGAGTTTCATGTTTGTTTCTGTTGTCAGAATTTCATTTCGTGTGTGTGTGATCCAATAAATACTGTGTTGTGTAATATATTTCATATAGCGTGTGTTTCATTTCGTGTAGTGTGTGTTGTGTGATCTAATGTTCGATAATAAAGATATATATAATGTTCTAATTCTGTTCAAAGATGTAATTGCTTGAGGACAAGCAACTTTCCAGTGTGGGGTATTTTGATATTGCTCTAAACATACATATTATTCGACGCAATATCAGTTATATTTCATCAGCTTTTATCATTTACAAAGACATTCAATGTATAATATTCAAGAAAAACGATAAAAGTGGACAAGAGCTTGCTATTTGAAGAAACGACGATAAAACGATAGTTTTAACCAAATTTATATCAAGAAAAGTTTATCCGAATGAAAGTACAAGATAGATGAAGAAAAGAGTTCAAATGGAAAGTGCCAAGTCAGTACACGTCGATACGAGGTCAACAAAGAACAAACGAGAAAATAAAAATATGAAAACTGCCATTTACTCCTACGCGAATCGTGTGAGTTTACACGAAACGCGTAGTAATTTGTTCTTACACGAATCATGTAGCCTCTACACGAAACGCGTAATGTTAGGCCGTAATAGTGCCAGAATTCTAGAATGGGGCGGCTACTTTATACATTTTAAAACAATTCTTTTTCTTAGTGCTGCAGCAAATGGAATGGCTTTTGACTCAACTACTACTTCTATTTCAATGATAAATATGGAGTACAGAAGGAGGGGGAGATCATCATATATCAAATAGAAGAATTATTATACACACACAAATTAATATACATACATACATATTATTGTTCTGTATTATTTTCATTTCAGTTTCAAAGTTCAAATATTAGGATTAGTTTTAAATATTAAGGGTGTATTGTTCGTGATTAAGGGTGTTATTATTGTAATTTTCTACCGTTTGAAGTTAATGAAAGTGAAGATATTTTAGTAAGTTACTCTGTTAAAATTATCGTTGTTATTATGTTTGCATATCTATATTTTTATGTTTACCTTAGTGTAATGAATAGCTAAATTACCTTAGTGTTTGCTTAGATGTAGAGCCCCTAGTAAAATAGATTGTTATCATTTGTAAAAGTTAAAATGTAACTTTAGTATTTTTAATATTGAGCCTAGTTAAAAGAACCATTATTGTGTAATTAGGTATTTAACCCTTGCCACTTAATTTATTAAATTTAAATAACGAAAGTTGTTTATATTTACATAAATTAAGCTTCAACATTAAAATGATCTAGACGAATTTATGGATAAGTTATTAACACCAATTTAGAAATAAACTTCGGTGGTTTGGGTAATATCAATAATTATATGACAGTGAAATTGTAAAAAGGGAAACCGTTACGATTTGGGTATTGGCGAAAGTCAAAACTAGGCTAGGTCTCAATTTAAATACTTAGGGAATAGTAGCTATCTAAAAAGAATCCGATGAAAATTAGATTTATTTTAGTTAGTTGTAACCTTATATTTATTCGAAAGAAAAATATAAAGTTTATTACTAAAACATTTTAAATAGGGCTTAAAACTCAAAACAATCCATGGACCTAGGGGTGACACATTTAAGTAAACACTCCCATTTATCCCATTATTATTTCTTGTAAAAGTATTATTATTATTATTTACGAATTATTATTATAAAATAAAAAAATATACATAAAATCATTTAAATTTCGTAACAGACTGTTTGTCACAGTTTATATATCATACGCGAATCGTGTATGGTATACACGAAACGCGTATGCCTGTAATTCAAACTGTACGACCAGATTCACACAATTCGCGTAGGTTTTAAATTATACGCGATACGTGTATAAATACGCGAAACGCGTATGTACAAGACACGGCTACAGTACAGTTAGGGCAAAATTAGGGTTTTAGTTATTTTAATTATTATATTTAAGTTATTATTACATAATTTATATTACTTATTATAAAATACTTTAATACATGTTTTAACCTTATAATTAGTGTTAATTAAAAGTTTATAATTTATAATTAGTTTGTAATTAGTTAAATTACTATTCCTAATAATTTATATTAATATAATTAAAACTTGTCATTAAGTTAATTTAAATAAGTTTATATTATAATTACTCAAAACAAAATTCTAAACATATAGTTTTATTAAAAGTTACTATTTTACTAATTACCCTTTAGTAATAAAATATTCGCATCCTAATTAGTATAATCCATTTAGTTCCTTTTTAAGTTAATTATTGTAATCTTGTAATTTTATTTAGTAAATTAGTTTAAGTTATTTTCTTTTACTGTTATTTTATAAATTCCTAATCCAAAACCCCCTTTAATTAAGTTTGACATCAAAGACTATTAAAAACCATTAAACACTCCATCTCCCTGTGAAACGAATCGGATTTACCGACAAACTAAACTACACGGATAGGACTACTTGCCTATATATGTGTGAAATCAACCTAAACTCAATAAAATACCACATATACAATAAATCAATTCGTGTAACAAAACAACTCAAATCCGTTCAAAATAAAGGTTACGTCTCGCACCATCATTCTCATTTGTGATGACAGTCATGCCACCCTTCTTAGGTACGCATTGAACTGGGCTTACCCATGAACTATTAGAAATTAGATAAATTAAACCTACATCAAGCAGTTTAATAATTTCTTTCTTAACAACATCTTGCATATTCGGATTTAGTCTTCGTTGGCGTTGCACATACGTTTTATGACTGAAATGTCCCGTTCTTATTGACTAAAAACGTTCCATATTAATTGATTTCGTTGCGAGGTTTTGACCTCTATATGAGACGTTTTTCAAAGACTGCATTCATTTTTAAAACAAACCATAACCTTTATTTCATAGATAAAGGTTTTAAAAAGCTTTACGTAGATTATCAAATAATGATAATCTAAAATATCCTGTTTACACACGACCATTACATAATGGTTTACAATACAAATATGTTACAACAAAATAAGTTTCTTGAATGCAGTTTTTACACAATATCATACAAGCATGGACTCCAAATCTCGTCCTTATTTAAGTATGCGACAGCGGAAGCTCTTAATAATCACCTGAGAATAAACGTGCTTAAAACGTCAACAAAAATGTTGGTGAGTTATAGGTTTAACCTATATATATCAAATCATAATAATAGACCACAAGATTTCATATTTCAATACACATCCCATACATAGAGAAAAAAATCATTCATATGGTGAACACCTGGTAACCGACATTAACAAGATGCATATATAAGAATATCCCCATCATTCCGGGATACCCTTCGGATATGATATAAATTTCGAAGTACTAAAGCATCGAAGTACTAACTCCAACATTCACATATAGAGTGTCTATGGTTGTTCCGAAATATATATAGATGTGTCGACATGATAGGTCGAAACATTGTATACGTGTCTATGGTATCTCAAGATTACATAATATACAATACAAGTTGATTAAGTTATGGTTGGAATAGATTTGTTACCAATTTTCACGTAGCTAAAATGAGAAAAATTATCCAATCTTGTTTTACCCATAACTTCTTCATTTTAAATCCGTTTTGAGTGAATCAAATTGCTATGGTTTCATATTGAACTCTTTTTTTATGAATCTAAACAGAAAAAGTATAGGTTTATAGTCAGAAAAATAAGTTACAAGTCGTTTTTGTAAAGGTAGTCATTTCAGTCGAAAGAACGACGTCTAGATGACCATTTTAGAAAACATACTTCCACTTTGAGTTTAACCATAATTTTTGGATATAGTTTCATGTTCATAATAAAAATCATTTTCTCAGAATAACAACTTTTAAATCAAAGTTTATCATAGTTTTTAATTAACTAACCCAAAACAGCCCGCGGTGTTACTACGACGGCGTAAATCCGGTTTTACGGTGTTTTTCGTGTTTCCAGGTTTTAAATCATTAAGTTAGCATATCATATAGATATAGAACATGTGTTTAGTTGATTTTAAAAGTCAAGTTAGAAGGATTAACTTTTGTTTGCGAACAAGTTTAGAATTAACTAAACTATGTTCTAGTGATTACAAGTTTAAACCTTCGAATAAGATAGCTTTATATGTATGAATCGAATGATGTTATGAACATCATTACTACCTTAAGTTCCTTGGATAAACCTACTGGAAAAGAGAAAAATGGATCTAGCTTCAACGGATCCTTGGATGGCTCGAAGTTCTTGAAGCAGAATCATGACACGAAAACAAGTTCAAGTAAGATCATCACTTGAAATAAGATTGTTATAGTTATGGAAATTGAACCAAAGTTTGAATATGATTATTACCTTTTATTAGAATGATAACCTACTGTAAGAAACAAAGATTTCTTGAGGTTGGATGATCACCTTACAATATTGGAAGTGAGCTAGCAAACTTGAAAGTATTCTTGATTTTATGTAACTAGAACTTGTAGAATTTATGAAGAACACTTAGAACTTGAAGATAGAACTTGAGAGAGATCAATTAGATGAAGAAAATTGAAGAATGAAAGTGTTTGTAGGTGTTTTTGGTCGTTGGTGTATGGATTAGATATAAAGGATATGTAATTTTGTTTTCATGTAAATAAGTCATGAATGATTACTCATATTTTTGTAATTTTATGAGATATTTCATGTTAGTTGCCAAATGATGGTTCCCACATGTGTTAGGTGACTCACATGGGCTGCTAAGAGCTGATCATTGGAGTGTATATACCAATAGTACATACATCTAAAAGCTGTGTATTGTACGAGTACGAATACGGGTGCATACGAGTAGAATTGTTGATGAAACTGAACGAGGATGTAATTGTAAGCATTTTTGTTAAGTAGAAGTATTTTGATAAGTGTATTGAAGTCTTTCAAAAGTGTATAAATACATATTAAAACACTACATGTATATACATTTTAACTGAGTCGTTAAGTCATCGTTAGTCGTTACATGTAAGTGTTGTTTTGAAACCTTTAGGTTAACGATCTTGTTAAATGTTGTTAACCCAATGTTTATAATATCAAATGAGATTTTAAATTATTATATTATCATGATATTATCATGTATGAATATCTCTTAATATGATATATATATATATACATTAAATGTCTTTACAATGATAATCGTTACATATATGTCTCGTTTAAAAATCATTAAGTTAGTAGTCTTGTTTTTTTACATATGTAGTTCATTGTTAATATACTTAATGATATGTTTACTTATCATAGTATCATGTTAACTATATATATATCCATATATATGTCATCATATAGTTTTTACAAGTTTTAACGTTCGTGAATCACCGGTCAACTTGGGTGGTCAATTGTCTATATGAAACATATTTCAATTAATCAAGTCTTAACAAGTTTGATTGCTTAACATGTTGAAAACATTTAATCATGTAAATATCAATCTCAATTAATATATATATAAACATGGAAAAGTTCGGGTCACTACAGTACCTACCCGTTAAATAAATTTCGTCCCGAAATTTTAAGCTGTTGAAGGTGTTGACAAATCTTCTCAAAATAGATGCGGGTACTTCTTCTTCATCTGATCTTCACGCTCCCAGGTGAACTCGGGTCCTCTACGAGCATTCCATCGAACCTTAACAATTGGTATCTTGTTTTGCTTAAGTCTTTTAACCTCACGATCCATTATTTCGACGGGTTCTTCGATGAATTGAAGTTTTTCGTTGATTTGGATTTCATCTAACGGAATAGTGAGATCTTCTTTAGCAAAACATTTCTTCAAATTCGAGACGTGGAAAGTGTTATGTACAGCCGCGAGTTGTTGAGGTAACTCAAGTCGGTAAGCTACTGGTCCGACACGATCAATAATCTTGAATGGTCCAATATACCTTGGATTTAATTTCCCTCGTTTACCAAATCGAACAACGCCTTTCCAAGGTGCAACTTTAAGCATGACCATCTCTCCAATTTCAAATTCTATATCTTTTCTTTTAATGTCAGCGTAGCTCTTTTGTCGACTTTGGGCGGTTTTCAATCTTTGTTGAATTTGGATGATTTTCTCGGTAGTTTCTTGTATTATCTCTGGACCCGTAATCTGTCTATCACCCACTTCACTCCAACAAATCGGAGACCTGCACTTTCTACCATAAAGTGCTTCAAACGGCGCCATCTCAATGCTTGAATGGTAGCTGTTGTTGTAGGAAAATTCTGCTAATGGTATATGTCGATCCCAACTGTTTCCGAAATCAATAACACATGCTCGTAGCATGTCTTCAAGCGTTTGTATCGTCCTTTCGCTCTGCCCATCAGTTTGTGGATGATAGGCAGTACTCATGTCTAGACGAGTTCCTAATGCTTGCTGTAATGTCTGTCAGAATCTTGAAATAAATCTGCCATCCCTATCAGAGATAATAGAGATTGGTATTCCATGTCTGGAGACGACTTCCTTCAAATACAGTCGTGCTAACTTCTCCATCTTGTCATCTTCTCTTATTGGCAGGAAGTGTGCTGATTTGGTGAGACGATCAACTATTACCCAAATAGTATCAAAACCACTTGCAGTCCTTGGCAATTTAGTGATGAAATCCATGGTAATGTTTTCCCATTTCCATTCTGGGATTTCGGGTTGTTGAAGTAGACCTGATGGTTTCTGATGCTCAACTTTGACCTTAGAACACGTCAAACATTCTCCTACGTATTTAGCAACATCGACTTTCATACCCGACCACCAAAAATGTTTCTTGAGATCCTTGTACATCTTCCCCGTTCCAGGATGTATTGAGTATCTGGTTTTATGAGCTTCTCTAAGTACCATTTCTCTCATATCTCCAAATTTTGGTACCCAAATCCTTTCAGCCCTATACCGGGTTCCGTCTTCCCGAATATTAAGATGCTGCTCCGATCCTTTGGGTATTTCATCCTTTAAATTTCCTTCTTTTAAAACTCCTTGTTGCGCCTCCTTTATTTGAGTAGTAAGGTTATTATGAATCATTATATTCATAGATTTTACTCGAATGGGTTCTCTGTCCTTCCTGCTCAAGGCATCGGCTACCACATTTGCCTTCCCTGGGTGGTAACGAATCTCAAAGTCGTAATCATTCAACAATTCAATCCGCCTACGCTGCCTCATATTCAGTTGTTTCTGATTAAATATGTGTTGAAGACTTTTGTGGTCGGTATATATAATACTTTTGACCCCATATAAGTAGTGCCTCCAAGTCTTTAATGCAAAAACAACCGCGCCTAATTCCAAATCATGCGTCGTATAATTTTGCTCGTGAATCTTCAATTGTCTAGACGCATAAGCAATCACCTTCGTTCGTTGCATTAATACACAACCGAGACCTTGCTTTGATGCGTCACAATAAATCACAAAATCATCATTCCCTTCAGGCAATGACAATATAGGTGCCGTAGTTAGCTTTTTCTTCAATAACTGAAACACTTTCTCTTGTTCATCCTTCCATTCAAATTTCTTCCCTTTATGCGTTAATGCAGTCAAGGGTTTTGCTATTCTGGAAAAGACTTGGATGAACCTTCTGTAGTAACCAGCTAGTCCTAAAAACTGGCGTATGTGTTTCGGAGTTTTCGGGGTTTCCCACTTTTCAACAGTTTCTATCTTTGCCGGATCCACCTTAATACCTTCTTTGTTCACTATGTGACCGAGGAATTGAACTTCTTCCAACCAAAATGCACACTTTGAAAACTTAGCGTACAATTCTTCCTTCCTCAATACTTTTAACATCTTTCTCAAATGTTCACCGTGTTCTTGGTCATTCTTTGAGTAAATAAGTATGTCATCAATGAAAACAATGACAAACTTGTCAAGGTATGGTCCACACACTCGGTTCATAAGGTCCATGAACACAGCTGGTGCATTAGTTAAACCAAACGGCATGACCATAAACTCGTAATGACCGTAACGTGTTCTGAAAGCAGTCTTTGGAATATCATCTTCTTTCACCCGCATTTGATGATACCCGGAACGTAAGTCAATCTTTGAATAAACAGACGAGCCTTGTAGTTGATCAAATAAGTCATCGATTCTCGGTAGTGGGTAGCGGTTCTTGATGGTAAGTTTGTTCAACTCTCGGTAGTCGATACACAACCTGAATGTACCATCTTTCTTCTTGACAAACAAAACAGGAGCTCCCCACGGTGATGTGCTTGGTCGAATGAAACCACGCTCTAAAAGTTCTTGTAATTGGCTTTGCAGTTCTTTCATCTCGCTGGGTGCGAGTCTGTAAGGAGCACGAGCTATTGGTGCAGCTCCTGGTACAAGATCTATTTGAAATTCAACGGATCGATGTGGGGGTAATCCCGGTAATTCTTTTGGAAATACATCGGGAAATTCTTTTGCGACGGGAACATCAGTGATGCTCTTTTCTTCAGTTTGTACTTTCTCGACGTGTGCTAGAACAGCATAGCAACCTTTTCTTATTAGTTTTTGTGCCTTCAAATTACTAATAAGATGTAGCTTCGTATTGCCCTTTTCTCCGTACACCATTAAGGGTTTTCCTTTTTCTCGTATAATGCGAATTGCATTTTTGTAACAAACGATCTCTGCTTTCACTTCTTTCAACCAGTCCATACCGATTATCACATCAAAACTCCTTAACTCTACTGGTATCAAGTCAATCTTAAATGTTTCGCTAACCAGTTTAATTTCTCGGTTCCGACATATATTATCTGCTGAAATTAATTTACCATTTGCTAATTCGAGTAAAAATTTACTATCCAAAGACGTCAATGGACAACTTAATTTAGCACAAAAATCTCTACTCATATAGCTTCTATCCGCACCCGAATCAAATAAAACGTAAGCAGATTTATTGTCAATAAGAAACGTACCCATAACAAGCTCCGGGTCTTCCTGTGCCTCTGCCGCATTAATATTGAAAACTCTTCCGCGGCCTTGTCCATTCGTGTTCTCCTGGTTCGGGCAATTTCTAATAATGTGGCCCGGTTTTCCACATTTATAACAAACTACATTGGCATAACTTGCTCCGACACTACTTGCTCCGCCATTACTCGTTCCGACACCATTTGTTCCTTTCGTTCTATTAACCCCTGGTCCGTAGACCTCACACTTCGCCGCGCTATGACCATTTCTTTTACACTTGTTGCAAAATTTGGTGCAGAACCCCGAGTGATACTTTTCACACCTTTGGCATAGCTGCTTCTGATTGTTGTTGTTGTTGCGATTATTATTGTTGTTGGGATGATTGTTGTAGTTGCTGTTGTTGTTGTTGTTGTTGTTGTTGTTAGGCCATTTGTTGTAGTTGCGATTGATGTTGCGATTGTTGGGATAATTATTGCGATTATTGTTGTAATTGTTGTTGTTGTTGTATTGGTGATTCATATCACCGTTTTCCTCCCACTTTCTTTTGACTTGCTTCACATTGGCCTCTTCAGCAGTCTGTTCTTTAATTCTTTCTTCAATCTGGTTCACTAGTTTGTGAGCCATTCTACATGCCTGTTGTATGGAGGTGGGCTCGTGTGAACTTATATCTTCTTGGATTCTTTCCGGTAATCCTTTCACAAACGCATCGATCTTCTCTTCCTCATCTTCGAATGCTCCCGGACACAATAGGCACAATTCTGTGAATCGTCTTTCGTACGTGGTAATATCAAATCCTTGGGTTCGTAACCCTCTAAGTTCTGTCTTGAGCTTATTGACCTCGGTTCTGGGACGGTACTTCTCGTTCATCGAGTGCTTGAATGCTGACCACGGTAGTGCGTACGCATTGTCTTGTCCCACTTGCTCTAGATAGGTATTCCACCATGTTAACGCAGAACCTGTGAAGGTATGCGTAGCGTACTTCACTTTGTCCTCTTCAGTACACTTACTTATGGCAAACACCGATTCGACCTTCTCGGTCCACCGTTTCAATCCGATCGGTCCTTCGGTTCCATCAAATTCCAAAGGTTTGCAGGCAGTGAATTCTTTGTAGGTGCATCCTACACGATTTCCTGTACTGCTAGATCCAAGGTTATTGTTGGTATGTAGCGCAGCCTGTACTGCGGCTATGTTTGAAGCTAGAAAAGTACGGAATTCCTCTTCATTCATATTCACGGTGTGTCGAGTAGTCGGTGCCATTTCCTTCAAAATTATCAAATGGAACAAGTTAATCATACAGAATATTAAGAGTAGTTAATAGTATTTCGTAGCATAATATGAACTCATTTATAAAAGCTTTTTCTTCATATTAGCATTTTATAAGTTTAAATTTGGGTAGTACCTACCCGTTAAGTTCATACTTAGTAGCTAATATACAATTCAACTACTACAATTCTATATGAAAAACTGATTATAATATATTTCGCGTTCAAACTTTTATACAATATTTTATAAACTTACAATACCGCTTATTTTACATAAAGCATTAAATATAGCACACAATAACTTTGATACAAGATAGTTGTAAAGATAATTCTAGCTAGTACACAAGTCGTTCAGCAAAGGCAATAAAGACATGTAATTCATACGTCCAGAAACAAGTCATGCATTCTGGTTTTACTAGGACTACTTCCCATCCTTGGTCTTGTGGAACATAACCGTTATGGCCCTTGATAAGATAGCGTGTTGTAATGTCGTCAAAGGGACGAGGGTTACGTAATGTCCAACAGTCCCGTAACAATCTAAAAACCTCATTTCTTACCCCAATTACCGACTCCGTCACTTGTGGGAACGTTTTGTTTAATAGTTGTAGCCCGATGTTCTTGTTCTCACTTTGGTGAGAAGCGAACATTACTAATCCGTAAGCATAACATGCTTCTTTATGTTGCATGTTAGCCGCTTTTTCTAAATCACGAAGTCCAATATTCGGATATATTGAGTCAAAATAAATTCTTAACCCATTGCGTAAAATAGCATTTGGGTTCCCCGCAATATATGCGTCAAAGTAAACACATCGTAACTTATGGATTTCCCAATGTGATATCCCCCATCTTTCGAACGAAAGCCTTTTATAAACCAAGGCATTCTTGGAACGTTCTTCGAATGTCTTACAAACTGATCTCGCCTTAAATAGTTGTGTCGAAGAATTCTGACCGACTCTAGACAAGATTTCATCAATCATGTCTCCGGGTAGGTCTCTTAAAATATTGGGTTGTCTATCCATTTTGTGTTTTATACTGTAAAATAGACAAGAGTTAGATTCATAAAAAAAAATACTTATTAATACAAGCAATTTTTACATATATCATAAAGCATAAGCACACTATATTACATATATTACACCACACGAATACAACTATCTTATTCCGACTCGCTTGTTTCTTCTTCTTCGGTTTTGGTTCATTTTGCCAAGTTTCTAGGGATATATGATGTTCCCCTAATACTAGCTGTTATTTTCCACAACGGTTTAGAAAAACATGGTGGTTTAGAGGTTCCTGGGTCATTGTTACAACTTAAGGACTTCGGGGGTTGACGATACATATAAAGTTCATCGGGGTTGGAATTAGATTTCTCTATTTTTATGCCCTTTCCCTTATTATTTTATTTTGCCTTTTTAAATTCAGTTGGGGTAATTTCTATAACATCATCGGAATTCTCGTCGGAATCCGATTCATCGGAGAATTGGTAATCCTCCCAATATTTTGCTTCCTTGGCGGAAACACCAATGACCATAATTAACCTTGGTCGGTTGGTTGAGGATTTTTTTTTTACTTAACCGTTTTATTATTTCCCCCACCGGTTCTATTTCTTCATTCGGTTCCGATTCTTCTTCCGGTTCCGATTCTTCTACCGGTTCCGACTCTTCTTCCGGTTCCTCTTCGGGAAGTTTTGAATCAGTCCACGAATCATTCCAATTTACATTTGACTCTTCATTATTATTAGGTGAGTCAATGGGACTTGTTCTAGAGGTAGACATCTATCACATAATATCAAACGCGTTAAGAGATTAATATATCACATAATATTCACATGTTAAAAATATATAGTTCCCAACAAAATTTGTTAAGCAATTATTTTTCAAGTAAACACGGTCGAAGTCCAGACTCACTAATGCATCCTAACAAACTCGATAAGACACACTAATGCAAAATTCTAGTTCTCTAAGACCAACGCTCGGATACCAACTGAAATGTCCCGTTCTTATTGACTAAAAACGTTCCATATTAATTGATTTCGTTGCGAGGTTTTGACCTCTATATGAGACGTTTTTCAAAGACTGCATTCATTTTTAAAACAAACCATAACCTTTATTTCATAGATAAAGGTTTTAAAAAGCTTTACGTAGATTATCAAATAATGATAATCTAAAATATCCTGTTTACACACGACCATTACATAATGGTTTACAATACAAATATGTTACAACAAAATAAGTTTCTTGAATGCAGTTTTTACACAATATCATACAAGCATGGACTCCAAATCTCGTCCTTATTTAAGTATGCGACAGCGGAAGCTCTTAATAATCACCTGAGAATAAACATGCTTAAAACGTCAACAAAAATGTTGGTGAGTTATAGGTTTAACCTATATATATCAAATCATAATAATAGACCACAAGATTTCATATTTCAATACACATCCCATACATAGAGATAAAAATCATTCATATGGTGAACACCTGGTAACCGACATTAACAAGATGCATATATAAGAATATCCCCATCATTCCGGGATACCCTTCGGATATGATATAAATTTCGAAGTACTAAAGCATCCGGTACTTTGGATGGGGTTTGTTAAGCCCAATAGATCTATCTTTAGGATTCGCGTCAATTAGGGTGTCTGTTCCCTAATTCTTAGATTACCAGACTTAATAAAAATTGGCATACCATAGAATGTAGTTTCACGTACTTGTGTCTATTTTGTAAATCATTTATAAAACCTGCATGTATTCTCATCCCAAAAATATTAGATTTTAAAAGTGGGACTATAACTCACTTTCACAGATTTTTACTTCGTCGGGAAGTAAGACTTGGCCACTGGTTGATTCACGAACCTATAACAATATATACATATATATCAAAGTATGTTCAAAATATATTTACAACACTTTTAATATATTTTGATGTTTTAAGTTTATTAAGTCAGCTGTCCTCGTTAGTAACCTACAACTAGTTGTCCACAGTTAGATGTACAGAAATAAATCGATAAATATTATCTTGAATCAATCCACGACCCAGTGTATACGTATCTCAGTATTGATCACAACTCAAACTATATATATTTTGGAATCAACCTCAACCCTGTATAGCTAACTCCAACATTCACATATAGAGTGTCTATGGTTGTTCCGAAATATATATAGATGTGTCGACATGATAGGTCGAAACATTGTATACGTGTCTATGGTATCTCAAGATTACATAATATACAATACAAGTTGATTAAGTTATGGTTGGAATAGATTTGTTACCAATTTTCACGTAGCTAAAATGAGAAAAATTATCCAATCTTGTTTTACCCATAACTTCTTCATTTTAAATCCGTTTGAGTGAATCAAATTGCTATGGTTTCATATTGAACTCTTTTTTTATGAATCTAAACAGAAAAAGTATAGGTTTATAGTCAGAAAAATAAGTTACAAGTCGTTTTTGTAAAGGTAGTCATTTCAGTCGAAAGAACGACGTCTAGATGACCATTTTAGAAAACATACTTCCACTTTGAGTTTAACCATAATTTTTGGATATAGTTTCATGTTCATAATAAAAATCATTTTCTCTGAATAACAACTTTTAAATCAAAGTTTATCATAGTTTTTAATTAACTAACCCAAAACAGCCCGCGGTGTTACTACGACGGCGTAAATCCGGTTTTACGGTGTTTTTCGTGTTTCCAGGTTTTAAATCATTAAGTTAGCATATCATATAGATATAGAACATGTGTTTAGTTGATTTTAAAAGTCAAGTTAGAAGGATTAACTTTTGTTTGCGAACAAGTTTAGAATTAACTAAACTATGTTCTAGTGATTACAAGTTTAAACCTTCGAATAAGATAGCTTTATATGTATGAATCGAATGATGTTATGAACATCATTACTACCTTAAGTTCCTTGGATAAACCTACTGGAAAAGAGAAAAATGGATCTAGCTTCAACGGATCCTTGGATGGCTCGAAGTTCTTGAAGCAGAATCATGACACGAAAACAAGTTCAAGTAAGATCATCACTTGAAATAAGATTGTTATAGTTATGGAAATTGAACCAAAGTTTGAATATGATTATTACCTTGTATTAGAATGATAACCTACTGTAAGAAACAAAGATTTCTTGAGGTTGGATGATCACCTTACAAGATTGGAAGTGAGCTAGCAAACTTGAAAGTATTCTTGATTTTATGTAACTAGAACTTGTAGAATTTATGAAGAACACTTAGAACTTGAAGATAGAACTTGAGAGAGATCAATTAGATGAAGAAAATTGAAGAATGAAAGTGTTTGTAGGTGTTTTTGGTCGTTGGTGTATGGATTAGATATAAAGGATATGTAATTTTGTTTTCATGTAAATAAGTCATGAATGATTACTCATATTTTTGTAATTTTATGAGATATTTCATGCTAGTTGCCAAATGATGGTTCCCACATGTGTTAGGTGACTCACATGGGCTGCTAAGAGCTGATCATTGGAGTGTATATACCAATAGTACATACATCTAAAAGCTGTGTATTGTACGAGTACGAATACGGGTGCATACGAGTAGAATTGTTGATGAAACTGAACGAGGATGTAATTGTAAGCATTTTTGTTAAGTAGAAGTATTTTGATAAGTGTATTGAAGTCTTTCAAAAGTGTATAAATACATATTAAAACACTACATGTATATACATTTTAACTGAGTCGTTAAGTCATCGTTAGTCGTTACATGTAAGTGTTGTTTTGAAACCTTTAGGTTAACGATCTTGTTAAATGTTGTTAACCCAATGTTTATAATATCAAATGAGATTTTAAATTATTATATTATCATGATATTATCATGTATGAATATCTCTTAATATGATATATATATACATTAAATGTCTTTACAATGATAATCGTTACATATATGTCTCGTTTAAAAATCATTAAGTTAGTAGTCTTGTTTTTTTACATATGTAGTTCGTTGTTAATATACTTAATGATATGTTTACTTATCATAGTATCATGTTAACTATATATATATCCATATATATGTCATCATATAGTTTTTACAAGTTTTAACGTTCGTGAATCACCGGTCAACTTGGGTGGTCAATTGTCTATATGAAACATATTTCAATTAATCAAGTCTTAACAAGTTTGATTGCTTAACATGTTGAAAACATTTAATCATGTAAATATCAATCTCAATTAATATATATATAAACATGGAAAAGTTCGGGTCACTACAATGACCTTCTTCCATAAGGATTTTATGTGTGCAATACGAAGGACTTATTCCTTTAATATCATGAATCTTCCATGCAATAGCTGGTTTATGAGCTTTTAGCACAGAAATGAGTTGAGGTTTTTCATTTTCAGTAAGAGAAGACGATATTATTACAGGTAATTCAGATTCACCAAGTAAATAAGCGTATTCCAAATGGTTTGGAAGTGACTTTAACTCTAATTTCGGTGGTTCTTCTATCAATGATTTATATCGATATCTGTCTTCTTCTTTTAGCATTTGAATTTCTTCTGTTGTTGGTTCATATCCATTAGCCATAAGTGTAGCTAACATTTCAGTTTCATCAATTAGTTCAGTTCCTTCTCCTAAAGAACATTCTCCTGTTCCTTGTAATTCTGGAAATTCTTCTAATAATTCTGCATGTGATTCTATAGTTTGAATATAATAACATGTATCATCTGCAGATTGCGGTTGTTGCATTGCTCTATCAACAAAAAAGGTAACACTCTCGTCCTCTATACTTAGGGTAAGTTTCTTACCGAACACGTCTATCATTGCTTTAGCCGTGTTTAAAAATGGTCTTCCTAATATGAGAGGAACTTGAGAATCTTCTTCCATGTCCAGAACAACAAAATCTACTGGAAATACTAAAGTACCAACTTTAACTAGCATGTTTTCCATTATCCCTCTAGGATATTTTATTGATCAATCGGCTAGTTGTATGCTTATTCTTGTTGGTTTCAATTCTCCAAGGTCTAGTTTAGCGTATAGTGAATACGGCATTAAATTTATACTAGCACTTAAGTCTGCCAATGCTTCTATTGAACTAAGACTACCCAGAAAACATGGAATTGTGAAACTTCCTGGATCAGATAGTTTTTCTGGTATCTTATTCAACAGCACTGCAGAACAATTAGCATTCATAGTAACAGCCGAGAGTTCTTCCATTTTCTTTCTATTCGAGATTAGATCTTTCAGAAATTTAGCATATCTAGGCATTCCTGAAATCACATCAATGAAAGAAAGATTTACATTTATCTGTTTAAACATATCCAAGAATTTGGATTTCTCGGCTTCAAGTCTCTCTTTTTTCATTTTACTCGGGTAAGGAAGTGGTGGTTGGTATGGTTTAACATAAGGTTTAGCTTTAACTGTGTTATCTTCATTAACCTTTTCAACTACCGGTTCTTTTTCCTTATCTTGATCAGGTTGTGGTTCTTGTGGAGTAGGAATAGCTTCATCAGAAATTACAGGTATTTCAGGAGGTTTAAGTGTAATACCACTTCTTGTCATAATGGCTTTAGCTGTTTCATTCCGGGGGTTAGCATTTGTATCACTAGGTAGACTTCTCGGTTTTCTTTCACCTATTAACCTTGCTAGGTTGCTCACTTCTTGCTCCAGATTTTGAATAGAAGCTTGTTGATTTCTAAATGCTTGAGCATTTTATTCATTGGTTTGTTTCTGAGATGTGAAAAACTGCGTTTGAGATTCAACTAGCTTCGTCATCATATCTTCTAAATTTGGCTATTTATCATCGGTTTGTGGTGGTTTGTTTTGAAAATTAGGTCTTTGCTGATTGTAAGTATTATTGGATACTTGTTGATTGCTAGGACCTTGTTGGTTGTTGTATGGAACATTTCGATTATAATTCTGGTTTTGATTGTAAATTGGTCTTGGCGGTTGATAATTATTCTGATAATTATTTTCAGGCCTTTGGTTTATGTATGAAATATTCTCTCTTTGTGTAACAACCCGTCCTTACCCACCTGGACGAAGTCATCAACATTTGATCCCATTGCGATGATCGACTCCAAGTAATGTCCTTAAATTGAGCAAATGCACAGCGGAAGACTTAATTCGTACCTGAGAATAAACATGCTTAAAAGTGTCAACCAAAAGGTTGGTGAGTTCATAGGTTTATCATATACAGTCATAAAATTCAGTAATTTTTTTGATAGACCACAAGATTTCAGTTTCATAAATATATGTACACTCGCAAGTGTATATAAGTATTCTATAAGTTGTAGGCATCCGGTAACAAGCCTTAACGTTCATGTTTTACCCTCTGAAGTACACCAGATCAGGTGTGTTTAAAATAACCTCGAAGTACTAAAGCATCCCATAGTCAGGATGGGGTTTGTCAGGCCCAATAGATCTATCTTTAGGATTCGCGCCTACCGTACATAGACAAGTAGTTTAATGTTACCAAGCTAAGGGTATATTTCTGGTTTAAACCCACATAGAATTAGTTTTAGTACTTGTGCCTATTTCGTAAAACATTTATAAAAACAGCGCATGTATTCTCAGTCCCAAAAATATATATAAAAGGGGGCAAATGAAACTCACCATACTGTATTTTGTAGTAAAAATACATATAACATCATTGAACAAGTGTAAGGTTGGCCTTGGATTCACGAACCTAAATTATTTATATATTTATGTATTTGTCAATATTTGTCTAATACATTAAGTTAAGTTACAGTGTACCACAATCCTAATGCTCGAGTCTAATATGCAAAGGTCGACAAAAATTAGTTTGACTCAGAATGATTTCCAAAATTTAAAAATGATTATTATATAATTTAAATATCGTCGTTTTCTATTTTTTTTTAAAATATTTTTAAAAGATTTAATAGAGTAAATAATACAATTTATTTATTAATAAATACAATTTTATATTAAAGTATACTTTTATATATATCTTAAGTAATAAAATTTATAAAGTTCATTTAATATCATAAAAATATTAATTTAATTATAATAATACTAATAATAATAAATATTATGATAATGAATATACTAATAACCATTTTATGTGATAATAATACTAATTATATCTTTAACGATGATAACTATAAAAATAACAATTCTTAATGATAATACTTTTATTGATAATATTAATAATAATAATAATAATAATAATAATAATAATAATAATAATAATAATAATAATAATGATGATGATGACGATAATAATAATTATAATAATAATAATAATATTAACAATTAGATAAAAATTAGAACAACGATATTAACGACGATAATAATAATCATTTTTACGAAATTTCAATTGGCTATAATTTCTAATCCATCCATCGGATCCCTTTGGCATCTAAAGGAAAAGTTATTAATTTTTCACTAGCTTTCCAATGACATGCATATCTTATACCTTATTTCATTCCTAGTATAACAACCTTTAAGATTCAACATAACCTATCTAAGGGCAATATCAAATATACAAGCATGCATAATCCTATATTCTCGAGCACTAGTTAGGGATATACTATTAGTAAATAAAAGTTAAGTTATGAGTGCTCACGTATCAATATTGAGGTTCAATATTGTAGGAAAGGTACGTAGACGCAACGGAGATGACAAACACTAGATTTGACCCACGAGCATAACCCCCGAACATTACCCATCACCTCCATAGCCATAACCCATAATTTCCCTAGCCCTATCCTACTCATAAAACTTGTCTTGAAATGACCCGCTCATGACCTCGTCGTAATATTTTATGTATAATACTAATAATAATAATACTACTAATAATATTAATATGATTAACAATAATGATAATAATAATAATAATAATAATAATAATAATAATAATAATAATAATAATAATAATAATAATAATAATAATAATAATAATAATAATAATATAAATATATACCTATATATGAGAGAGATTGAGAAATGAGAGATGAAATGAATCTGTAATGAGAAAACGTTCAATATATAGGTGTTGTCCACAATTAGTCTTCATGATTCCGTAAATTATGGCTTTAGTTTCATCTTTTATGAATAAAAAAAACGTGGAATTATGGTTAGTTTAGGTAATATTTAAAATAATATATTTAATTTATACAATTATTTAAATATTATATTATATTTATATTCATGGTAAAAATGTAATTTTTACAAAAATGACACGGTCGTGGTCTCACGACTCATGTACCACTTTCGGTTTTTCGGGCGCACTTTCATACGTTTAGAAAACTAGCCTTTTACGTTACGTTACGTGTACCTTTTACAAAAATTAGACTTTCTCAACAATAAATTACCTTTATAAAAATATAACTTATAAAATTGAGTGTTGTGGTCATTTCCTTCTATAAATTAAAGTCTCGTTGTTTGTCAAAATATTTTATTTTAAATTAAACATTTTGTAACACGTACCTTTATTAATAACTAGACTTAAATTAATTAAAAACTAACCCACTCAAAGTGTAATTTAATCTTTTGAGTGTTTTGGTCATTTACTTTTATAATTCATAATCTTATTATTTATCAAAGCCTATTTATTAATATTAGTTTAATATCAAAACGTTTTATGACTAATTTAAATTAAAATTTATAATCTTATACATATTTTTGAAATATTTATCTAATAACATACTAGTTATCCTTTCAAAACTAATTATATAATTTAAGATCCTTTACAAAATCGAAAATCCTATAACGTTTATGCTTTAAAACTTAATTTGATTTCATTCTTTTATGCGTAAATGTTTAGTTTAATTTCCTTAACTTTCTAAATAATATATCTTAATATAACATATCAAATGGGTTTATATAGTCAACGAATCTTATCCCAATTATTCCTTCTATATGATAAATCGAGTATTATGACATTCGATTCTCCACTAACTTTTGTCTAACTCCCAATAAGTGATACCTTGTTCTTACTTGTAAATCACTTTACCATTTATTCCGAATACCGTTACAAAAAAAGTAAGGGTTTCCTAATTTAAAGTGGACCTCATAACAGAGACTCATAATCATAGTTCAATGTATCCGATAATTCAATCATTTGATATTATCTTTTAATCTCGTCGATAAACTTACATCGAACAAATACGTTTATGTAACATATTATTCATTCAATACCTTGATAGCATTTCCAAATTCATAAAATAGATCTCATAGCTTATATTCATATCAACTAATCCGTTCAATGTTTTATATAATATACCACAATTTAATAATCAGACGTATGTATATGTATATATATTTATTTACACATAATTGTTCGTGAATCGCTAGACATGGTCAAAGGATATTTATTTACATGAATATAGTTTTTAAAACTTTCGAGACTCAACATTACAGATTTTGCTTATCGTGTCTGGAATATATAAAGATCAAAGTTTAAATTTGTTCGGAAATCTCCGGGTCTTCACAGTACCTACCCGTTAAAAGAAATTTCGTCCCGAAATTTGATAGAGGTCGTCATGGCTAACAGTAAGAATGTTATTATGACGAATATAGGCTGATACATAGAGTTCTATCATGATTAAGAAATATGGATAAAATAATTTGATTTCTCGAAGCGTATGAGTGAAGCTATCGTAGAAGAGCGAAATGAGTAAGTATAGAATCGTTTTAACTGATGACGTAGTTATGATTGATTTTCCGGAATTCATGGGATTTAAAGAAAATCTTCGTAATAAGATTTGGGGTTTCGGCGATTTAGGAAATCAGGATCTTCTTTGATTAAATGAAATAATCTGTTTCGATTGGTCTGTCGGATATTTCACTATAAATCCACTCCCTTCATTTCCTTATTTCCACAGCTCACACCTTCTATTCTTGCTCCCTTGATTCATATTTTAAAACATTCGTCAACATGCTCCATCCAGTACTGATTCTTGATATACTCCTAACTTTCATATCTGTCATCCTTCTCTTTCATCTACCACCGGAGGAAGTTACTTACTTCTAGCATTACCTTGGGGTTATAGTGTTTTTCATTCTCCCATGTCTTTATATCGCTATACGCATTGATATACACGGTTTGTAGTTTCTGGGTGGTTGTTGGGTTTTATATCTTCCTTTATACTTCGATGTCCCTGCTTCTGTCTTCTATAATTATTGTCATCCATAGTTAATGTTCTCTCCTATTTGCTGCGGTTTATACCCCAACTTTTGTTTTCGGAGCTTTGTCCTTTCGTTTCTTCTTCTTGTGATTAAGTAGCTCTTGTAATGGTCCGGAATTTGTATGTATGGCTTTCAGAAGGAATATAGTAATTGTTCTAAGAAGGAAAGGGTAATGGTAAATCCTGATTTGTTAAATTACCAGAATACCCTGGAAAAGACCGAATCATCAAGAAATATTTTCTTGATATATTTAGAGATTAGATAGAATGTAAGAGTCGTGTAAATGGTACATGATGACGGTATGTCCTGTGAATCATCACATCCATTAGAAACTCAGCATGAATTACTGTAATATAATCACGTTGATCAATTGTCATTATATTATACTAACTCATGCATCAGTTCCCAACACTACTTCAAAATATTCATATTTTAATCTCGATGGTTTCAGAATTTAGAAACTAACACATTTTCTTTTATGTTGTAACGCAGATATTACGGAGAGATAAATGATCTCAGATAAGAATAGTTATGAGAATATCTCCAGAAATATGGAGAATATGCATAATAAGAGATACGGAGATTTCTTATAATATTTAGGATAAGATGATGATGAAGAATAAGATCCGTAAAGGTTTAGAGTTAAGAGCAAGGTATTCGTTAATGACTTCAGCAGGTACTGAATCATTTGTATTCTTTGAAGATAGGTTTAGTCTTTGTGATTTATCCACGGCATCCTTCATAGTTTCGCATAATCCGCTTTTCGGTACTAAATTTTCTATTGAGCGTTTCCAAACACTCCTTTCTTCATCATCAAACTTTTGGCCGTTTAGACCATCTACAATTTTTCTGTTTCCTCTGCATTTGATGCTACGATATCTGAATCATCGGTTATCAATCCGGGGTGGTTTTAGAAGAATTGTGTTTTTTTTTTTTAGATGATTAAACGCTGATGGTAATATGGTGAAATATAAAAAGTTCCCTGGTAGCAATAAAGAGCACGCATATATATATCAAAGTTATAATAAGGTTGCTTTGAATGAAAAGTCGGAGTTGTCTTGATGGAGCTGTGACAAAATTGTCAATTTTGAAGAGGGATTGTGAAGTTATTTTCGGTAATAACAACGCCAAAGGAGTTAGCACAGATACGTATTAAACGTTTACTCGGGTTCCGAGTGTTTTTCAGGTGCATAATTATATGCATCTCTCTTTTCTCCCGTAGATGAAGTGTGATTGGTTCATCCTTCTGATCGAGGTGTTTTCAAAAATCATGAAAGATTTGAACGCAGATTGTAATTGTCGAGGTACAAATGCGGTTTAAGATGAAATCAAGTGGCAAACTTGAAGAATTGTTTAGTTTCATATGTTATAATCAATATTTTAATTCATTTTAATTGTCCAATGTTAGCAGTCCATAGTCCAATAGTTCAATAGTTCATATATAGTTTAATATATAATATTCGAATTAATTAATACGTATCGTGACCCGTGTACCGGTCTCAGTATTGATCACAACTCAAACTATATATATATTTTGGAACCAACCTCAACCCTGTATAGCCAACTCCAACATTCACATATAGAGTGTCTATGGTTGTTCCGAAATATATATATAGATGGGTCGATATGATAGGTCGAAACCTTGTATACGTGTCCCGTTATTTAAAGTGCGTAAAATAAATACAGAAATTAAATGACGATAAATAAAATTGCGAGAATGTAAATTGCGAGAATGTAAATTGCGAGAATATAAATTGCGAGAATGTAAATTGCGATAATTAAATTGCGATAAATAAAATGTAACCAGTTAGCTAGAAACAGTTAGTTAGGAACAGTTAGCGTGGATTCTTAACAATATTTCAATTAGTTAGTTCGTTTGTTTCTAACAAATTTTACTTTGTCCGATATTTTCTTCATTATGCCACTTGTTGGATTCTGATAGGTCAAAATCCAAATATGAAATTGAACGAAAATGGATTCTGTGATGAACGGATACGTATATCTATGGATATAAGTAGAATAGTGACTGACTGTTGAATCAGAGTCGAAGAATGTACAGTGCAACTTATTAATGTGAAATTTAAATATTCTGGTATTACCTACCCGTTAAAATATTTTCTCCATTAACAGTTTGTACAAACGAATTTTTAATTACAATCTTTATGAAAATATACTTGCATATATATTTTCTTCAGATGTAATCATGGATTTAATGAGTTAATATGATATTAATCTCATTTGATTAACTGTTAGAACAAGAATATATAATCTCTAAAACATTAGAGATTACATAATCGTCATGTAGAACAAAGGTAATTGATATAGAACGATATGTAAAACGAAGATAGTCGGTGTAGAACGATATGTAGAACGGAGATCATATTTGAAGTACGGATGGTGATATTAAGGCGTGTGATGTTGAGGCTGGTGTTATTGGTGATACTGGTGCCGATACTGGTGGTACTGCTGGTACCGGTGATGTTGCTGAAGCTGGTAGGTTTTGCACCATATTTTCCAAAGCTACAACTCGCGCGCGAAGTTCGTTGACTTCATCTATTATTCCGGGATGAGTGTCGGTTGGAACGAGCGGATAAATAAGATTTAGAATTTTAGATAAAAGATAATCGTGACGAGCTACCCTGGAAATGAGGCTAAAATGGTGTTTCGGATAGGCTCATCGGTAAGTGATTCAGGTTCTTTGCCGAGGGTGCAAGTTGGTGGAAGGGATCGCCTTCTTCGCGTCTCCATTGATTTAGTCGACTACGAACTCATCAGATGAATTGGGGATGGCTGATTGATTGATTCATACTGGTGATGCTGCTTTCGGAGCTGGAGTGGGACTCCATATCGGAATCCGAGGGGCTTGAACTAGTGGTGAGTTCCATTTTGCTCGGTTAGATAAAGAGTTTTTGGTATAAATGAATTTCGGATATCGGATGATATTCTAATTACATAGAATATCTATATATAGTACAGAAGATCTCGTAGATCACGGAGAGAATTAAGGAAACGTGTCAGATAAAGTTTACAGTAACAGATACGCTAAGACATGAATTTATTTGTACACTATCTATCAAATAAGTGCAGGAAGTCGTGTCTAGACTTAGGAATGATAAGCAGGTAATTTTCCACTAGGAATGATAAGCAATACTTATAATATGCAGCTAAGGTCGAAGTCCATACTTGCTATTGCATCCTAACGACTCCTAGTTAGACACACTAATGCAAGACCTGGTTCGCTAGGACCAACGCTCTGATACCAACTGTAACAACCCGTCCTTACCCACCTGGACGAAGTCATCAACATTTGATCCCATTGCGATGATCGACTCCAAGTAATGTCCTTAAATTGAGCAAATGCACAGCGGAAGACTTAATTCGTACCTGAGAATAAACATGCTTAAAAGTGTCAACCAAAAGGTTGGTGAGTTCATAGGTTTATCATATACAGTCATAAAATTCAGTAATTTTTTTGATAGACCACAAGATTTCAGTTTCATAAATATATGTACACTCGCAAGTGTATATAAGTATTCTATAAGTTGTAGGCACCCGGTAATAAGCCTTAACGTTCATGTTTTACCCTCTGAAGTACACCAGATCAGGTGTGTTTAAAATAACCTCGAAGTACTAAAGCATCCCATAGTCAGGATGGGGTTTGTCAGGCCCAATAGATCTATCTTTAGGATTCGCGCCTACCGTACATAGACAAGTAGTTTAATGTTACCAAGCTAAGGGTATATTTCTGGTTTAAACCCACATAGAATTAGTTTTAGTACTTGTGCCTATTTCGTAAAACATTTATAAAAACAGCGCATGTATTCTCAGTCCCAAAAATATATATAAAAGGGGGCAAATGAAACTCACCATACTGTATTTTGTAGTAAAAATACATATAACATCATTGAACAAGTGTAAGGTTGGCCTTGGATTCACGAACCTAAATTATTTATATATTTATGTATTTGTCAATATTTGTCTAATACATTAAGTTAAGTTACAGTGTACCACAATCCTAATGCTCGAGTCTAATATGCAAAGGTCGACAAAAATTAGGTTGACTCAGAATGATTTCCAAAATTTAAAAATGATTATTATATAATTTAAATATCGTCGTTTTCTATTTTTTTTAAAAATATTTTTAAAAGATTTAATAGAGTAAATAATACAATTTATTTATTAATAAATACAATTTTATATTAAAGTATACTTTTATATATATCTTAAGTAATAAAATTTATAAAGTTCATTTAATATCATAAAAATATTAATTTAATTATAATAATACTAATAATAATAAATATTATGATAATGAATATACTAATAACCATTTTATGTGATAATAATACTAATTATATCTTTAACGATGATAACTATAAAAATAACAATTCTTAACGATAATACTTTTATTGATAATAATAATAATAATAATAATAATAATAATAATAATAATAATAATAATAATAATAATAATAATAATAATAATAATAATAATGATGATGATGATGATAATAATAATTATAATAATAATAATAATATTAACAATTAGATAAAAATTAGAACAGCGATATTAACGACGATAATAATAATCATTTTTACGAAATTTCAATTGGCTATAATTTCTAATCCATCCATCAGATCCCTTTGGCATCTAAAGGAAAAGTTATTAATTTTTCACTAGCTTTCCAATGACATGCATATCTTATACCTTATTTCATTCCTAGTATAACAACCTTTAAGATTCAACATAACCTATCTAAGGGCAATATCAAATATACAAGCATGCATAATCCTATATTCTCGAGCATTAGTTAGGGATATACTATTAGTAAATAAAAGTTAAGTTATGAGTGCTCACGTATCGATATTGAGGTTCAATATTGTAGGAAAGGTACGTAGACGCAACGGAGATGACAAACACTAGATTTGACCCACGAGCATAACCCCCGAACATTACCCATCACCTCCATAGCCATAACCCATAATTTCCCTAGCCCTATCCTACTCATAAAACTTGTCTTGAAATGACCCGCTCATGACCTCGTCGTAATATTTTATGTATAATACTAATAATAATAATACTACTAATAATATTAATATGATTAATAATAATGATAATAATAATAATAATAATAATAATAATAATAATAATAATAATAATAATAATAATAATAATAATAATAATATAAATATATACCTATATATGAGAGAGATTGAGAAATGAGAGATGAAATGAATCTGTAATGAGAAAACGTTCAATATATAGGTGTTGTCCACAATTAGTCTTCATGATTCCGTAAATTATGGCTTTAGTTTCATCTTTTATGAATAAAAAAAAAACGTGGAATTATGGTTAGTTTAGGTAATATTTAAAATAATATATTTAATTTATACAATTATTTAAATATTATATTATATTTATATTCATGGTAAAAATGTAATTTTTACAAAAATGACACGGTCGTGGTCTCACGACTCATGTACCACTTTTGGTTTTTCGGGCGCACTTTCATACGTTTAGAAAACTAGCCTTTTACGTTACGTTACGTGTACCTTTTACAAAAATTAGACTTACTCAACAATAAATTACCTTTATAAAAATATAACTTATAAAATTGAGTGTTGTGGTCATTTCCTTCTATAAATTAAAGTCTCGTTGTTTGTCAAAATATTTTATTTTAAATTAAACATTTTGTGACACGTACCTCTATTAATAACTAGACTTAAATTAATTAAAAACTAACCCACTCAAAGTGTAATTTAATCTTTTGAGTGTTTTGGTCATTTACTTTTATAATTCATAATCTTATTATTTATCAAAGCCTATTTATTAATATTAGTTTAATATCAAAACGTTTTATGACTAATTTAAATTAAAATTTATAATCTTATACATATTTTTGAAATATTTATCTAATAACATACTAGTTATCCTTTCAAAACTAATTATATAATTTAAGATCCTTTACAAAATCGAAAATCCTATAACGTTTATGCTTTAAAACTTAATTTGATTTCATTCTTTTATGCGTAAATGTTTAGTTTAATTTCCTTAACTTTCTAAATAATATATCTTAATATAACATATCAAATGGGTTTATATAGTCAACGAATCTTATCCCAATTATTCCTTCTATATGATAAATCGAGTATTATGACATTCGATTCTCCACTAACTTTTGTCTAACTCCCAATAAGTGATACCTTGTTCTTACTTGTAAATCACTTTACCATTTATTCCGAATACCGTTAAAAAAAAGTAAGGGTTTCCTAATTTAAAGTGGACCTCATAACAGAGACTCATAATCATAGTTCAATGTATCCGATAATTCAATCATTTGATATTATCTTTTAATCTCGTCGATAAACTTACATCGAACAAATACGTTTATGTAACATATTATTCATTCAATACCTTGATAGCATTTCCAAATTCATAAAATAGATCTCATAGCTTATATTCATATCAACTAATCCGTTCAATGTTTTATATAATATACCACAATTTAAAAATCAGACGTATGTATATGTATATATATTTATTTACACATAATTGTTCGTGAATCGCTAGACATGGTCAAAGGATATTTATTTACATGAATATAGTTTTTAAAACTTTCGAGACTCAACATTACAGATTTTTCTTATCGTGTCTGGAATATATAAAGATCAAAGTTTAAATTTGTTCGGAAATCTCCGGGTCTTCACACTTTGTTCCATTTTTAATTCAATACTGAGACAATCTTTGGTCAAATGTGGTCCTCCACACTGCTCACAAGTAATTCGTATTGAGTGGATATCTTTAGTCATCTTTTCCATTCGTCTCTCGACAGCATCTATCTTTGCGGAAATGGAATCTAAGTCATGGCTAGAATCGGCTCTAGCTGCTTTAGATGATCTAACGATATCTTTTTCTTGATGCCACTCATGTGAGTGGGAAGCAGTGTTATCAATAATTTTGTAAGCATTAGTTTCTGTTTTCTTCATAATGGAACCACCAGCTGCTATGTCTATGTCTTTCCTTGTAGTGATGTCGCATCCTTGGTAGAATATTTGTACTATTTGATAGGTGTCTAAACCATGTTGCGGACATCCTCTTAATAACTTTCCAAATCTTGTCCAAGCCTCATATAGAGTTTCATTTGGCTTCTGTGTGAACGTAACAATTTCTCCTTGAAGTCTCACGGCTTTAGATGCCGGAAAGAATTGTTTAAGAAATTTTTCAACTAAAACATCCCATGTATCAATCGCCCCTTCAGGTAACGATTCCAACCAATCTTTGGCTTCTCCCTTTAAAGTCCAGGGAAATAACATGAGATATATCTGTTCATCCTCCACTTCTCTTATTTTAAATAAAGTACAGATCCTATTAAAGGTACGAAGATGTTCATTTGGATCTTCCTTCGGTGCACCACTAAATTGGCATTGATTAGTTACCATGTGTAGAATTTGTCCTTTGATTTCATAATCTGGCGCATTTATGTCAGGTTGAGTAATTGTGTGACCTTGGCCAGTGCGTTTAGCTCTCATTCGGTCTTCCATACTTAAAGGTTCCAGATTCTCCATTATTGAATTTGTTGAATCTGAATCACTATAGGATTCTGATTTAATGGTAGGTTCCTCAACAATCTCTGTTTGAATGATTGGTGGTTCCGGAGGAAAGATTAGTGGTTCAGGATCTACGAATTGTCCCTGAATATTCTCCGGATTCTCAATTGTGAGGTCGGGTTCAAAAAATGGATTATCGGAAATTTGAATTGGAGTACTTGGTCGACTGGATGACAATTCTAAAGAAAAATCAACGGCAACAATATTTGCTAGATGTCTTGATCGAGTTACAGGTGGTGAACGTACAAAAGGTGGTGAACGTTTTGCTCGGTGCATTCACTGAATATCCTATTAGTTTTAAAAAGAAAGAAAAATTATATAAGTTATCCAATTAATAGACTTTTCTGATTTTGCCCACGTTTCGAATAGCCAAAAGATGCAGCCGAGGGGCAGGATTCGTTTGGTCTCCATATAATTGAGTACTGTTTGGCTCCAATAACCCGGTCCACGTACAAATCCAACTATTACTACGAACCAGAAAATTTTGATGTCTATCAATTTAACCACTTAAAATAAATTTTCGTAATTTAAAAAAATTTAGAGAAGAAGTAGAAAATTCTATGTCCTAAAACTAGAATGGTGAGAAATAAGAAAGAAAAAGAGCGCGTCAAAAAACGTCGAAAAATAAAAGATTGAAAAATAATAGGCGTTGAAAAATAAAAATAAGAAAGTAGTGCGTCGAAACTTAAAAAGGAACTAAAAACTAAAAATTAAAAGTTGCGTCTAAAAATATTAAAGCTTAAAAGAAAAACTATATCCCAAATGGCATTAACTTAAAAAGGTACTAAAATATAAAAACGGCGTCGCAAAATTCTAAAGCACCTAAATTTTAATCTAAAGAAAAAGCACTTAAGGGATTTTACGGCAAAGCCTAAAAATCTAGAAGTAAAAATAACTATGGCAAAAACTATGTCTTAAAACTAAGTACGGACGATAAAAAAAAATTATGCTAAAACAAATAAAAAGATACAAAATATAAAAATAAACTTAAAGTTTATAAAATTATAATTTTTATAAAAATATTATTTTATTATTATTTATTTTATAAAAGTATTAATTTATATATTTATTTAAACTAATTAAACTTAAAAATACAAATTAATTAATAAAACTAAACTAAATAATAAAATACTAAAAACCTAATTAGGGTTTAATAATTAATAATAATAATAATTACCGTAATTAATGCTGAACTAGGGTTTCCTGTGGCGTGTCAGACACTCTCATGCGATCGCATGAGATTTTGCCTTCGGGCTCATGCGATCGCATGAGCTAAGGTTTTGGGTCAGGTTACGGGCTGTAACAGTACGGGCCTCGAGTGATTTTTTATTTTTTTATTTTTTTCTGTTTTAATTTTTCTGTTTTATATATTTATATAATATATTTATATAAATTAAATAAAACTTATATTTTTATAAAATAAAGATAAAGAAACTTTTATAGAAGTTATATATTTAACAAACTCTTAAAAATATATAAATTTTGTTTTTCTTTTTATATTTTTGAATATATTATTTAAAACGTATTTTTACAAAAACGTATTTTTATAAAAGTAAACTTAAAAATTAATAAAAATCTTTTTTTTTTATAGTGTTGCGCTTCCGGCGTTTTAGCTGGTCCCCGGCAGCGGCGCCAAAAAATACTTGACGTTATGCGAGGTGTATATGAAATAGCTTATATTTTACTAGGAAAAACTATTAAATACGATACAATTTTACACAAGATATTTATTTATTTATAGAATGGATATACCTAAACCTTGCTACAGCACTTATAGGCAGTGTACCTAATCGTACAGTAGTGTAGTTTTTAGTAAGTCCGGTTCGTTCCACAGGGAAATCTTTTAAACAAAGCTTAACGCTATATTAGTTTAAATTATAAAAATACAAATATATATATAAGTAATATTATTATTATAAAAGGGTGTTTTTACCGTTTAATGACCGGTTTGTCAATTTTAAAACTTTAGTCGCAGTTAAAACCTAATGTAAAATATTAAAAATAAATACAACTTAATTTAAAGCGTAAAGTAAATAACGATAATAAAATTGCAATAAATAAAAGTGCGATAAAATAAAATTACGATAATTAAAAAGTGCGATAATTAAAAGTGCAATTAAATATAATGACAATAAATAAAAATACAATAATTAGAAGTGCAATTAAATATGAAAATAAAGGAATTATGCTTATTTAAACTTCCGTAATCATGATGTTTGACGCGTTGATTTTAGTTTTATGCCTATGGGTTAATTGTTCTTTGTCCTGGATTATTCAATTTGTCCGTCTGGTTTTTGTCCATAACAGTCCATCAGTCATAAATATAAAGTGCGAGTATCCTCGTCAAATTATCCTTATATCCGAAGTCAAATATTCCAACTAATTGAGGACTTAAACTGTAACAAGGTTTTAATACTTTGTTTAATAATTACACCAGGATATCAACTGCGTGTAACCCAAGGTTTTAATACTTTGTTATCAATTATGCCAAGTGTCCTTGTACATAATTTCACCCATGTTTTAATAATTCCATAGACTATTAATCCATTCCCGTGTCCGGTTAAATGAACGATTATTCGTACATATAAATATCCCGCCCATCGTGTCCGATCGAGTGTATATGGTTATTTATAGGGGCGTCCAATTGTAAATATTTATATTAAAATTAGCAAACTATCATTTAGTTAAACAAATATAAAGCTCATTAATAGCCCATAGTCTAATTTCCACAAGTGTCGTTCTTTTGTCCAAACCCCAATTATGGTACAAATTCCAATTACCCAAATTTAAATATTTAGCCCAACATCATGATTACTTCGGTATTAAATAAGCATAATAATAACTTAGCTACGAGACATTAATGTAAAAAGATTGAACATAACTTACAATGATTAAAAATAGCGTAGCGTTACACGGACAGAATTTCGACTTACACCCTTACAACATTCGCTAACATACCCTTATTATTAGAAATTAAAATTAAAATATAATATATATATACATATACGTTGATGAATGAAGAGAAAAAGATGTGTTATATGATGCTCCAAACTGCGAATTTTATAGGCCTGTGAACTGAAAAAGAGGCTCATGCGATCGCATGAGTTTTGCTCCTTCAGTTCATGCGATCGCATGGCTAGCTGGGGAGGCTCACATGTTGTTTTTTTCTTCTGCCGACGGTTTATATAATATAATATAATATATAAATTAATTTTAAGAATTAATTATATATTATATTATATTCATGTGCATAGTTGACTTGTAATTTTTAGTCCGTTGCGTCGAGCATTGAGAGTTGACTCTGGTCCCGGTTCCGGATTTTCGAACGTCCTTGCGTATAATTTAATATCTTGTACTTTGCGTTTCGAATCTTGTTCTCTTGTAATTTTGAGACGTTTCTCATTAATAATTGGAAACTCTTTGATTGTACTTTGTACTTTTGAGCTTTTTGGTTGTTTGCATCTTCAATTCGTCGAATCTATCTTTTGCCTTCACCTTTTATTATTTAAACGAATATCACTTGTAAATAGAACAATTACAACTAAAAGCTTGTCTTTCTTGAGGGATAATGTTATGAAATATATGTTCGTTTTTAGCATTATCAATTAATGATTAATGTTATTAAAATGTTAAGGTTAGGTTTAAAAATAAAATTAAGAATTAAGTTTATGATTCAAAATAGGTTAATAATATGATTATGATTATTAAGAAAAAGTATGATTAAGTTTATGACAAATACTTATTATTTTTTAAAATTGTGAATAATATTATTATTAAGACTATTATTATTATTATCAAGTATCATTATTATTATTATTAGAATTATCATTGATACTATCATTATTATTTTATTATCCCTATTATTTCTATTTCTAATATTTATATTATTATTTTTACATTATTATTATTATTATCATTTTTATTATTACTAGTATCGTTATTAGTTTTATAAAAACCATATTATTATATTTATCAATATTACTACTAATATTATTATGATTACTACAATAAAAATTAGTCATATAAAAATATACTTAACTAAACTATATTAATATTTTATTTATTTAAAGTATATAAAATAAATATATTTAATTAATTTATTAATGAAACGCATAATTTATTAATATAACAAGTATATCACTAATAATAATATATACAAATTTGTTCGATTACAAGTATATGTGTTAATATATATAAATGATATAGGTTCGTGAATCCAAGGCCAACCTTGCACTTGTTCAATGCCGTCATATGTATTTTTACTACGAAATACAGTATCGTGAGTTTCATTTGCTCCCTTTTTAAATGCTTTTGCAATATATATTTTTGGGACTGAGAATACATGCGCTTTTATAAATGTTTTACGAAATAGACACAAGTAATCGAAACTACATTCTATGGTTGAATTGTTATACCGGATATCGCCCTTGTTGAACTTAGTAGCCTAAGAATTGGTGTTTATTATAATTGCCACCAATTGATGCGAATCCTAAAGATTTTAGATCTATGGGCCTTGACAAGCCCCAGTCAGAGAATTTGAACTTCTTTAGTACTTCGATGTTTATATGTTTAGGGATATTCTAGATGCATTTTGTTAATGTCGGTTACCAGGTGTTCAATCCATATGAATGAATTTTAAACACTTACGAGTGTATGATTATTGATTAAATAAAATCTTGTGGTCTATTAAATTATGGAAATGATTGATTATGATAAACTAATGAACTCACCAACCTTTTGGTTGACACTTTAAAGCATGTTTATTCTCAGGTATTAAAGAAATCTTCTGCTGTGCATTTGCTCATTTTAGAGATATTACTTAGAGTCATTCATGACATAATTCAAAAGACGTTGCATTCGAGTCGTTGAGCTCATCAAGATTATTATTAAGTCAATTATAGTTGGATATATTATGAAATGGTATGCATGCCGTCAACTTTCGATGTAATGAAAGTCTGTCTTTTAAAAACGAATGCAATGTTTGTAAAATGTATCATATAGAGGTCAAGTACCTCGCGATGAAATCAACTATTGTGAATCGTTTATAATGTATATGAATGGGTCCTTTCATAAAGAGTAAAACCTGATAACGATCTGGTGGATTGGATGATATCGAGTGTTACAGTGTCAGGAATGGGATCTTGATTAATGAGTTGAACTCGGAAATTGTGTATGGTAATGGTTAGTTGAATGACTTACGGAACAAATGTCATTGTTTGGATGGTGGTTTGTCATGATAATTACCTATCCTTTGCATTTTATCGGGAATAGTGATGGGTTCGAATAACATAAAGTTGGGATTGACTGGTGATTTTGGTATTTGAGTATGTGGAATTTGTTGATTTAAAGCTTGTAGAGGGTGAGTCAACCGAGTACGTGAGCTAGAGTACAAAGGGTATTATCGTTTGGATGCAAACTTGAGTTTGAAAGCAGAGGTTGTAATGAGAACCTGTAATTTAAGTGATCGTGATTGACTAGATTCCGAGGACGGAATCTCTTTAAGGGGTAGATTTGTAACACCCTCAGACTGGGCCTAGCTGGAATTGACTATTTTGCCCTTATGTGTTATTATATGTTATTTTAATAATTATGTGTTTATAATTATGTAATTATATAGTTGAGACCAGTTCGTGACAAGGGTCACATAACAGGTTTATTTATTTAAATTGGACCTTGTTTGGACCACTTAATGAGGTTTTTCGTATTTTAGATAACTGGTAAATACCCGTGAATGACACAGTGTAGGTTTCCCACACATGAAGGAAACCCACCAGCCGTATATGGTTCTATTTCTTTCTTATTTTCCATTTTGAGAAAATTAACATCACACACATACGTACCATAACTTCACAAACCCTAATCTTCCAAACTCATTCTTGATCTCGTTTTGTAACTGGAAATCGTGTCTAGTGAATTTAATAACTCCACAAGGTAGTTTTAAACTGATTTCATGTGTTAATTTGAGTTAAAATTAGTGATTTCATGAGTTTTTGGGTTAAAGTGAGTTTTGAATCAAATCTTGATCTAAAAGTGTTGTTGTTGTTAAATTGATGTTAGTAAACGTTTGTATATGAGTTATATATGTTCTCTAAGTGATTTGTAGTGTCAAAACAATACAAAAACGAGATTTGGGGCTCAAAATGACGAAAACAGCGACCTGGTGCTGATGAACAGCTCCCGTACGGTTGCAGGATGCTCCCGTACAGTTACAGGGTGTATCCGGACCATTTTGGGTGCAAAGGGCGGTTGCAGGTGCAACCGGGCAGTTGCAGGTGCTCCCGCCCGGTTGCAGTCTGTCAACTTTTTGGAAAACTTGTTTTGGCCGTAACTTTCAAACCGTAACTCCGTTTTTTATGAACAAATATCGTTGGAAACGTAATGAAGTGTACTTTCCAATGGTAAGGTTTTAAAGTAATAAATCAGACTTTATTTTGGGTCAAAAAGACACGATAGCTTGTATGCTTTGTTTTACACGCATATAAGGGCTGTTTTCGCATGGACACTTATGTAGCCTTGTCAATTAATGAATGTAGAGTTATATGATGTGGTTTATACTATGAATTGATGATTATCATTGATTTGAAAAGTATACTAACTCAGTATATGATGTTCTCAGGTGATAAAGGAATGGAGAAAACTCAGTAACATTAGACCACTGAGTTCTTACTGGTAATCGGTGAGTGGGACTATCCTTATGGATATTGGTATTTAGTAACAAGTGTAGTTACTACCCTCTGTTATGCTATTAAAGATTATGATAATCTATATATGCATGTTGATTACTGTTTTAATTATAAATAGTAGGTGATACTTCTGTTATCAGGTTGCCTGATTAGATTGAATCTATAGCATGCCTGGTTAGGGTACCCTGTGTTTATTAGTGATGTTACCTGTCATGAGGTTGTAGGTGGTTTATGTGCACATGGGAGAACTGTCCGTGTATAGAAGGGACAGAAGAGGTCAACCGTGTATAGAAGGGTTGGGCTCATTGGTTATTGTAATGGCAGTATGTTGCAATCGACGTAGGTAAACGTCAGGAGAGGTATACTGTGTGACAATAACCAGGGCTATCAGTACAGCTCTAGCTTGATCAGCTAGTAGTTGTAGACCTGGCAGGATCAACGATCCTCTTGTATTTATAGCCGTTAGTTCTATGTATAGCCGTTAGTGCTATGAGAGTGAATAACTGTGTAGAGCTATTGATACTTAGTGAATAGCTATGTAGAGCTATTGATACCCTTATTGTATAGCTATGTAAGGCGATGTTAGGGTTGAAAGGACCCGTTCATATACATTATAAACGATTCACAATAGTTGATTACATCGCGAGGTATTTGACCTCTATATGATACGTTTTACAAACATTGCATTCGTTTTTAAAAGACAAACTTTCTTTACATCAAAAATTGACGGCATGCATACCATTTCATATTACATCCAACTATAATTGACTTAATATTAATCTTGATGAACTCAACGACTCGAATGCAACGTCTTTCAAAGTATGTCATGAATGACTCCAGGTAATATCCTTAAAATGAGCTAATGCACAGCGGAAGATTTCTTTAATACCTGAGAATAAACATGCTTTAAAGTGTCAACCAAAAGGTTGGTGAGTTCATTAGTTTATCATAATCCATCATTTTCGTAATAGTAATAGACCACAAGATTTCAGTTTCTATAAATATCCGTACACTCGCAAGTGTATAAAAGTATTCTATAAGTTGTAGGCACCCGGTAACAAGCCTTAACGTTCATGTTTTACCCTCTGAAGTACACCAGATCAGGTGTGTTTAATATAACCTCGAAGTACTAAAGCATCCCATAGTCAGGATGGGGTTTGTCAGGCCCAATAGATCTATCTTTAGGATTCGCGCCTACCGTACATAGACAAGTAGTTTAATGTTACCAAGCTAAGGGTATATTTCTGGTTTAAACCCACGTAGAATTAGTTTTAGTACTTGTGTCTATTTCGTAAAACATTTATAAAACAGCGCATGTATTCTCAGCCCAAAAATATATATTGCAAAAGCAATTAAAAAGGGAGCAAATGAAACTCACAATACTGTATTTCGTAGCAATTATGTATATGACGGCACTGAACAAGTGCAGGGTTTGTCTCGGATTCACGAACCTATATTAAGTATATATATTTATATGTTGGTCAATATCTGTCTAACAATTTAGGTCAAGTCGTAGTGTATCACAATCCTAATGCTCGAGACTGACATGCAAAAGTCAACAAAAGTCAACTTGACCCAAAATGACTTTCAAAATCTATACATGTTTATTATATAACTTATATATAGTAGTTTTATATATTTAAATATATTTATCAGATCTTATTATACTAAATAATACAAGTCATTTATTAATAAATAAAAATTTATATTAAAATTCATATATGATAAAAATATACTTTTATATATCTCAAGTAATAAAATTTATAAAATTCACTTAATATCATAAAAATATAGTGGTATGTATTATTAATGTAATTACATTACGTGTGGTAAAAATATCTTTGTACGCATATTTATTTGATAAAATAATATTGATAATAATAATAATGATAAAAATAATAAAATGACAGTTTCAATAAAAATATTAATTTTTAGTAATAAAGATAATTTTAGTAATAACATCAACTGATAACAGTTATAATAATCGTTTTAATAATAATATTAAAATTAATGATAATTCAGTTGACCATATCTTTTAATCCGTTCATCGAAACCACACGATTTCTAAATGAAAAGTTATTGATTTTTTTTCTTCAGCTTTTCAACGACATGCATATCATATAACTTATCTCAGTAGCATATGTATCAAATTCGTGATTTATCATAAACTATTTAACGACGAAACTAAGCATACAAACATACATAATCATATATACTCGAGCACTAGTCAGGGATACACTATTAATATATAAAAGATAAGATATGAATGCTCACGTATCAATATTGTGATTCAATATTGCAGGAAAGTACGTAGACGAAACAAAAATGATAAACGTTAGGTTGACCTCACGAGCAATACCCTCGATCAATACCCATAACCTTCATAGCTATAACCCATAATTTCCTTAGCTATATCCCATTTGAAAACTTATTTTGAAATCGTCTGAATATAACTCCGTCGTAGTATTTTATGTATACTAATAATATCTTGAAATAGTACTAAGTAAATATATATATATGTAATTCGATTGAGAGAGTTTAGAGAAATATATTTTCAAGTTTCTATGAAATAATGAAACCTATTGAATTCTATTTATAATAGATTTTTGAATTATTAAAGTGAATTATTAAAGTATGAATTATTAAAGTGAATTATTAAAGTATGAATTATTAAAGTGAATTATTAAAGTATGAATTATTAAAGTGAATTATTAAAGTATGAATTATTAAAGTGAATTATTAAAGTATGAATTATTAAAGTAAATTATTAAAGTATGAATTATTAAAGTGAATTATTAAAGTATGAATTATTAAAGTTAAAGTAAAGTAAAAGTAAAGTAAAGGTAAAGTTAAAGTATAGTAAAAGTATAAAACTATGTACGTATAATACGCGTATTAAAATATATAATATTAATTTAAATTGTTATATATATTTAATAAAATAAAATATAAATATCGTTATCTTTATCATACTGGTTAAGTAATGAGTTGTCAAAAAGAATAGATTTCTTAAATCACAGTGGACCTTATAACATAGGCCCGTAATCATATCATAATGTATCTGATAATTCAATCATTTGATATTATCTCTTAATTCTGTCGATAAATATATCGAAACAAATATGTTCATGTAAAGTATCATATATCTAATACTTTGTTAATGTTTTCAGTTAATATTATATATTATATATACATATCTATATACACATAATTGTTCGTGAATCGTCGAACACGGTCAAAGGGTAATTGATTACATGAATGTAGTTCCAAACTTTTTAAGATTCAACATTACAAATTCTGCTTATCGTGTCGGAAACATATAAATGTTAAGTTTAAATTTGGTTGGAAATTTCCGGGTCGTCACAGTACCTACCCGTTAAAGAAATTTCGTCCCGAAATTTGATCGAGGTCGTCATGGCTAACTATAAAAATGTTTTCATGATGAATATGAGTTGATAAATAGAGTTTTATCATCATTGAGTAATATAGATAAAATAATTTGATTACGCGAAGAGTATAAGTGAAGCTATCGCAAGAGAGTGAAATGAGTAAACGTATATTCGTTTTAACCGATGACGTAGTTATGATTGATTTTCGGAATTCATGGGATTTAAAGAAAATCTTTGCAATAAGATTTGGTTCTTCGGCGATTAAGGAAATCGGGATCTTCTTTGATTAAATGTGATAATCTGTCTCGATTTCTCTGTCTGATATTTTACTATAATTCCACCCCCTTCATTTCTTTATTTCCACATCTCACACCTTCTAGTCTTTCTCCCCAATTCATACTTTAAAGCATTCGTTAATATGCTTCATCCAATATTGATTCTTGATATACTCTTAACTTTCATATATGTCATTCTTCTTTTTCATCTACCACCGGAGGAAGTTATTTTCTTCTACCATTACCTTGGGGTTATTGTGTTTTTCATTCTCCCGTGTCTTTATATTGCTATACGCATTGATATACACGGTTTGTAATTTCGGGGTTGTTATCGGGCTTTATATTCTCCATTATATTTCGGAACTTCATGCTTTCTTTTTCTCTTTCCGACCTTAAGTCAAGCGGATAATGGTCCAGAATTCGTAGATATGAATTTTTGGATGAACATAGTTAATGTTCCAAGAAGAAAATCGTAATGGCACGATCTTGATTTGGAAAATTACCAGAATATCCGAAAATATAGAGCTATCAAGATGATATGTTCTTAATATGTTTGAAAATTGGGTAGAATGTAAGAGTCGTGTAAACAGTACATGATGACGGTATGTTCTGTGAATCATCACGTTCCATTAGAAACTCAGCATGACTTACTGTAATATAATCACGTTGATCAAGTGTCATTATATTATACAAACTCATGCTTCAGTTCCCAATACTACTTCAAAAACATTCCTATTTTAAATTCAATTTTTTTTTTTTTTAGAATTTAGAAACTAACACAGTTTCTTTTTATGTTGTAACGCAGATATTGCGAAGAGATAAAAGATTTCAGATAAGAATAGTTGTGAAAATATCTTCAGGAATATCGAAGATATTATAATAAAAGATACGATAATATGGATGATGAAGAAGATTTGTCTGTGAAGGTTTAGAATAAGAAGTAAGTTGTTTGCTAACGATTTCAGTAGACACTGAATCATTTGGATCCTTTGAAGGCAGGTTTAGTCTTTGTGATTTGTCCACAGCCTCCTTCATGGTCTGCTCAATCCGTTTTCCAGTTTCAAACCTTCTCTTTTTCTCAGCTTTACCACCATACTATTCTTTATCATCAAACTTTTGACTGTTAAAGTCGTTTACAGTTTTTGCTGCTTCATCAGCATTTTTCCAATTTCGAAGAACTAGTTCATGGTTTGGGATGTTTTTCAGAAAATTCACATTCGAAGTATGTAAGTCTAGGAGATAGACGTTATATGTATAACTTTTGACGTAAAATTGTCGCGAAATTCAAAATACTGATTGCTAATTCCCAGTAGTTGGTGTGACAATTATTGTTACAGGATGTAGGTGAGTACATGATGGGGTTTTAATGAATAAGTATAGTGGCTTTTCGGAGAGGCTTAAGTCGAAGGTTAATGAAGTTGTTGATAAGTATACTGCTAATGTGGCGAGATATGAAAGGTTCCCCGGCAACAATGATGAAGGGGTAATTTTTATAATAAGGTTTATTCGTATAAACAAATGAAGGTGATTTGCTGCAGCTGTGACAAAACTGTCTATTTTGGAAAGAGATTGGAAAATTATATTTGGTAATAAATATCAAAGGATCTGACATGGATACGTGTTAAACTATAACTTTGGTTTCGAGAGCTTTTCAGATGCATGACAGTGAGTAATATGTGGTTGGATCATCATCTCGCATGTCTTTATGAATTTCGAAGTGTTTGAACACATATTGTAATTGTTAATATACATATGATGTTCTAAGATTTTGAATGATACAAATATTTTTGTGAGTTCCATGAATAGAAATGAGGTTCTAGGACAGTTTTAAAGTCAAAGTATAGTTTTGAAAGATGTAGGAATCTAAGAGTGACGATTTCAGTTATATCTTGAATCGAATTCTGAGATTTCAAAATCAGAATATGTAATTAGATTTTGAATGAGTATGGTTGTTTTAATTTTTATAAAAGAATGTATATTGTTGTGAAATTAGGGAGTATAATGGATGATTTGCTGAATCAGATTCGAAGAATGTAACATATTAATTGTGAATTTATATATCTCTCGGGTATTACCTACCCGTTAAAAAAAAATTCACAATTAATATTTTGTACAAAAGAATTTTATTACAATCTTTATGGAAATATATATGTGTATATTTCTTCAGATGTAATATTGATTTAATGAGTTAATATTAAATTAAACTCATTTGATTTATGGTTAAGGCGAGGATAGATAATTTCTAAACTTTAGAAATTACATAATCGCCGTAGAATGTTTCCCCAATGAAGTTATGAATCAATACTTCATCGTTGTGGTATTCCTTGGTATCTACATGGCGTATGACGTCGATGCTCGTGGGACAGATTGTGAAGTTGAGGTTTGCAATGCGGTTATTGAAGGTGGTGGTAATGGTACTGTTGATGTTGTTGATGGTGGTACTGGTTATGCTGTTGGTGCTGCTGCTGGTGTTTGTAACCTTTGCACCATATTCTCCAAAGCCACTACCCGAGCGCGAAGCTCGTTGACTTCTTATATTACACCGGGGTAATTGTCTGTTCGGACGAGCGGATAAATAAGATCTAGAATTTGGTGTAGTAGACAATCATGACGAGATACTCTGGAAATGAGAGAGAAAATGGTGTTTTGGACAGGTTCGCCGGTAAGTGCTTCAGGTTCATTGTCAAGAGGGCAATGAGGTGGATGAAAGGGATCGCCTTCTTCTTGTCTCCAATGGTTAAGTAGATTACGAACTCATCCCCAATTCATCCAGAATAGATGATGGCTAATTGGTTGATTCATTCTGGTCACGCTGCTTTCGGAGCTCATGTGGAAATCCATATCGGCATAGCTGTCGGAATCCGAGGAACTCGAACTGGTTGAGGGATCCATCTTGTATGATCAGGGAAAGAATTTTTTTTGGTATGAAATAGATTGTAGAATTTAGATTTGGTATTCTTCAATACATAATTTACATATGTATATATAATACCAAAATCCCATAAATTACGGAGGAATCTTTGAAAGATGTCAGTCAAAGTTCACAGTAACAGATATGCTAAGATAAGAATTCGTCTATATACTATTATGCAATAAATGTAGGAAAACGCGTCTAGACTTAAGAATGATAAGCACATAATTTCCTAAGGATGGTAAGTAGATGATTTCTGACTAAAAATGATAAGCAAAAATTTTGACATGCAGATACGGTCGAAGTCCAGACTCACTAATGCATCTTAACAACTATCAGTTAGACACACTAATGCAAGACCTGGTTCGCTAAGACCACCGCTCTGATACCAACTGAAAGGACCCGTTCATATACATTATAAACGATTCACAATAGTTGATTACATCGCGAGGTATTTGACCTCTATATGATACGTTTTACAAACATTGCATTCGTTTTTAAAAGACAAACTTTCTTTACATCAAAAATTGACGGCATGCATACCATTTCATATTACATCCAACTATAATTGACTTAATATTAATCTTGATGAACTCAACGACTCGAATGCAACGTCTTTCAAAGTATGTCATGAATGACTCCAGGTAATATCCTTAAAATGAGCTAATGCACAGCGGAAGATTTCTTTAATACCTGAGAATAAACATGCTTTAAAGTGTCAACCAAAAGGTTGGTGAGTTCATTAGTTTATCATAATCCATCATTTCCGTAATAGTAATAGACCACAAGATTTCAGTTTCTATAAATATCCGTACACTCGCAAGTGTATAAAAGTATTCTATAAGTTGTAGGCACCCGGTAACAAGCCTTAACGTTCATGTTTTACCCTCTGAAGTACACCAGATCAGGTGTGTTTAATATAACCTCGAAGTACTAAAGCATCCCATAGTCAGGATGGGGTTTGTCAGGCCCAATAGATCTATCTTTAGGATTCGCGCCTACCGTACATAGACAAGTAGTTTAATGTTACCAAGCTAAGGGTATATTTCTGGTTTAAACCCACGTAGAATTAGTTTTAGTACTTGTGTCTATTTCGTAAAACATTTATAAAACAGCGCATGTATTCTCAGCCCAAAAATATATATTGCAAAAGCAATTAAAAAGGGAGCAAATGAAACTCACAATACTGTATTTCGTAGCAATTATGTATATGACGGCACTGAACAAGTGCAGGGTTTGTCTCGGATTCACGAACCTATATTAAGTATATATATTTATATGTTGGTCAATATCTGTCTAACAATTTAGGTCAAGTCGTAGTGTATCACAATCCTAATGCTCGAGACTGACATGCAAAAGTCAACAAAAGTCAACTTGACCCAAAATGACTTTCAAAATCTATACATGTTTATTATATAACTTATATATAGTAGTTTTATATATTTAAATATATTTATCAGATCTTATTATACTAAATAATACAAGTCATTTATTAATAAATAAAAATTTATATTAAAATTCATATATGATAAAAATATACTTTTATATATCTCAAGTAATAAAATTTATAAAATTCACTTAATATCATAAAAATATAGTGGTATGTATTATTAATGTAATTACATTACGTGTGGTAAAAATATCTTTGTACGCATATTTATTTGATAAAATAATATTGATAATAATAATAATGATAAAAATAATAAAATGACAGTTTCAATAAAAATATTAATTTTTAGTAATAAAGATAATTTTAGTAATAACATCAACTGATAACAGTTATAATAATCGTTTTAATAATAATATTAAAATTAATGATAATTCAGTTGACCATATCTTTTAATCCGTTCATCGAAACCACACGATTTCTAAATGAAAAGTTATTAATTTTTTTTCTTCAGCTTTTCAATGACATGCATATCATATAACTTATCTCAGTAGCATATGTATCAAATTCGTGATTTATCATAAACTATTTAACGACGAAACTAAGCATACAAACATACATAATCATATATACTCGAGCACTAGTCAGGGATACACTATTAATATATAAAAGATAAGATATGAATGCTCACGTATCAATATTGTGATTCAATATTGCAGGAAAGTACGTAGACGCAACAAAAATGATAAACGTTAGGTTGACCTCACGAGCAATACCCTCGATCAATACCCATAACCTTCATAGCTATAACCCATAATTTCCTTAGCTATATCCCATTTGAAAACTTATTTTGAAATCGTCTGAATATAACTCCGTCGTAGTATTTTATGTATACTAATAATATCTTGAAATAGTACTAAGTAAATATATATATATGTAATTCGATTGAGAGAGTTTAGAGAAATATATTTTCAAGTTTCTATGAAATAATGAAACCTATTGAATTCTATTTATAATAGATTTTTGAATTATTAAAGTGAATTATTAAAGTATGAATTATTAAAGTGAATTATTAAAGTATGAATTATTAAAGTGAATTATTAAAGTATGAATTATTAAAGTGAATTATTAAAGTATGAATTATTAAAGTGAATTATTAAAGTATGAATTATTAAAGTAAATTATTAAAGTATGAATTATTAAAGTGAATTATTAAAGTATGAATTATTAAAGTTAAAGTAAAGTAAAAGTAAAGTAAAGGTAAAGTTAAAGTATAGTAAAAGTATAAAACTATGTACGTATAATACGCGTATAAAAATATATAATATTAATTTAAATCGTTATATATATTTAATAAAATAAAATATAAATATCGTTATCTTTATCATACTGGTTAAGTAATGAGTTGTCAAAAAGAATAGATTTCTTAAATCACAGTGGACCTTATAACATAGGCCCGTAATCATATCATAATGTATCTGATAATTCAATCATTTGATATTATCTCTTAATTCTGTCGATAAATATATCGAAACAAATATGTTCATGTAAAGTATCATATATCTAATACTTTGTTAATGTTTTCAGTTAATATTATATATTATATATACATATCTATATACACATAATTGTTCGTGAATCGTCGAACACGGTCAAAGGGTAATTGATTACATGAATGTAGTTCCAAACTTTTTAAGATTCAACATTACAAATTCTGCTTATCGTGTCGGAAACATATAAATGTTAAGTTTAAATTTGGTTGGAAATTTCCGGGTCGTCACAAGGGTAGTGCCTTTGGTGCCTTTAGTGAATAGCTTGTTAATGCTATTGCTATTTTGTTAGTTGAATTACTGCATAGCTCTGTATGTTACAGATGTGTAATGTTATATTATATGATAGCTGTGTAATGCTATGTTCACATGACCATGACCAGATGCATGATCCCTAAAAGCTAGGCTTGGTACTTGATAGTAATATCTGTTGGGATATCTCGTTCACTTAGCGTTGTGCGAATCCCCCACATTTTCACCCCTGCAGGTTATATTATTTTGCATGCTAGGGACGGGAGAAGATAGTCATGCTTGGGTTATGTTTGACACACTGAAGAACTCTGATGTTTATTATAACTATGTATAACTGTTTTGAAAACTAACACCAGTTGTATTATAATATGTAACTGTTATATACTTTAAATACTTCCACTGTGATTTAAAAAAAATACGGTGTTACAAGAAATATGCCCGAGATTGCAGGGACTCGCCGGGATATCCTCCAGAAAATAAAAGCTTAGCTAGCTACTACTAAAAAAACTAACTAAAAAGCTTGAAAATCAAAATTGAAGTACTAATTGAGTGTGTCTAAAAATGAGTGGAAGAGACCCTTTAAATAGACTTGGATTTGGACTGCATACGGCTGGCAAACCGTATGGCAGGCCGTTTTTGTTGGCTGTTTACTTTGGTCAGCCGTTTTGCCAGACCGTTTGCCTTGGCCGTATGGCAGGCTATTTTGCCTACTGGCAGGCCGTATGGCAAGTCGTATGGCCTGCCCTGGTCAGCTTTTTCCTGGATCGTAACTTGATTTCCTAGGTCGTAACTTGTCTTTCACCGTTTTCGCTCTAGATTCTTCGTTTTAGCTCCGTTTTACTTGATTCTTTTTGCATCGCCTTTGTAATTACTTAATCTACAAAATTAACCGAAAAGCGATTATTTTGGCTACAAAGTTGGGAACTTTATGGATTTAGGGCCCAATATCGGAGATAAAAACGTGATTTTTTGGCCGACATCAGTGGATTTCCTTTTGTTTGCAACATTTGATAGGAGTTTGAAAGTTTGAAACATCGGCGGTAACGGTAACTTCACCATCTTCCGACTGTAACTCCGGCTACGCTTGCTTTTTATTTCTAGATCCACCGAATCATTATGCTAGTATTCTTCAAAACTTTTTTGTTGTTCCGAGGCTTTAAGAGTAAGCTGAAGCAAAGAGTTTTACTCGTCAATGATATCGTCATTCACTATCTCTATAGGCTCATTGATAATAACCTCCTCAACCCATAAAGTACACTTAGATGTTTCAGTAACATTTGCTTCCATAAAAGAATTAAAAGGTCGTGGGGTGTTAATCTCTGCCAACGCGAATAGAACGTCAGTTCTTTTGAGGTCGAACGAATTGCTATCAATGTATAAAACCCTTCCAAAATTCTTGATGACGTTGTGAATACAGTCGGAAGAAGAACAATCGTGAGGAATCCCCTTAATTGCAATTTTAGTGATTCTGGAATATGTTTTCTATCTTTGAATCATTGGGATGACCTCATGGAATTCAATCTCATTCATAGTCGAGCCCATCGTCATTCTTTTGAAACTATCTTCGACAAAACATCAGACGATTAAAGGATTCCTCGCGACTATTCTATTTCCTTTCATGTATGCTAATGAGATCATATGTAAACATAAAAGTTAGAATTTTAATCAAGTGTTAGATAGAATGAGAAGTTTAAGCTTGTTCTTAATGTAACTAGTAATATGCTAAATTAATGTTACGACTTTGATTAAAAGGATAAAAAATTCATGATTAATATGACTAAAATAAATTAAAATAGTTCAAAAGGTGTTGTTTGTTTTCATTGTGCAATCTTATTAAGTCTTGTGTCTGCACGTAAGCAGATATTTTACTGCAGGTTGTTCGTTTTTCTAAAGACATAAGATAAAATAATATTTTTTTGTCTGCAAGTCTGTAGACTTAGGTGTTGTTTATTTTTTAGATGTTTTTGTCTGAAGATTTGTAAATCGACTAAAATGTTATCTCACATTTAAATGATGCTTTACACAAATATGTTACTAGTATCTATTGAAAGGTATTTTTGAAACATAAAGTATATTAAAAAGGGAATAATATAATACCTCCCAATTGAAAACCTATTTATTAAATAGTTTTTTTGACATATATTTTACAAATCTATTTAAAAAAAATTATAAAAATAGTAAAACCGGCATTCCTAATGCCGGTTTGCCACTTGTTACACCAAACCGGCTTTTGAAAGCCGGTTTGTAACTACATGACACCACTTTTCAACCCGTGACCTAGCTATTTCCCATTCGTACCCTAAACTGACATTCCAAATGCCGGTTTCAGTTCTGACACTCTCTGAAATCGGCATTTCAAATGGCGGTTTGTGATGAACTGCATAAATGGGCAAGTGTTGACATTTTCAAAAACTTCACACACTTTTATCTCTCACCACATAACATAAATGTCGGATTTTGGAGATGATGGATGAGAATACCTCAATTACCTAGGTACGCAACACACTCAACTCGCATTGCTTACAAGTCCTATTCAAGCCAATTTGGTGTCGACCCGATCGCCACCATCCCCCCAATCTACACTATGTAATCGAAAAAAACAAAAGCAGCCTTATACTCCACCACGTCATATTTTGTGTGGTTCCGGGTCTAACAAAAGGAAGCAATTATCGTACCGGATTTATGGACCCGTTGGTATATTTTGAGGGTCGTATGAACTTTGAAATGACGAGAATAACGCCGTGGATGATATGAGTATGCAAGCTTTTATAAGGGATGTAATAAATAAACCCAAAGTTGATGATTCGCTTACACTTGATCCGTGGATTCACGCCATGGAGTTTGCATCTCAATACAAAGGTAAAGTACATTATTGTTTGAATGTGAAAAAAAAATCTAATCAACTTTTTGACATTTTTCTATGATTTTTTTACTGCAGCCAACTCTAATATAACAAGCATTAAGGGACAATCTAGGTGTAATCGAGTCGATCAAGTTGTTGGTGCTGTCAAGACGTGTGCTCCAAATGTTGTACGTGATCTATCTGAAACGCTAAAAGTGAGTTTACATGACCCATTCAATTTTAAAAAATTGTATTTCTTTCACTAAAATGTGGTAATGTAAGTTTTTATCCTTAATTAATAGGACACTATTGGTACAATCAACGCAGTTGTTCATAGCAAGATCGTTAATGGTGTTGAAGGTCAGTTGAAGGTATTAAAGACATACGCGAGGGAGCTGTTTTGGTGGTACAAAATGTTGTCGTTTTTGCCCTTTCAAGGGAGGAAAAAAGTCTTAGCATTACGCGTAGGAATTTAGTAAAGGTGTTCTTTAGAGACGGTAGATGTACTAAGAGTTGTGTTAATTATGTTATTTTTATTTGTATTAATATTGTTGTTGTTTGTAACAAAATTGTTAATTTATTAATATTACCGTAAAATGATAAATAAGGACAAATTTTACCAAATTAAATCATAAACACAAGTTGTCATTAAACAAAAAACCTAACTATTACAATCAATAAAACAAAATTACAACCAATAAATGTCTATGTCAGTGTGAACCGATCAACAAGGTGGTGGTCTTCTATTCCTGTCACCCCTTCGGAGTAGTTCTGGAGGATCATCAGCTGCTAGATTCTCCTCAGATGCTAGATCCTCCTCAACATGTGGTTGTGATGGACCTCTCATATCTTGCATCAGGTACATACTATTCCTTGGAGTTTGTTGAGGGGTACGATTAGTGTAATCGTATACATCCAGGAGTATGATTAATGTAATCGTATGCGTCTCCGAGCGCCACATTTCAACCAAAGTTGAAATAAATGTGTGATCCACCAGCTGGTTTCCGAGTTTAAAAACTAGCCCTAAACCCGTTCTTTCAATATACCGGTAGACCCGGGGATCTATTACTTCGTTTTGGTTATGAAGAGCGTCGATATGATCCCAAATACCCCGATCACATTGTCTTGGTTTGAATTTTTCACAATTAATCTCACCCGTTAAAATCACATAGGACCTATGAGTTCGTTGAGATTGTAAAAACAAAAGCGAATCGTTGACCGAGACTGATCTAGCATGTACGAGATTCATTGTTCTTTGAAACTTTGAAACTTTGAAAGCTAGTTTGTGTGAGTTTTGTGTGATTGTTTATTTGTGTGTGTAAATGATCATCAATACCCTAGTTATATTTTGCAAACCGGCATTAAGAATGTCGGTTTGTCATGTGACGTGTTTTAATAGGCTTGTATTGTGAATATAGATAGACGTGATCAATGTTATTAAAGGGGATGGTTGGGCAGTGGCTTTTGACTTATCCAGTGACATCTGAAAGAATATGAAAAAGTGTATAAGTTATGCCACGTGTGTAACAAGTGGCAAACCGGCATTATATGACATTTTTACTATCTATATACATATTTTGTTTTTATAAAAAAAAAAAACATGTAAACTATTAAATTTAAATAAAAAAACCATTGGAAACCATCACACTTTACCAATTTAAGACCACACACTATTTCTCCCTCACACACTCTCGCCGAAATAATTACTCATTTTTCGGCGAAGCTAAACACTCGCTGCTATCCAACTTACTTACACTAAAATGTCAATATACGATAAAGCATTTATAAACAGTGAGCTATCAAAAACTACATCAATCTTCGGTCTCCGGCTGCGGATTGTCGTCGGAATATTCGTTGGAATAGTTATCGTCATCTTCCTTTTCCTTCTCTCTGTATACATTACCTCCCGCCGGCGCAACACGATTTCAGGTAAAAAAATCCACCAAAACCCTAACCCCAACTCCAACAACATAAAAAGAAATTCA